>NC_041383.1:782461337-782488321 GCF_002162155.2 Triticum dicoccoides
TGACTCACTTATGCACTGCTTATCTGATTATCTCCATTTTCTTGCATGACATGTGCACCTTGATGCTAGATGTCTCGCGTGTTGGGAAAAGGATGAACAAAGCTCATGTAAAAGAAAAGAGTTGAAGAGCATAGATTCCCGACGACCAAGGAGGAGCAAGGAACCTCGCGGTGGAGCGTCTTCAAGGAACCTTGCATGTTTTCCCCTGTTTTTTGCCACCTTCCCACCTATAAACAACTAAAAGAACTTGAACTTTTCGTTAACCACTAGAAACGGTACATCAGGATGCTAAGTTGAATATGTTTTATACTCCCTCCGTTCCCAAATATAAGTCTTTTTAGATATTTCTATAAGGGACTACATACGAAACAAAATGAGTGAATCTACACTCTAAAATATGTACACAAGCGAACGCAGTAACTCCATCCGATCCAACTCATGCACATACGCGCATAGCATGGAGCACACAACGCACGTACACAAGACGTGCATGCACACACGCTCGGCCGCAGAATGCATGTGAATAACACATGCATGCACACACACTCGGCTGCATGGAGGCGTGCGCCATCCGCAGCGATGTCCGGTTCGTCGTGCTACGGCGAAGCTCGCACGCAACGGCGCATACGCATCTCTTGCAGCACCTCTTTGCCGTCGTTGCTCGACTACTAGCCGGAGACGAAGACGACCACAACCTCGGCCTTAGAGCTAGCACCGATGGAAAAACACGCACGCTGCACGCACACGAGCACATACGGAGTGCCCACAACATGGTGGTGGTGCGTCCCCAGTCGCCTCTACTCCTTCTGCGCACATTGTCTATCAAGGCGGCTGCATGCTAATGATGATGTGGGTGAGATCTTCTAGGACTCAGATGATGACGAGGAAAATTATGAGACACAAAGAGACGTACACCGTCAAGGTCCACGGTCAAGGGGGTGCTAGCAAGTGCTTAGATGTGCTTAGAGCAAGTACAATAGAGCTGAGTCAGCGGGCTATAAACAGTAGTATATTTCTACTTAGTTGGAGGAAAGAGAAGAGGAGAGAGAAGGTAAGTGGGCTCTTCGTGAAGAGCCAGCTCTAGCACGTGCTCCTAGGCACTTTGTAGTACATGTTGACTATAAGATGGGATGTAGGCTTATAGCCAGCAGCTGGCTATACTATTAATGCTCTTTAGATGAGGTGCTAAGTGCATTAAATGGCTTAGTAACTCAAGTGTTCAATGCATAGGTGCTTAGTTTATTGGTGCCACATCATATTTTATGCCTACGTGGCAGGCTTAGCAGCTATACATGGTGGAGCACTGGGAGAGGCCAAGGCTAGTCATAGTGGGGAGTAACTTGTACTGCAACATATTACTATGTTACTCTAAACATCTCTATAAACCGGAAAGGAGGGAGTAGTAACATACACTAGTGTCATATGCAGAGTATGGGAGCACATGATATTTCCCCGTCCGGACCGATCCCAAGTTGGCTTCTCACCTTCTTGGCCCAACAAAAACCCCTCCCCCCTCCCGCGCGCGCTTCCGGCCCGGCGCCAGCTGAGCTCGCCACTCCACATTGATGGCAAGTAAGGGCGACGCGACCTCTCATTGCTTCTGTCGTTGAAGCGGCGCACCGACCGAGGGCACCATCTGCTGCACGCCCGACATTTCATACTACACAGTGGATAGTAACTTTTAGAGAAAGTACTACTATAATTAGATGACATAAGCAGGCTATAAGGATTTAAATATACTATTTGTGCTTAGTTGAGGGAGAGAGAAGAGGAGAGAGAAGAGAAGCGGATTGTAAACGTGTAGCCTGTTGTACTCCAACATACTCTACTTTGTGAGACAAAAGGTGGGGCCATTATAAATGATATTGTATTTATACTAAAGGGACTAACGGACGCCTTAATTACTCCATTTTTTTGAGACAAACCTTGGTGGGGCTATTATTGACTTTTTTTTGAACTATTATACTCCGACCTGACATACTCTACCCTAGCTGCAGCTGTATCATATGGTTTCGCACCGTTCCAGATCTTAGCGCCGCCACGCAATTCTTCTCCAGCCCTCCTTCTGGCGTCACCGCGAGAAGGGACAGCAGTCCTCCGAACCCCGCCTTTCGTGATCCTGTACGGGAGACGGGCGATCGGGTTTTTGGGGAGCACACTCCTGTGACTGCTGCCAGCGACGACTTCCACAACGACAGCCTTCTTCCCCGACCTCGGTAACCTCTTCATCAACGACATGAGTGACAACATCAACCACATCGGTTCTGCTCCCGCTGTACAGTATGTGATTCTGTCCTCCTAGTTTAGTCCGCATCATTACTTTGATGTTTGCAATTGTCGTCATGATCTATTTACTGCTGATTCAGATTAAATCTCATACTAAATTGCTCATATATTCAACAATCCAATCCAAAAACCTGATCACAGGCAACTTACTCCGAGTAGTTTTGCTGCACTTTTGAAGCCGCCTACTTTTAAGGGGGTGCAATATAAAAGGTGGCGCACAAGAGCAGTATATTGGTTTCAGATCATGTGCTGCTATGACGCCACTAAGGGTAAGCCTGAGGGCAATCTTAATCCTACACAGCAGGAAGCTTTTCAGAACATGGATACCCTCTTCAAAGCTGCCCTACTGAGTGTTCTTGACGATTCCATTGTGGATTCGTATATGTTGTTTGACAGCGGCAAAGACATGTGGGCTGCGCTCGAGGCCACGTTTGGGCCCTCGGGCGCTGGCAACGAGTTGTACGTCATGGAGCAATTCTGCGACTACAAGATGACTGATGAGCGCTCTGTTGTTCAGCAGACTCATGAGATACAGTCACTCTCTAAGGAACTTGAGTACTTTAAGTGTGTGTTGCCGGACAAAATTGTTGGGACCATCATTGCCAAGCTTCCACCTTCGTGGAACGATTTTGCTACTTCTCAAAAAAACAAGAGACACGAGTTTTCTGTTTTGGATCTCATTAGCACTCTTGATTTTGAGGAGAAGGCGAGAGCAAAAGACACACATGCTCGGGTCGCCGAGGGAGCTTCTAGTGCCCACATGGTACACGAGAAGAACTTCTAGCCCAACAAGCCCCAAAACAACAAGAACAAATCTCAGGGGAAAGGCAAGTTTGATGCAAAGAACAAGCCATCACATTCTACCAACTTCAAGAAGAATTCTCATAACGGGAAGGGATACAAACCTCAATTTTGGTAGCACCACACAAAATTTATATGGCTGCATCTACCTGCTGTCAGCTAACCTCGTGGTGCTCCAGGTATTCCTACATTCGTAACTAGGTACAATGACCACCGCAAGATGAAATTAGCTTATTCGTACGTTGACTTGCTGAATGCAGTGCGGAACGATCCTGTCATGTCTGGAGGAGCAAACAAGCAGTGCAGCCGAAGGTGGAAATCAACCAAGGACTTATGAAATTATATGTAATCTTCCTCAGGCAGGTCAGTATCCCCTTCGTCCAGATGATCGTGTTTTCTCATACCGAGCTATTGATATGTGCTACTGTTTTGCAACACCGTTCAAGTATAGCTACTGTTTTCCTATCTTTTCAGATTTAGGACAATGAATAGGATATCAGGGGAACTGCACAATATGGACCCATGTTGAGTCATCTCTATTGCCTCATGTGTTTGCTGCAAATGTGTCAGCATCCATTGCAAGATGAGGCAGATAGATAGCTATGGAGTTGCCAACATGCTCAAAGTGCTCGCAACATTGAGAAGAAACAAGCATGCCCAGGAAATTAATGTGTGCGCAGGGAGGCCCTTTGCTCAGAGAAGCATCGATCGATTTTCTTTATTTCCACACCTTCTCACAGTTTTGTATATTGGTTATAGTATGGTGAATCATTGAGATGCATAGACATGTTGAACTATTGTTCTTCTGAATGTTAGTTTAATGTGAGTGTCTGCATCCAGTACCGCATCATCTAATTTGGTGGATGCACACAGAGAAAATAAATCTCCTTAATTTACTCCATAACCACCCTATTAAATAGGCCTAGTAACAAACCAGGCGCATGCAGTGGCCGGCGGGCACATGCATCCTGCATGCATGGCCAGTCATGCAGCAACGCAAAAGAAGAGAGCGGTTCTTGGGAAAAAGCGAGTAGTTAGTGCAGGGTGCCTTATAAACACGAACAACTCGCTCTCCCGCTTCCGTCTCCCCACCCAATCCCCCCCGCTCCCCAATCTTCCTCACTCGTCCAGAAAACCCCGCTCACCTTCTTCCTCACTCGTACAGGAACACCTGCTCTTCTTCTTCCACTCCTACAGAAATCCCCATCCCTCCTTCTTCCCCACTCGCACTGCCACTAGGCTCGTCTGTGCCTACTCTGCTCAAACCCATGAGCTCGGCGCGACGCCCACAAGGAAAATTTAGTCAGCTGGCCCCAGCGCCAAGAAGATGAGGCTCCCGCCAGTGGCGACGCCGGTTGTAGATCCCGCACCCGGTAGCGCGGGGAGAAGCGGCGACCACCCCCCCCACCCGGATCTGAGGAACCGGTAGAATCTCCGGTGGACCGCATCAGCGATCTCCCGGACGTCATCCTTGAGGAGATCATCTCGCTTCTCACCACCAATGATTGCTGCCGCACACAAGTCCTCTCAACTCGGTGGCGCCCTCTATGGCGCACCGCGCCCCTCAATCTCGACTGTCGTCAGATATCTGTCCTTCCTGAATTTGATCTCATCAGAGCCATCGTCTGTTCTCACCAGCAGGGCCCCGTTCAATGCCTCTGCATCCTGACAAGCTACCTGCTGTCCATACCCGGCAAGGTGGATGCTTGGCTGACATCCCCTGAATTCGGAAAACTCTAGCAGTTTGAGTTCTACCATTACCACGAAAGTTTCATACCACGACCATACCAAGAATTCGTGCCCACACCACCGTTGTCCATCTCGCGGTTTTCCTCCTCTCTCCACACTGCCACCTTCGCCCGGTGCCATCTACCAAATGATCTGGTACAAATGCTTCGACTCCCACTGCTAAAAAAACTTTCGCTTGTGGTGGTTTATCTGTCGGAGGCCTCATTGCACAGCATCATCCACTCCAGTTGCCCTGCCCTTGAGTGCTTGCTAATTTTTTTGGGAATAGAATCGGTATCAGTTGTCTCCAAATAAAGTCGCCTCACCTTAAAAGCATTAGAATTTGTTTTGAAGGACATCAGCTCATCATCGAAGATGCCCCTTCACTTGAAAGGTTGCTCCTTGATAATTGTTATACACCTTCAGAAATAATTTTCGTCTCTACGCCCAAACTGGAGACCTTGGGTGTAATTCATGACCCGTTTAATAATCACATGGAGTTGGTGTTTGGCTCCTCACCTTTTCAGGTACCGTATATTATCATCTACACATTTGTAATCATATGCTGCATTTTTCATTTGTGCACATAAGTTTTATATCATCTTGGAGTACACTTTGGGTACTAATATTATGTTATATGTTCAATAAAGAGTTCGTCCATTGATAGCCTATCAATGTTGCTGGATTCTGTCAAGATCATATATATCAGAATTATAGTTTTGATCTGGACATAATTATTAGCTTGCTGCGATGCTTTCGATCTCTAGAGAATTTATACATAGAGGTGATGATTTCATCCACATTGAAAGCCGTATATATTGTACTATAATTAACTGTTCAGCTGTCGTTCTTTCGACATACTCTTTTTTCAGACCTTAACTGTTTTCAATCTTCATGTCTACTTAGGCAGAATCACATGGAGAAAAACATATAACCAATCGTTGGCGTAATAAGCACAATGAGTTTCTCAGTTCTCATGACATTCATTTGAGGACAATAACGATGGGACGATATGCATCCAACCAGGCAAACAGAAGCTTTGTCACATTCTTCCTGTTGAATGTGAGGTTACTATTGTCCATGAGGCTTAATTTTTACAGCAAGAGATTTCTCACGAACGAACATGTTGAATAGCAAAAAAAAAGTTTCAGGTGGACAAATGGGCTTCTAAATGTGGTCGGCTTCTATTTACAAGAAGTTGTAGAAATCCTAAAATAATGGTTTTTGCACAGGATGTTGATTTTATGGATCAGACCAATCCATTTGTTTGTGACTGCAAAAAAGAGTGGTTGGGTTAGATGTTACTGTCATGTTCAATCTGGGTTTTGTTGGGGAACGTAGTAATTTCAAAATTTTCCTACGTACACACAAGATCATGGTGATGGCATAGCAACGAGAGGGGAGAGTGTTGTCTACGTACTCTCGTAGACCGTAAGCGGAAGCGTTATGACAACGCGGTTGATGTAGTCGTACGTCTTCACGATCCGACCGATCCAAGTACCGAGCGTACGGCACGTCCGAGTTCAGCACACGTTCAGCTCGATGACGATCCCCAGGCTCCGATCCAGCAAAGCTTCGGGGATGAGTTCCGTCAGCACGACGGCGTGGTGACGATGATGATGCTCTACCGGCGCAGGGCTTCGCCTAAACTCCGCGACGATATGACAGAGGTGGAATATGGTGGGGGGGGGGGGCACCGCACACGGCTAAGGAACGATCCGTAGATCAACTTGTGTCATGGGGTGCCCACTGCCCCCGTATATAAAGGAGCAAGGGGAGGGCCGGCCAAGGAGGAGGATGCGCGCCCAAGGGGGGAGTCCTACTCCCACCGGGAGTAGGACTCTTCCTTTCCTAGTAGGAGTAGGAGAGAAGGAAGGGGAAGAGAGAAGGGAAGGAAGGAGGGGTGCGGCCCCTGGGAGCTCCTAATCAGCGCTGTATGCGCCAGATCTAGAACTGGCGCCCGCAGCAGCTCAGTTTTGGGCCGGCCCATCTAAAAGAGCTGGGCGCTCGCCTGCTCCTAGCGCTCGACTCGCGCTGCACAGTCGCCCGCTCACTCTAGCGCTTGACTAGTTGACTGGTCAGCCGTTGATTTTAAAAAAATCACAAAAATCGGAAATTTCGATAATTCCAAAAGGTTGACGGAGTTTGAAAAAGTTCATCCAAATTTGAAAAGAGTTCACCAAATTTAAAATCAAATTTCAAAAAGGTTTAAACCACTTTGAAAAAAGTTCATCGTTTTTGAAAAAAGTTCATGGTTTTCAAAAAAAGTTCATCGAATTTGAAAAAAGTTCATCGAATTTGAAAAAAGTTCATGAAAATTCGAAAAAAGTTCATCATTTTTGAATAAAAGTTCATTGTTTTTTAAAAAAGTTCATCATTTTCGAAAAAAGTTCATGAAATTTGGGAAACAGTTCATCGGTTTTTTTAACAAAAAAATTATAAAAGGAAACAAAAGAAAACTCGAATAAAATCGTCCTCGAAAATGAGCAGCGAAACAGTGAAAACCCGATGAAGAGTAAAAGGAAAAAAAGACGCTTAGAATGCACAAGTCCTTTGTTGGTCTAGTGGTTAGGTTTGATGCCTCGAAGGAGCTGGGTGTGGGTTCGATCCGAGGCGGATGCATCATTTTTGAACGTTTTATGAACGGTAGAGAAAAAGCACAAATGGGCCGAGCCCAGCTACCGTGCCTGCAGGCGCCGGTTTGCAGAAATCGAAGAAACCGGCGCCTGCAGCGCTAAATAGGATATGCCGCGGCCCCTCCCCCTAGTCTAATTCGGACTAGGCCTTGGGGGGGCGCGCGGCCTGCCCTAGGCAGCCCCTCTCTCTTCCCGTATGGCCCAATAAGGCCCAATACTTCTCCGCGGCGAATTCCCGTAACTCTCCGGTACTCCGATAAATACCCGAATCACTCGGAACCTTTCCGAACTCCGAATATAGTCGTCCAATATATCGATCTTTACGTCTCGACCATTTTGAGACTCCTCGTCATGTCCCCGGTCTCATCCGGGACTCCGACCTCCTTCGGTACATCAAAACTCATAAACTCATAATATAACTGTCATCGAAACCTTAAGCGTGCGGACCCTACGGGTTCGAGAACTATGTAGACATGACCTAGAACTATTCTTGGTCAATAATCAATAGCGGAACCTGGATGCCCATATTGGCTCCTACATATTCTACGAAGATCTTTATCGGTCAAACCGCATAACAACATACTTTGTTCCCTTTGTCATCGGTATGTTACTTGCCCGAGATTCAATCGTCGGTATCCAATACCTAGTTCAATCTCGTTACCGGCAAGTCTCTTTACTCGTTACGTAATGCATCATTCCGTAACTAACTCATTTGCTACATTGCTTGCAAGGCTTATAGTGATGTGCATTACCGAGAGGGCCCAAAGATACCTCTTCGACAATCGGAGTGACAAAACCTAATCTCGAAATACGCCAACCCAACATGTACCTTTGGAGACACCTGTAGTACTCCTTTATAATCACCCAGTTACATTGTGATGTTTGGTAGTACCCAAAGTGTTCCTCCGGTAAACGGGAGTTGCATAATCTCATAGTTACAGGAACATGTATAAGTCATGAAGAAAGCAATAGCAACATACTAAACGATCAAGTGCTAAGCTAACGGAATGGGTCATGTCAATCACATCATTCTCCTAATGATGTGATCCCGTTAATCAAATGACAACACATGTCTATGGTTAGGAAACATAACCATCTTTGATTAATGAGCTAGTCAAGTAGAGGCATACTAGTGACTATATGTTTGTCTATGTATTCACACATGTATCATGTTTCCGGTTAATACAATTCTAGCATGAATAATAAACATTTATCATGATATGAGGAAATAAATAATAACTGTATTATTGCCTCTAGGGCATATTTCCTTCAGTCTCCCACTTGCACTAGAGTCAATAATCTAGTTCACATCATCATGTGATTTAATACCAATATTCATATCTGTATATGATTAACATGTTGGAAATATGCCCTACAGGCAATAATAAAAGTATTATTATTATATTTCCTTGTTCATGATAATTGTCTTTTATTCATGCTATAACTGTATTATCCGGAAATCGTAATACACGTGTGAATACATAGACCACAATATGTCCCTAGTGAGCCTCTAGTTGACTAGCTCGTTGTGATCAACAGATAGTCATGGTTTCCTGGCTATGGACATTGGATGTCGTTGATAACGGGATCACATCATTAGGAGAATGATGTGATGGACAAGACCCAATCCTAAGCATAGCACAAAGATCGTGTAGTTCGTTTGCTAGAGCTTTGCCAATGTCAAGTATCTCTTCCTTTGACCATGAGAGCGTGTAACTCCTGGATACCATAGGAGTGCTTTGGGTGTATCAAACGTCACAACGTAACTGGGTGACTATAAAGGTGCACTACAGGTATCTCCGAAAGTATCTATTGCTTTATGCGGATCGAGACTGGGATTTGTCACTCCGTGTAAACGGAGAGGTATCTCTGGGCCCACTCGGTAGGACATCATCATAATGTGCACAATGTGACCAAGGGGTTGATCACGGGATGATGTGTTACGGAACGAGTAAAGAGACTTGCCGGTAACGAGATTGAACAAGGTATCGGTATACCGACGATCGAATCTCGGGCAAGTAAAATACCGCTAGACAAAGGGAATTGTATACGGGATCGATTGAGTCCTTGACATCGTGGTTCATCCGATGAGATCATCGTGGAACATGTGGGAGCCAACATGGGTATCCAGATCCCGCTGTTGGTTATTGACCGGAGAACGTCTCGGTCATGTCTGCATGTCTCCCGAACCCGTAGGGTCTACACACTTAAGGTTCGATGACGCTAGGGTTATAAAGGAAGCTTGTATGTGGTTACCGAATGTTGTTCGGAGTCCCGGATGAGATCCCGGACGTCACGAGGAGTTCCGGAATGGTCCGGAGGTCAATATTTATATATGGGAAGTCCTGTTTCGGCCATCGGGACAAGTTTCGGGGTCATCGGTATTGTACCGGGACCACCGGAAGGGTCCCGGGGGCCCACCGGGTGGGGCCACCTGCCCTGGGGGGCCACATGGGCTGTAGGGGGTGCGCCTTGGCCTACATGGGCCAAGGGCACCAGCCCCAAGAGGCCCATGCGCCTAGGGAACCCTAGAGGGAAGAGTCCTCAAGGGGGAAGGCACCTCCGAGGTGCCTTGGGGAGGATGGACTCCTCCCCCCCTCTTGGCCGCACCCCTTTCTTGGAGTAAGGGGCAAGGCTGCGCCTCCCCCCTCTCCCCTGCCCCTATATATAGTGGAGGGGAGGGAGGGCATCCATACCTGAGCCCTTGGCGCCTCCCTCCCTCCCGTGACACCTCCTCCTCTCCCGTAGGTGCTTGGCGAAGCCCTGCAGGATTCCCACGCTCCTCCATCACCACCACGCCGTTGTCCTACTGCTGGATGGAGTCTTCCTCAACCTCTCCCTCTCTCCTTGCTGGATCAAGGCGTGGGAGACATCGTCGAGGTGTACGTGTGTTGAACGCGGAGGTGCCGTCCGTTCGGCACTAGGATCATCGGTGATCTGAATCACGACGAGTACGACTCCATCAACCCCGTTCACTTGAACGCTTCCGCTTAGTGATCTACAAGGGTATGTAGATGCACTCTCCTTCTACTCGTAGCTGGTTTCTCCATAGATAGATCTTGGTGACGCGTAGGAAAATTTTGAATTTCTGCTACGTTCCCCAACAGTGGCATCATGAGCTAGGTCTATTGCGTAGATTCTTTGCACGAGTAGAACACAAAGTAGTTGTGGGCGTTGATGTTGTTCAATATGCTTACCGTTACTAGTCCAATCTTGTTTCGACGGTATTGTGGGATGAAGCGGCCCGGACCGACCTTACACGTACTCTTACGTGAGACAGGTTCCACCGATTGACATGCACTTGGTGCATAAGGTGGCTAGCGGGTGCCAGTCTCTCCCACTTTAGTCGGAACGGATTCGATGAAAAGGGTCCTTATGAAGGGTAAATATCAATTGGCATATCACGTTGTGGTCTTGCGTAGGTAAGAAACGTTCTTGCTAGAAACCCATAGCAGCCACGTAAAACATGCAACAACAATTAGAGGACGTCTAACTTGTTTTTGCAGGGTATGCTATGTGATGTGATATGGCCAAAAGGATGTGATGAATGATATATGTGATGTATGAGATTGATCATGTTCTTGTAATAGGATTCACGACTTGCATGTCGATGAGTATGACAACCGGCAGGAGCCATAGGAGTTGTCTTTATTTTTTGTATGACCTGCGTGTCATTGAAGAACGCCATGTAACTACTTTACTTTATTGCTAAACGCGTTAGTCATAGAAGTAGAAGTAGTCGTTGGCGTGACAACTTCATGAAGACACGATGATGGAGATCATGATGATGGAGATCATGGTGTCGTGCCGGTGACGATGATGATCATGGAGCCCCGAAGATGAAGATCAAAAGGAGCAAAATGATATTGGCCATATCATGTCACTATTTGATTGCATGTGATGTTTATCATGTTTATGCATCTTGTTTACTTAGGATGACGGTAGTAAATAAGATGATCCCTTACAAAATTTCAAGAAGTGTTCTCCCCTAACTGTGCACCGTTGCTACAGTTTGTCGCTTCTAAGCACCACGTGATGATCGGGTGTGATGGATTCTTACGTTCACATACAACGGGTGTAAGACAGTTTTACACAGCGAAAACACTTAGGGTTAACTTGACGAGCCTAGCATGTGCAGACATGGCCTCGGAACACGGAGACCGAAAGGTCGAGCATGAGTCGTATAGCAGATACGATCAACATGAAGATGTTCACCGATGATGACTAGTCCGTCTCACGTGATGATCGGACACGGCCTAGTTGACTCGGATCATGTAATCACTTAGATGACCAGAGGGATGTCTATCTGAGTGGGAGTTCATAAGATGAACTTAATTATCCTGAACATAGTCAAAAGACCTTTTGCAAATTATGTCGTAAGCTCGCGCTTTAGTTCCACTGTTTAGATATGTTCCTAGAGAAAATATAGTTGAAAGTTGATAGTAGCGATTATGCGATCAGTAGAAAGCTTATGTCCTTAATGCACCGCTCAGTGTGCTGAACCCCAACGTCGTTTGTCGATGTTGCGAACATCGGACATACACGTTTTGATAACTACGTGATAGTTCAATTAAATGGTTTGAGTAGAGGCACCAAAGACGTTTTCGAAACGTCGCGGAACATATGAGATGTTTCGAGGGCTGAAATTGGGATTTCAGGCTCGTGCCCACGTCAAGAGGTATAACACCTCCGACGATTTTCTTAGCCTGCAAACTAAGGGAGAAAAGCTCAATCATTGAGCTTGTGCTCAGATTGTCTGAGCACAACAATCACTTGAATCGAGTGGGAGTTGATCCTCCAGATGAGATAGTGATGTTTCCCCAAAGTCATTGCCACCAAGCTGCTAGAGCTTCGTGATTAACTATAACATATCAAGGATAGATATGATGATCCTTGAAATATTCATGATGTTTGACACCGCGAAAGTAGAAATCAAGAAGGAGCATCAATTGTTGATGGTTGGTGAAACCACTAGTTTCAAGAAGGGCAAGGGAACAAAGGGATACTTCATGAAACGGCAATTCAGCTGCTGCTCTAGTGAAGAAACCCAAGGTTGAACCCAAACCCGAGACTAAGTGCTTCTGTAATAAGGGGAACAACCACTGGAGCAGCATTACCCTAGATACTTGGTAGATGAGAAGGCTGGCAAGGTCGATAGAAGTATATTGGATATACATTATGTTAATGTGTACTTTACTAGTACTCCTAGTAGCACCAGGATATTGGATACCGGTTCGGTTGCTAAGTGTTAGTAACTCGAAATAAAAGCTACGGAATAAACGGAGACTAGCTAACGTATTATTATTATATAACTGTATTATCCGGAAATAAAAGCTAACTCGAAATACACGTGTGAATATGCCCTAGAGGCAATAATAAAAGTATTATTATTATATTTCCTTGTTAATGATAATTGTCTTTTATTCATGCTATAACTGTATTATCCGGAAATCGTAATACACGTGTGAATACATAGACCACAATATGTCCCTAGTGAGCCTCTAGTTGACTAGCTCGTTGTGATCAACAGATAGTCATGGTTTCCTGGCTATGGGCATTGGATGTCGTTGATAACGGGATCACATCATTAGGAGAATGATGTGATGGACAAGACCCAATCCTAAGACTAGCACAAAAGATCGTGTAGTTCATTTGCTAGAGCTTTGCCAATGTCAAGTATCTCTTCCTTCGACCATGAGAGCGTGTAACTCCTGGATACCGTAGGAGTGCTTTGGGTGTATCAAACGTCACAACGTAACTGGGTGACTATAAAGGTGCACTACAGGTATCTCCGAAAGTATCTATTGTTTTATGCGGATCGAGACTGGGATTTGTCACTCCGTGTAAACGGAGAGTTATCTCTGGGCCCACTCGGTAGGACATCATCATATGCGCAATGTGACCAAGGAGTTGATCACGGGATGATGTGTTATGGAACGAGTAAAGTGACTTGCCGGTAACGAGATTGAACAAGGTATTGGATACCGATGATCGAATCTCGGGCAAGTAACATACCGATAGACAAAGGGAATTGAATACGGGATTGATTAAGTCCTTGACATCGTGGTTCATCCGATGAGATCATCGTGGAACATGTGGGAGCCATCATGGGTATCCAGATCCCGCTGTTGGTTATTGACCGGAGAACGTCTCGGTCATGTCTACATGTCTCCCGAACCCGTAGGGTCTACACACTTAAGGTTCGATGACGCTAGGGTTATAAAGGAAGTTTGTATGTGGTTACCGAATGTTGTTCGGAGTCCTGGATGAGATCCCGGACGTCACGAGGAGTTCCGGAATGGTCCGGAGGTAAAGATTTATATATGGGAAGTCCTATTTTGGCCACCGGAAAATGTTCGGGATTTTTCGGTATTGTACCGGGAAGGTTCTAGAAGGTTCCGGAGTGGGGCCCACCTGCATGGGGGGACCCACATGGACGTGGGTAGTGGGGGCAAGGCCCCACACCCCTGGTCAAGGCGCACCAAGATCCCCCCTTAGAAGGAATAAGATCATACCCCGAAGGGATAAGATCAAGATCCCTAAAAAGGGGGGATAACAATCGGTGGGGAAGGAAATAATGAGATTTCTTTCCTCCCACCTTGGCCAACGCCCCAATGGACTTGGAGGGCAAGAAACCAGCCCCTCCACCCCTATATATAGTGGGGAGGCGCATGGGAGCTATACACAAAGTTCTGGCACAGCCCTACCTCTCTCCCTACTCCTCCTCTCCCATGGTGCTTGGCGAAGCCCTGCTGGATTGCCACGCTCCTCCACCACCACCACGCCGTTGTGCTGCTGTTGGATGGAGTCTTCCTCAACCTCTCCCTCTCTCCTTGCTGGATCAAGGCGTGGGAGACGTCACCGGGCTGTACGTGTGTTGAACGCGGAGGTGCCGTCCGTTCGGCACTAGGATCATCGGTGATTTGAATCACGACGAGTACGACTCCATCAACCCCGTTCACTTGAACACTTCCGCTTAGCGATCTACAAGGGTATGTAGATGCACTCTCTTTCTACTCGTTGCTGGTCTCTCCATAGATAGATCTTGGTGACACGTAGGAAAATTTTGAATTTCTGCTACGTTCCCCAACAGTGGCATCATGAGCTAGGTCTATTGCGTAGATTCTTTGCACGAGTAGAACACAAAGTAGTTGTGGGCGTTGATGTTGTTCAATATGCTTACCGTTACTAGTCCAATCTTGTTTCAACGGTATTGTGGGATGAAGCGGCCCGGACCGACCTTACACGTACTCTTACGTGAGACAGGTTCCACCGATTGACATGCACTTGGTGCATAAGGTGGCTAGCGGGTGCCAGTCTCTCCCACTTTAGTCGGAACGGATTCGATGAAAAGGGTCCTTATGAAGGGTAAATAGCAATTGGCATATCATGTTGTGGTCTTGCGTAGGTAAGAAACGTTCTTGCTAGAAACCCATAGCAGCCACGTAAAACATGCAACAACAATTAGAGGACGTCTAACTTGTTTTTGCAGGGTATGCTATGTGATGTGATATGGCCAAGAAGAATGTGATGAATGATATGTGATGTATGAGATTGATCATGTTCTTGTAATAGGATTCACGACTTGCATGTCGATGAGTATGACAACCGGCAGGAGCCATAGGAGTTGTCTTTATTTTTTGTATGACCTGCGTGTCATTGAAGAACACCATGTAACTTACTTTACTTTATTGCTAAACGCGTTAGTCATAGAAGTAGAAGTAGTCGTTGGCGTGACAACTTCATGAAGACACGATGATGGAGATCATGATGATGGAGATCATGGTGTCATGCCGGTGACAAGATGATCATGGAGCCCCGAAGATGGAGATCAAAAGGAGCAAAAATGATATTGGCCATATCATGTCACTATTTGATTGCATGTGATGTTTATCATGTTTATGCATCTTGTTTACTTAGGACGACGGTAGTAAATAAGATGATCCCTTACAAAATTTCAAGAAGTGTTCTCCCCTAACTATGCACCGTTGCTACAGTCCGTCGCTTCTAAGCACCACGTGATGATCGGGTGTGATGGATTCTTACGTTCACATACAACGGGTGTAAGACAGTTTTACACAGCGAAAACACTTAGGGTTAACTTGACGAGCCCAGCATGTGCAGACATGGCCTCGGAACACGGAGACCGAAAGGTCGAGCATGAGTCGTATAGCAGATACGATCAACATGAAGATGTTCACCGATGATGACTAGTCCGTCTCACGTGATGATCGGACACGGCCTAGTTGACCCGGATCATGTAATCACTTAGATGACCAGAGGGATGTCTATCTGAGTGGGAGTTCATAAGATGAACTTAATTATCTTGAACATAGTCAAAAGACCTTTTTGCAAATTATGTCATAGCTCGCGCTTTAGTTCTACTGTTTTAGATATGTTCCTAGAGAAAATATAGTTGAAAGTTGAAAGTAGCGATTATGCAGACAGTAGATAGCTTATGTCCTTAATGCACCGCTTAATGTGCTGAACCCCAAACGTCGTTTGTGGATGTTGCGAACATCGGACATACACGTCTTGATAACTACGTGATAGTTCAGTTAAACGGTTTAGAATTGAGGTACGAAAGACGTTTTCGAAATGTCGCGGAACATATGAGATGTTTCGAGGGCTGAAATTAGGATTTCAGGCTCGTGCCCATGTCAAGAGGTATAAGACCTCCGACGATTTTCTTGGCCTACAAACTAAGGGAGAAAAGCTCAATCGTTGAGCTTGTGCTTAGATTGTCTGAGTGCAACAATCACTTGAATCGACTGGGAGTTGATCTTCCAGATGAGATAGTGATGTTTCCCCAAAGTCATTGCCACCAAGCTGCTAGAGCTTCGTGATGAACTATAACATATCAAGGATAGAGATGACGATCCTTGAGGTATTCGCGTTGTTTGACATCGCGAAAGTAGAAATCAAGAAGGAGCATCAATTGTTGATGGTTGATGAAACCACTAGTTTCAAGAAGGGCAAGGGAAAGAAGGGATACTTCATGAAACGGCAAATCAGCTGCTGCACCAATGAAGAAACCCAAGGTTGAACCCAAACCCGAGACTAAGTGCTTCTGTAATAAGGGGAACAACCACTGGAGCAGCATTACCCTAGATACTTGGTAGATGAGAAGGCTGGCAAGGTCGATAGAAGTATATTGGGTATACATTATGTTAATGTGTACTTTACTAGTACTCCTAGTAGCACCAGGGTATTGGATACCGGTTCGGTTGCTAAGTGTTAGTAACTCGAAATAAAAGCTACGGCATAAACGGAGACTAGCTAAAGGTGAGCTGACGATATACGTTGGAAGTGTTTCCAAGGTTGATATGATCAAGCATCGCACGCTCCCTCTACCACCGAGATTGGTGTTTGCGTTGAGCATAGACATGATTGGATTATGTCTATCGCAATACGGTTATTCATTTAAGGAGAATAATGGTTACTCTAATTTTTGAATAATACCTTCGATGGTCTTGCACCTAAAGGAATGGTTTATTGAATCTCGGTCATAGTGATACACATTTTCATGCCAAAAGATATAAGATAGTAATGATAGTACCACTTACTTGTGGCACTGCCATACAAGTCATAATGGTATAAAACGCATGAAGAAGCTCCATGTTGATGGATCTTTGGACTCACTCGTTTTTGAAAAGTTTGAGACATGCGAACCATGTCTATTGGTGTATATGCATGAAGAAACTCCATGCAAATGGACCGTTCGGACTCACTTGATTTTGAATCACTTGAGATATGCAAATCATACCACATAGGCAAGATGACTGAAAAGCCTCGGTTTCAATAAGATGGAACAAGATAGCAACTTGTTGGAAGTAACACATTTTGATGTGTGCAGTCCAATAAATGTTGAGGCATGCAGTGAATATCGTTATGTTCTTACTTCACAGATGATTCGAGTAGATGTTGAGAATATTTACTTGATGAAACACAACTCTGAATTGTTGAATGGTTCAAGTAATTTCAGAGTGAAGTAGAAGATCATTGTGACAAGAGGATAAAATGTCTATGATACGATCATAGAGATGAATATCTGAGTTACGAGTTTTGGCACACAATTAAGACATTGTGGAAATTGTTTCATAATTAATACCGCCTGGAACACCATAGTATGATGGTGTGTCCGAACATCATAGTTGCACCCTATTGGATATGGTGCGTACCATGATGTCTCTTATCGAATTACCACTATCGTTCATGGGTTAGGCATTAGAGACAACCACATTCACTTTAAAATAGGGCACCACGTAATTCCGATGAGATGACACCGTATGAATTATGGTTTAGAGAAACCTAAGTTGTCGTTTCTTAAAGGTTTGGGGCTGCGACGCTTATGTGAAAAAGTTTCAGGATTAAGCTCGAACCCAAAGCGGATAAAATACATCTTCATAGGACACCCAAAACAGTTGGGTATACCTCCTAATTCAGATCCGAAAGCAATATGAATTGTTTCTAGAATCGGGTCCTTTCTCGAGGAAAGGTTTCTCTCGAAAGAGTTGAGTGGGAGGATGGTGGAGACTTGATGAGGTTATTGAACCGTCTCTTCAACTAGTGTGTGGCAGGGCACAGGAAGTTGTTCCTGTGGCACCTACACCAATTGAAGTGGAAGCTTATGATATTGATCATGAAACTTCGGATCAAGTCACTACCAAACCTCGTGGGATGACAAGGATGCGTACTACTTCAGAGTGCTACGTAATCCTGTCTTGGAAGTCATGTTGCTGGACAACAATGAACCTACGAGCTATGGAGAAGCAATGGTGCGCCCGGATTCCGATAAATGGCTTGAGGCCATAAAATCCGAGAGAGGATCCATGTATGTGTAGACTTTGGCAGAACGGCTCGATGGTCGTAAGGCTAATGAGTACAGATGGATTTCAAAAGGAAGACGGACAATGATGGTAAATGTTACCATTAAGAAAGCTCAACTTGTCGTTAAGATGTTTTCCGACAAGTTCAAGGAGTTGACTACGATGAGATTTTCTCACTCGTAGCGATGCTTAAAGTCCGTCGGAATCATGTTAGCATTAGCTGCATTTATGAAATCTGGCAGATGGATGTCAACACAAGTTTCCTTACTAGTTTTCGTAAGGAAAGGTTGTATGCAATACAATCAGAAAAGTTTTGTCGATCCTAAGGATGCTAAAAGGTATGCTAGCTCCAGCGATCCTTCTAAGGACTGGAGTAAGCATCTCGGAGTTGGAATGTACGCTTTGATGAGATGATCAAAGATTTTGGATTTTTACAAAGTTTATGAGAAACTTGTATTTCCAAAGAAGTGAGTGGGAGCACTATAGAATTTCTGATGAGTATATGTTGTTGACATATTGATGATCAGAGATGATGTAGAATTTCTAGAAAGCATATAGGGTTATTTGAAAGGTGTTTTTCAATAGAAAACCTGGATTAAGCTACTTGAACATTGAGCATCAAGATCTATAAGGATAGATCAAAATGCTTAATAATACTTTCAAATGAGCACATACCTTGACATGATCTTGAAGGTGTAAGGTACGAAGTTAAGACTTAAAGCTCGACCACGGCAGAATAGAGAGAAAGGATGAAGGTCGTCCCCTATGCTTAAGACGTAGGCTCTTTAGTATGCTATGCTGTGTACCGCACCTGAAGTGTGCCTTGCCATGAGTCAGTCAAGGGGTACAAGAGTGATCCATGAATGGATCACAGGACAGCGGTCAAAGTTATCCTTAGTAACTAGTGGACTAAGGAATTTTCTCGATTATGGAGGTGGTAAAAGAGTTCGTCGTAAAGGGTTATGTCGATGCAAGCTTGACACCTATCCGGATAGCTCTGAATAGAGAGACCGGATACATATAATGGAGCAATAATTTAGAATAGCTCCAAGTAGAACAGTTATTTGGAATAGCTCCAAATAGAACGTGGGAGCTACATCTAGGAGATGACATAGAGATTTGTAAAGCACACACGGATCTGAAAGGTTCAGACCCGTTGACTAAAACTTCTCTCACAAGCAGAACATGACCAAACCCCAGATCTCATTGAGTCTTGATCACATGATGATGTGAACTAGTTTAGTGACACTAGTAAACTCTTTGGATGTTGGTCACATGGTGATGTGACCTGTCAGTGTTAATCACATGGTGATGTGAACTAGATTATTGACTCTAGTGCAAGTGGGAGACTGTTGGAAATATGCCCTAGAGGCAATAATAAAAGTATTATTATTATATTTCCTTGTTCATGATAATTGTCTTTTATTCATGCTATAACTGTATTATCCGGAAATCGTAATACACGTGTGAATACATAGACCACAATATGTCCCTAGTGAGCCTCTAGTTGACTAGCTCGTTGTGATCAACAGATAGTCATGGTTTCCTGGCTATGGACATTGGATGTCGTTGATAACGGGATCACATCATTAGGAGAATGATGTGATGGAAAAGACCCAATCCTAAGCATAGCACAAAGATCATGTAGTTCGTTTGCTAGAGCTTTGCCAATGTCAAGTATCTCTTCCTTTGACCATGAGAGCGTGTAACTCCTGGATACCATAGGAGTGCTTTGGGTGTATCAAACGTCACAACGTAACTGGGTGACTATAAAGGTGCACTACAGGTATCTCCGAAAGTATCTATTGCTTTATGCGGATCGAGACTGGGATTTGTCACTCCGTGTAAACGGAGAGGTATCTCTGGGCCCACTCGGTAGGACATCATCATAATGTGCACAATGTGACCAAGGGGTTGATCACGGGATGATGTGTTACGGAACGAGTAAAGAGACTTGCCGGTAACGAGATTGAACAAGGTATCGGTATACCGACGATCGAATCTCGGGCAAGTAAAATACCGCTAGACAAAGGGAATTGTATACGGGATCGATTGAGTCCTTGACATCGTGGTTCATCCGATGAGATCATCGTGGAACATGTGGGAGCCAACATGGGTATCTAGATCCCGCTGTTGGTTATTGACCGGAGAACGTCTCGGTCATGTCTGCATGTCTCCCGAACCCGTAGGGTCTACACACTTAAGGTTCGATGACGCTAGGGTTATAAAGGAAGCTTGTATGTGGTTACCGAATGTTGTTCGGAGTCCCGGATGAGATCTCGGACGTCACGAGGAGTTCCGGAATGGTCCGGAGATAAAGATTTATATATGGGAAGTCCTGTTTCGGCCATCGGGACAAGTTTCGGGGTCATCGGTATTGTACCGGGACCACCGGAAGGGCCCCGGGGGCCCACCGGGTGGGGCCACCTGCCCCGGGGGCCACATGGGCTCTAGGGTGTGCGCCTTGGCCTACATGGTCCAAGGGAACCAGCCCCAAGAGGCCCATGCGCCTAGGGAACCCTAGAGGGAAGAGTCCTCAAGGGGGAAGGCACCTCCGAGGTGCCTTGGGGAGGATGGACTCCTCCCCCCCTCTTGGCTGCACCCCTTTCTTGGATTAAGGGGCAAGGCTGCGCCTCCCCCCTCTCCCCTGCCCCTATATATAGTGGAGGGGAGGGAGGGCATCCATACCTGAGCCCTTGGCGCCTCCCTCCCTCCCGTGACACCTCCTCCTCTCCCGTAGGTGCTTGGCGAAGCCCTGCAGGATTGCCACGCTCCTCCATCACCACCACGTCGTTGTGCTGCTGCTGGATGGAGTCTTCCTCAACCTCTCCCTCTCTCCTTGCTGGATCAAGGCGTGGGAGACATCGTCGAGCTGTACGTGTGTTGAACGCGGAGGTGCCGTCTGTTCGGCACTAGGATCATCGGTGATCTGAATCACGACGAGTACGACTCCATCAACCCCGTTCACTTGAACGCTTCCGCTTAGCGATCTACAAGGGTATGTAGATGCACTCTCCTTCTACTCGTAGCTGGTTTCTCCATAGATAGATCTTGGTGACGCGTAGGAAAATTTTGAATTTCTGCTACGTTCCCCAACATAACACCCATAGTTCACATCGTCATGTGATCAACACCCAAAGGGTTTACTAGAGTCAATAATCTAGTTCACATTGCTATGTGATTAACACCCAAAGAGTACTAAGGTATGATCATGTTTTGCTCGTGAGAGAAGTTTAGTCTACGGGTCTGTCACATTCAGAGCCGTATGTATTTTGCAAATATTCTATGTCTACAATGCTCTGCATGGAGCTACTCTAGCTAATTGCTCCCACTTTCAATATGTATCCAGATTGAGACTTAGAGTCATCTGGATCGGTGTAAAAGCTTGCACCGATGTAACTTTTTACGACGGGTTCTTTTATCACCTCCATAATCGAGAAGTATTTCCTTGGTCCTCACTAAGGATATTCTTGACCGCTGTCCAGTGATCTACTATTAGATCAAAATTGTGTTCCTTTGCCAAACACAGAGCAAGGTATACAATAGGTCTGGTTCACAACATAGCATACTTTATAGAACCTATGACTGAGGCATAGGTAATGACTTTTCAGTATCTTTCTATTTTCTGCCATGGTCGGGTCTTGAGTCTTACTCAACTTCACACCTTGTAACACAGGCAAGAACTCCTTCTTTGACTATTCCATTTTGAACTATTTCAAAAATTTATCAAGGTATGTACTCATTGAATAATCTTATCAAGCGTCTTGATCTATCTATATAGATCTTGATGCTCAATGTGTAAGCAGCTTCACCGAGGTCTTGCTTTGAAAAACTCTTATTCAAGTATCCTTTCATGCTATCCAGAATTTCCATATCATTTCCAATTAACAATATGTCATCCACATATAATATTAGAAATGCTACAGAGCTCCCACTCACTTTCTTGTAAATACAGGCTTCTTCAAAAGTCTGTATAAAACCATATGCTTTGATCAACTTATCAAAGCATATATTCCAACTCTGAGATGCTTGCACCAGTCCATAGATGGATCGCTGGAGCTTGCACAATTTGTTAGCACCTTTAGGATTGACAAAACCTTCTGGTTGCATCATATACAACTCTTCTTTAAGAAAACTATTAAGGAATGCAGTTTTGTTTATCCATTTGCCAGATTTCATAAAATGCGGCAATTACTAACATGATTCAGACAAACTTAAGCATAGATACGAGTGAAAAAAACTCTCATCGTAGTCAACACCTTGAACTTGTCGAAAACCTTTTGCGACAATTCTAGCTTTGTAGATAGTAACACTATCAGCGTCCGTCTTCCTCTTGAAGATCCATTTAATCTCAATGTCTTGCCGATCATTGGGCAAGTCAATCAAATTCCATACTTTGTTTTCATACATGGATCTTATCTCAGATCTCATGGCCTCAAGCCATTTTGCGAAATCTGGGCTCACCATTGCTTCTTCATAGTTCGTAGGTTCGTCATGGTCTAGTAACATAACTTCCAGAACAGGATTACCATACCACTCTGGTGTGGATCTTACTCTGGAAGACCTACGAGGTTTTGTAGTAACTTAATCTGAAGTTTCATGATCATCATCATTAACTTCCTCACTAATTGGTGTAGTAGTCACTAGAACAGATTTCTGTGATGAACTACTTTCCAATAAGGAAGAAGGTACAATTACCTCGTCAAGTTCTACTTTCCTCCCACTCACTTCTTTCAAGAGAAACTCCTTCTCTAGAAAGGATCCATCTTAGCAATGAATAACTTGCCTTCGGATCTGTGATAGAAGGTGTACCCAATAGTTTCCTTTGGGTATTCTATGAAGACGCACTTCTCCGATTTGGGTTCGAGCTTATCAGGTTGAAAAAACTTTTTCATATAAGCATCGCAACTCCAAACTTTAAGAAACGACAACTTTGGTTTCTTGCCAAACCACAGTTCATAAGGCGTCGTCTCAACGGATTTCGATGGTGCCCTATTTAAAGTGAATGCAGATGTCTTTAATGCATAACCCCAAAATGATAGTGGTAAAACCGATAAGAGACATCATAGATCACACCATATCCAATAAAGTGCGGTTACGACGTTCGGACACACCATAACGTTGTGGTGTTCCAGGTGGCGTGAGCTGTGAAACTATTCCACATTGTTTTAATTGAAGACCAAACTCATAACTCAAATATTTGTCTCCGCGATCAAACCGCAGAAACTTTATTTTCTTGTTACGATGATTTTTCCACTTCACTCTGAAATTCTTTGAACCTTTCAACTATTTCAGACTTATGTTTCATCAAGTAGATATACCCATATCTGCTCAAATCATCTTGTGAAGGTCAGAAAATAACGATACTTGCCACGAGCATCAACACTCATTGGATCGCATACATCAGTATGTATTATTTCCAATAAGTCAGTAGCTTGTTCCATTGTTCCGGAGAACGGAGTTTTAGTCATCTTGCCCAAAAGGCACGGTTCGCAAGCATCAAATGATTCATAACCAAGTGATTCCGAAAATCCATCTTTTATGGAGTTTCTTCATGCGCTTTACACCAATATGACCTAAACGGCAGTGCCACAAATAAGTTGCACTATCATTATTAACTTTACATCTTTTGGTTTCAATATTATGAATATGTGTATCACACGATCGATATCCAACAAACCATTTTCATTGGGTGTATGACCATAGAAGGTTTTATTCATGTAAACAGAACAATAATTATTCTCTAACTTACACGAATAACCGTATTGCAATAAACATGATCAAATCATATTCATGCTCAACGCAAACACCAAATAACATTTATTTAGGTTCAACACTAATCCTGAAAGTATAGGGAGTGTGCGATGATGATCATATCAATCTTGGAACTACTTCCAACATTCATCGTCACCTCACCCTCAACTAGTTTCTGTTTATTCTGCAACTCCCATTTCGAGTCAATACTCTTAGCAACTGAACTAGTATCCAATACCAAGGGGTTGCTATAAACATTAGTAAAGTACACATCAATAGCATGTATATCAAATATACCTATGTTCACTTTGCCATCCTTCTTATCCGCCAAATACTTGGGGTAGATCCACTTCCAGTGACCAGTCCCTTTGCAGTAGAATCACTTAGTCTTAGGCTTAGGTCCAGACTTGGGCTTCTTCACTTGAGCAGCAACTTGCTTGCTGTTCTTCTTGAAGTTCCCCTTCTTCCCTTTGCCCTTTTTATTGAAACTAGTGATCTTGTCCACCATCAACACTTTGATGTTTTTCTTTGATTTCTACCTTCGCCGATTTCAGCATCACGAAGAGCTTGGGAATCGTTTTCGTCATCCCTTGCATTATAGTTCATCACGAAGTTCTACTAACTTGGTGGTGGTGACTAGAGAATTCTGTCAATCACTATCTTATCTGGAAGATTAACTCCCACTTGATTCAAGCGATTGTAGTACCCAGACAATCTGAGCACATGCTCACTAGTTGAGCGATTCTCCTCCATCTTTTAGCTATAGAACTTGTTGGAGACTTCATATCTCTCAACTCGGGTATTTGCTTGAAATATTAACTTCAACTCCTGGAACATCTCATATGGTCCATGACGTTCAAAACGTTTTTGAAGTCCCGATTCTAAGCCATAAAGCATGGTGCACAAAACTATCAAGTAGTCATCATATTGAGCTAGCCAAATGTTCATAACGTCTGCATCTGCTCCTGCAATAGGTCTGTCACCTAGCGGTGCATTAAGGACATAATTCTTCTGTGCAGCAATGAGGATAAACCTCAGATCACGGATCCAATCTGCATCATTGCTACTAACATCTTTCAACACAATTTTCTCTAGGAACATATCAAAATAAACATATGAAAGCAACAACGCAAGCTATTGATCTACAACATAATTTGGAAAATACTACCAGGACTAAGTTCATGATAAATTAAAGTTCAATTAATCATATTACTTAAGAACTCCCACTTAGATAGACATCCCTCTAATCCTCTAAGTGATTACGTGATCCATATCAACTAAACCATGTCCGATCATCACGTGAGATGGAGTAGTTTCAATGGTGAACATCATTATGTTGATCATATCTACTATATGATTCACGCTCGACCTTTCGGTCTCCGTGTTCCGAGGCCATATCTATATATGCTAGGCTCGTCAAGTTTAACCTGAGTATTCCGCGTGTGCAACTGTTTTGCACCCGTTGTATTTGAACGTAGAGCCTATCACACCCGATCATCACGTGGTGTCTCAGCACGAAGAACTTTCACAACGGTGCATACTCAGGGAGAACACTTCTTGATAATTAGTGAGAGATCATCTTAAAATGCTACCGTCAAACAAAACAGAATAAGATGTATAACAGATAAACATCATATGCAATCAAAATATTTGACATGATATGGCCATGATCATCTTGCGCCTTTGATCTCCATCTCCAAAGTACTGTCATGATCTCTATCGTCACCGGTACGACACCATGATCTTCATCATCTTGATCTATATCAATGTGTCGTCACATGGTCGTCTCGCCAACTATTGCTCTTGCAACTATTGCTATCGCATAGCGATAAAGTAAAGCAATTATTTGGCACTTGCATCTCATGCAACAAAGAGACAACCATAGGGCTTCTGCCAGTTGCCGATAACTTCAATAAAACATGATCATCTCATACAACAACTTATATCTCATCACATCTTGACCATATCACATCACAACATGCCCTGCAAAAACAAGTTAGACGTCCTCTACTTTGTTGTTGCAAATTTTACGTGGATGCTACGGGCTTAGCAAGAACCGTTCTTACCTACGCATCAAAACCACAATGATAGTTTGTCAAGTTAGTGCTGTTTTAACCTTCGCAAGGACCGGGCGTAGCCACACTCGATTCAACTAAAGTGAGAGAGACAGACACCCGCCAGCCACCTTTAAGCACAAGTGCTCGTAACGGTGAAACCAGTCTCGCGTAAGCGTACGCGTAATGTCGGTCCGGGCCGCTTCATCACACAATACCGCCGAACCAAAGTATCACATGCTGGTAAGCAGTATGACTTGTATCGCCCACAACTAACTTGTGTTCTACTCGTGCATATAACATCAATGCATAAAACCTAGGCTCGGATGCCACTGTTGGGGAACGTAGTAATTTCAAAATTTTCCTACGTACACGCAAGATCATGGTGATGGCATAGCAACGAGAGCGGAGAGTGTTGTCTACGTACCCTCGTAGACCGTAAGCAGAAGCGTTATGACAACGCGGTTGATGTAGTCGTACGTCTTCACGATCCGACCGATCCAAGTACCGAACGTACGGCACCTCCGAGTTCAGCACACGTTCAGCTCGATGACGATCCCCGGGCTCCGATCCAGCAAAGCTTCGGGGATGCTCTACCGGCGCAGGGCTTCGCCTAAACTCCGCGACGATATGACAGAGGTGGAATATGGTGGGGGGGGGGCACCGCACACGGCTAAGGAACGATCCGTAGATCAACTTGTGTCATGGGGTGCCCCCCTGCCCCCGTATATAAAGGAGCAAGGGGAGGTCCGGCCAAGGAGGAGGAGGCGCGCCCAAGGGGGAGTCCTACTCCCATCGGGAGTAGGACTCTTCGTTTCCTAGTAGGAGTAGGAGAGAAGGAAGGGGAAGAGAGAAGGGAAGGAAGGAGGGGGTGCGGCCCCTCCCCCTAGTCCAAT
>NC_041383.1:782488643-782519651 GCF_002162155.2 Triticum dicoccoides
CTAGGCAGCCCCTCTCTCTTTCCCGTATGGCCCAATAAGACCCAATACTTCTCCCCGGCGAATTCCCGTAACTCTCCGATACTCCGATAAATACCCGAATCACTCGGAACCTTTCCGAACTCCGAATATAGTCGTCCAATATATCGATCTTTACATCTCGACCATTTCGAGACTCCTCGTCATGTCCCTGATCTCATCCGGGACTCCGAACTCCTTCGGTACATCAAAACTCATAAACTCATAATATAACTGTCATCGAAACCTTAAGCGTGCGGACCCTACAGGTTCGACAACTATGTAGACATGACCTAGAACTATTATTGGTCAATAACCAATAGCGGAACCTGGATGCCCATATTGGCTCCTACATATTCTATGAAGACCTTTATCGGTCAAACCGCATAACAACATACTTTGTTCCCTTTGTCATCGGTATGTTACTTGCCCGAGATTCGATCGTCGGTATCTAATACCTAGTTCAATCTCGTTACCGGCAAGTCTCTTTACTCGTTACATAATGCATCATTCCGTAACTAACTCATTAGCTACATTACTTGCAAGGCTTATAGTGATGTGCATTACCGAGAGGGCCCAAAGATACCTCTTCGACAATCGGAGTGACAAAACCTAATCTCGAAATACGCCAACCCAACATGTACCTTTGGAGACACCTGTAGTACTCCTTTATAATCACCCAGTTACGTTGTGACGTTTGGTAGTACCCAAAGTGTTCCTCCGGTAAACGGGAGTTGCATAATCTCATAGTTACAGGAACATGTATAAGTCATGAAGAAAGCAATAGCAACATATTAAACGATCAAGTGCTAAGCTAACGGAATGGGTCATGTCAATCACATCATTCTCCTAATGATGTGATCCCGTTAATCAAATGACAACACATGTCTGTGGTTAGGAAACATAACCATCTTTGATTAATGAGCTAGTCAAGTAGAGGCATACTAGTGACTATATGTTTGTCTATGTATTCACACATGTATCATGTTTCCGGTTAATACAATTCTAGCATGAATAATAAACATTTATCATGCTATGAGGAAATAAATAATAACTTTATTATTGCCTCTAGGGCATATTTCCTTCAGGTTTTTTCTAGAAGTTTGATGAACAATTAATCCTTGGGCTTTTTGTACCATTTGTATGCTTGACTTGCATGTTGTTGCCCTCGTACTCCCCTCGACCTGCCACTACACTGCCGCATCTTTCATGGTTGTTGTTCGTTCCCGTCCGAGGCCTTGTCGTCGTTCTCCGCCTTGGTTAGCTTGTTGTGCTCGCCGCCGTCTGGTGTTGTCAACATGGTCAACAACCAAGAGGAATCAGGAGATGACTGTACGTGGAGAGGCTGACGGTAGGGACCCACCAGGGTCATTGCATTTCGCAAGCAGGTGCCTCGTTATTAAGAGCCAAAACAATACTTCCTCCTAATTGTTTGACAACTAGGTTCCACGCCATTTTCAATGTAGTCAATAAACAAGAAAATTACACAACAAGCGGATAACACCAGGGACCCAGCAGCTCGCCCAATTGTTTTTCAGTTTTAGAGACGGATCTCAACTCCGCACTGTGCGTGGGCTGTGGCCCGTCTAGCCCACGCTTACGCTTTTATTAAGCACATGACGAGCCCAGTTGATATTTTTTACTTTCTGAAATTGGCTAGCCCAGTTCTTTTTTTGGAGAATACCAAAACCGAGGCCTACTTGCTTTTCTCAGCCCTGCTGGGCTGCAAATCTTTCAAGACGAGGAGGAGGGATAAGAAATGGGCTTCCCCAGAAAACGGGCTATAAGTTATAAGAAATGGGCTGTAAATTTTTAAACCAAAGCCAACCAGCAATTGCATTAAAATATCATTTTTTTCAGGATTTCTCTACTCTCTACTCTTATAAAAACCAAAGCCAACTGGCAATTACATTAAAATATCATATTTTCACCCACAAGATAAATTACTCATACAAATGCATCTTCATGTTCCGTGCAACAAACGGGCATCTTGCTAGTTAAGATTCTAAATTTCATTCAATTTTTTGCGGAGAATTGTTTTTTGAATTTTATTTTGATATAATTTTTTGAAAACGTTTTTTAACGTGACTCGAAATTTCGTGATTAAAATAGTTCAGACCCAACCGAAATATGCAAAATTTCGTTGAATTTTTTAGTAGTGCCCAGAATATATGGTCTGTAATGCTAATAAAAAGAATATGAGCTTCAAATATCCTGAAGAATTAGCAAATGGGCTGTAAATTATTGAAAATAATGGCTAATGGGCTGTATGCTGTTTTCCACAGATTTGGAGGCTGACTTCTGGGCCTACTAGGTTGACGACGACGCTGTCCTAATTTTTTTTAATGCATACGCAAGGCTTTGTCAACTTAGTGAACACACAACAGTGACTGTTGGATGTCCATCCAACGGCCGCCGTGCTTCTTCAATCTCTGATCTTCCTGCTCTAGCCGCCCAAACCAGCGCAAGCGGGACTGCCTTCTCCCTCCTCCGGTGGATGGCTGTGCTGCCGCCAGGCCATCCCTCTAACCACCCACACATCCTGTTATTTTCCGGCAATGTCAGCCTCACCCCGCAGCCGACCAGTCAGCGCTCGTTCTCCCCTCGGCGTGGGCATCCACTATGGTGGCTTCGCCGGCTCCGGGTGGTTCTCTTCCTGGGCCCCGCCCTCGTCCACCGCGTTTGTGCTCTCGGCGCGGAGAGGTCAACATGGTCAACAAACAACAACCATCAGAAGAGGCTGACAGTAGGGGCCCACACAGGAAAATGCCTCCTTATTACGCGCAAAATAATGATTCCTCCACCTGATAGCTGGGACCCACTGGCAGGGTCTCTGTATTTCGCAAAAAAAATGTTCCCCCCGCTGTCAGCTCGGACCCACCGGAAATGCCTCCTTATTATGCACAAAAAAAATGAATACTCCCCCTGCTAGCTGGGACTCACCTTGGTGGGAGGCTGACTTGTGGGCCTACTAAGTTTACGGGGACGGAGGGCTTTGTCAACTTAGTCAATATGAACGACTCTAGCTCCAGTGACCGTACGATGTCCATCCAACGACCATAGTGCTTCTTGAACCTCTGGTCTTCGTGCTCCAGCCGCCCAAAGCAGCGCCGGTCGTGTCGCGTGCTCCTGCCTCCTGTGGTCGGCTGTGATGCCGCGGAGGCCTCACCACCCCCTACTACTCCCACCACTGGCCAGGCCATCCCTCTACTCACCCACACCCCCTGTTATTCTGCGGCGATGGCAGCCTCACCCTCGTACTCCTCTTCGTGTGGGCATCCACTGCTGCGTCTTCCCCGGCTCCGCGTCGTCCCCTTCCTAGGCCTCACCGTCGTCCACCGTCGTGGTGCTCTCGGCGCGGCATGGTCAATGTGGTCAACGACCAACTTCCATCAAAAGAGTACTGTGCGTGGAGAGGCTGACAGCTGGGTCCACAGCGGCCGCAAGGAAGTGCCTCCTTATTACACGCAAAATAATTATTCCTCCACCTGACAGCAGGGACCCACCGGACGGGCCACCGTATTTCGCGAAAAAAACATTTCCCCCTGACTGCTGGGACCCACCAGCTACATCTTCGCACGCAAGGAAGTGCGTCCGAAAAAAAAACGATTCGCCCCCCTGACTGCTGGGACCCACTAGCTACATCTTCGCATGCAAGGAAGTGCGTCCGGGCAAAAAACAAAAAAAAAACAAAACGATTCGCCCCCCTGACTGCTGGGACCCACCAGCTACATCTTCGCAGGCAAGGAAGTGCCTGACAGTCGGGACCACCTGGTCGAAGCGTACGATTACTCACGCATACATACATGGCTGGGTCGGAACGAAGAAACAACGTCGTCGTCGTGTTCATGGGGATGCAACGGAATGCATCGTGTTCATCGGGAGGCAACGGAACGCGTGGGAGCCAACCTGCTGGGTCGGAACGAAATGCGTGGTCGTGTTCATCGGGAGGGCTTGGACGGAACAGGCGATGGAAACGAGGCCTGGCGTACCGCACAACGGAGGAAACAGCCTTGTGTTCGACCGACCATTTTCGAAATGGGATCCTGTTCATCAGGAGGGGTCTAGCGTACCGCAAAACGGAGGAAACGGACCTCCTATGGTCGAAATGGGGTCCTGTTGATCGGGAGGGGCCTGGCGTACCGCAAAACAAAGGAACGGACCTCCTACGGTCGAAACGGGGGTCCTGTTGATCGGGAGGGGTGTGGCGTACCGCAAAACGGATGAAACGGACTTGTCTTGGAGCGCTACGGTCGAAACGGGGGGGGAGGGGTGTGGCGTACCGCAAAAAGGGACTCCACGGGATACTGTTCATCTCCACCATCGACCTCCTCCAGCCTCCACGGGTTACCGTCGACCTCCTCCAGCCTCCACGGGCTCCTGTTCATCCAGCCTCCACCGCGCGTTACTCCACCGGCTACTGTTCAACCACCCCTCCACGGGCACCCCTCCACCGTCTACTGTTCATCCATCCCTCCACACCACGGGGTCCTGTTCAACCACCCCTCCACGGCCACCCCTCCATCGTCTACTGTTCATCCAGCCCTCCACACCACGGGTTCCTGATCATCCAGAGGCAACGCCACCGCTCACTGTTCATCCAAACCCCCCCTGCAACGCTCATTGTTCATCCCAGAGGCAGCATCGATTGGCTTCAGTTAGCAGCAGTAGCGAAGGAATCGCTCCATCGGGTTCAGTTAACAGCAATCGATCGATCGCTCGGGTTCAGTAACGCGTAGCCTGCAGTGCAATCGCTCGGGTTCAGTTAGAGACAATGCCTCACACACACGCGCGTACATACGAGATTTTCCCCCCAACCTCCCACCGTAACCGGCAACTCCCCAAAATTTTCCTCCCCCTCGCTTCTACCACGGGTTTTTCCATCATGGACGGCCCAAAGAATGTCATGCAGCTGCGTCTCCGGCCGCCCAGGATGAAAAGCCCATTTTCTGTCATGATTTTTTGTCATAGAAGTAGGAGCCCACCACATCTATGATGATACCGGGTTTTGTCACAATTATCATCATAGAAGTGTCATATGTATGACAGAAAAAAATTTCGTTCGGCCCAAAATGTCAGAGATGTGTCTTTTTTTTGTAGTGCTACGATGTGGTCCCTCTATGCTGCCCTCGAAGGGTATCTTGCAAACCGCACAAAAATCACATAGTGACATCTCCTTAACCTCATCATATAAATGAAACTTCACTGAAGGTGGTGATTTCTTAGCATGAAAGTAAAAATTTTGCATGAAAGTATTAGTGAGTAGGAGATACTAATCGAGCTGGTCGTGGAGGAAGTCGGTGAGGCCTGCATTCTCAGCCAAATGATAAAAAGCATCATGAATCCCGGCTGCTCTCAAGAACTCATCACAAGGCCATTCACACGGCCGAACCTCCATGGTGCGAGGGAGATTAAATTTGGGCTTTTTGTTCTCTTCACTCTCCTTATCCTTCGAGCTTTGGCTCGAAGAGCCCCTCAAAAATCTCTTCATCACTTTCTGTAAATTTCTGATATTTTTAGTAGGTCAAAATAAAAGTGAACCAAACTCAACAAAATTGATAGCAACTACTCCCACAAGTGCCTAGAGACTATATCATGCATTGGAACTACTTGTGACCATATAAATTTGACATGCAAGCTCAAGAACAGGGTCACCTTAGCAGCAAAAATTTGCAATGAATAAAGTACTAGAACAAAAACTAATTGGACCATTGGAGGAGTCACATACCAAAGAATAATCCCCCAAAGCAGTTTTGTGAATGGAGCTTTGAGAAAGGAGATCAAAAATGGCAGCAAGATGAGCTACAACTCGCGATTGAGCTGGTTGGTGATTTTTTTGGGAGGAAGAAGTGTATGGGTGCCGGAATAAGTGGAGGGGGGCACCAGGGGCCAACGAGGCAGAGGCGCGCCCCAGGGGGGTGGGCGCACCCTGGACCCTCGTGGCCAGGTGCTTGCTCCCCCTGATGTGTTCTTAGTGCCAAATATTCTCAAATATTCTAGAAAAATCATATTTCATTTTCAGGGCATTTGGAGAACTTTTATTTTCGGGGTATTTTTTATTGCAAGGATAAATCAGAAAACAGACAGAAAAATACTATTTTTGCTTTATTAAATCTAAATAACAAAAAGTAAAAGGAGGGTACAGAGAGTTGTGATTTCTAACTTCATCCATCTCATGCTCATCAAAAGGAATCCACTAACAAGGTTGATCAAGTCTTGTTAACAAACTCATTCCGAATCGCATGAAACCGGAGAATTTTCAAATAACACTAGGTTACCTCAACTGGGATATGCACATCCCTAATAATAAGAATATCATATTTCTTCTTGACAGTAGGAAGAGGAAATTCCAAACCTCCAATAATAATCGATGGTATTTTTCCAATAGAATTAATACTGTGAACTTGAGGTTGTTTCCTCGGAAAGTGTACCGTATGCTCATTTCCATTAACATGAAAAGTGACATTGCCTTTGTTGCAATCAATAACAGCCCATGCAGTATTTAAAAAGGGTCTACCAAGGATAATCGACATACTATCGTCCTCGGGAATATCAAGAATAACAAAGTCCGTTAAGATAGTAACCTTTGCAACCACAACAGGCACATCCTCACAAATACCGACAAGTATAGCAGTTGATTTATCAGCCAATTGCAAGGATATTTCAGTAGGTGTCAACTTATTTAATTCAAGTCTATGATATAAAGACAGAGGCATAACACTATAACACCGGCTCCAAGATCACATAAAGCGGTTTTAACATAGTTTCTTTTAATGGAGCATGGTATAGTTGGTACTTCTGGATCTCCAAGTTTCTTAGGTATTTTGCCCTTAAAAGTATAATTAGCAAGCATGGTGGAAATTTCAGCTTCCGATATCTTTCTTTTATTTGTAACAATATCTTTCATGTACTTAGCATAAGGATTCATTTTAAGCATATCAGTCAAACGCATACGCAAAAAGATAGGTCTAATCATTTCAGCAAAGCGCTCAAAGTCCTCATCATCCTTTTTCTTGGATGGTTTTGGAGGAAAAGGCATGGGTTTCTGAACTGTCACGACCTGGATTTGGTAAAATCCAAGTCTCTGTGCTTATTGTGCTATCCTTGGATCATAGCTAGCACACACAGTAACAAGAATGAATATCAGTAAAACATACATCATTTTACTATAATGGTACACCCAGAATTAAACAAATACATACCATTGGCACAACTCAATGCTGGCACATAATACAGCGGAATAATACGTAGTCGCTAAGTTAGGGCTCCATCAATGCCACTGGGCTCGTTGAGTGTAGACCATAACCCTATCGTCTCTTAATCTGTTGAGATCTGCACATGACAGGTGCAGGTGAGTACGTGGAATGTACTCGCAAGTTGCAAAGGAAAATTTACAGAATATATATGCAGGATAGTTGTCGGTGTCAAAACCGGCGGATATGGGGTAGGGGGTCCCGAACTGTGCGTCTAAGGCTAATGGTAACAGGAGGCAGGGGACACGATGTTTTACCCAGGTTCGGGCCCTCTCGATGGAGGTAATACCCTACTTCCTGCTTGATTGATCTTAATGATATGAGTATTACAAGAGTTGATCTACCACGAGATCGAAGAGGATAAACCCTAGAAGCTAGCCTCTGATTATGATTGTTGTTGTCCTACAGACTAAACCCTACGGTTTATATAGACACTGGAGGGGGCTAGGGTTACACAGAGTTGGTTACAGAGAAGAAAATCTACATATCCGAATATCCAAGCTTGCCATCCATGCAAAGGAGAATCCCATACGGACACATGACGAAGTCTTTAATCTTGTATCTTCATACTTCAATAGTCCGGCCGAAGTATATAGTTCGGCTGTCCGAGGACCCCTTAATCCAGGACTCCCTCAGTAGCCCCTGAACCAGGCTTCAATGACGATGAGTTCGGCGCGCAGATTGTCCTCGGCATTGCAAGGAGGGTTCCTTCCCCGAATACTCCATAGAAGATTTAGGACACAAGGATCGTGTCCGGCTCTGCAAAACAAATTCCACATACCACTATAGAGAGTATAATTTTCCACAAATATAAACTGCCGACAGCTTTTATGATATCACGCCATGGTCCGGTCTTTATTAGAACAGTTTTCATAACCAGCCACTACACGCGCTGCGGGGCGGTTTTATTGGCACATCTTGTCGAAGCAGAGATCGTGTCCCCCTTATCACGGGATTCTCATCAATACAGGTGTGGGTAACTCAACCGTGTTTATTTAATAAGACTCCTCGATTTTAGGCAACTCACAAACGGTCACGCGGGGGACGGTTGATATTCGTCCTCTTTATAAAGGGGGGCCAAGGCCTGTCCTTTCTCTTTCCACGCTCAATCCTTCCCCTCCCGTACCTCGAGTTCCAACACCCAAGGCTCAAGCTAAAGCACTTCGGTCCTTCGACCATGTCCGGATCCAATCAAGGCTGGTGGATGGCCTCCTCCGTCAAAGAGGAGAACATCCGGAAGCTTAGGGAGGCCAGGTATCTCACCGCCGAGATTCCGCACAGGCTACCTGCTCAAGGGCAGGTCGTCCCCACTCCCGAACCTAAGAGAGCGTCGTTTTTATTTCACACTTTCTCCGAGGGCTAGGTTTTAGCGTTGATCCCTTCGTAAGAGGTCTCATGTTCTACTACGGACTAGATTTCTATGATCTAGCTCCAGATTTTGTCCTTCACATCTCGCCGTTTATCGTCGTGTGTGAAGCCTTCCTCCGCATCACCCCCACTTCGGCCTATGGCTCAAGACCTTCAATATGAGGCCGAGGGTGATCGACGGGCGTCACGCGGAGTGCGGAGGCGCTATAATAAGCAAAGGCGTCGATGCCCCATGGCCAAAGCTTCCTTTCGTTGAGACTACTGATTTATGGCAGCGGGAGAAGTTTTACATCACTACGCCCGAGGTACAAAGAGGGTGGCCGCTCCAGCGTTCCGCTCGGGCCCTCCACCGCAACTGGCGTCATGGGTCAACAAGGGGCTAGACTGGGGGCCGGTTAACAACGTGCTGACATTGCAAAGCCGCGTCCGAGATCTTCTCAAGAGGGATGTCAGTCTTGTCAAGATAATACAAGTGGTGCTGGTTCGTCGAGTCCTGCCCTGCCAATGTCGTCCTCTCCGTATGTGGGAGTTCAACCCGGAAGGACCGCGAACCGTTCAACAATTCTTCGGCCTGACGCTCAAAGAGATGTATGAATCATTCTTTGGATCATGAATAAAGTGTCCGGACACCACCGAGGATGCGGGTCTCAATTGCAACCGCCCGGATACCCAAGTAAGTAATTCCGCTATAGAACACACCATCCTTTATGTTTATTGTAACATCATTCTAAAAAATTGTTCTCTACCAGGACTGGCCGAAGAAGGCGGAGAGGATTAGGTGTCTAGCCCCTCTTCCCGAAGGCTCGCCGAATCCTTTGTTGACCAGGATGCTTGACCATGATGTATCATGTGCCATCGGGAGAGGACGAGGAGAGGAATAGAGAAGCCACAGATGGGCCTCATTTTTTTACACGTCCAGATTGGAGGAGTAGGTGCCTCCGCGAAGGAGGATAATCAGGGAGGGGAATCTAAATTCCCTTCTCCTCAAGGTAAGAAAAGGGACGCCGCTGAAGACTTGGAAACGGAGGTTTCCAAACGAGGGAAGAAAACCTCGCAAGGGGGCCGGCCCTCCACCGAGCCGTAAGTGAAAGAGTACTTTGGTAGACATACCCCGTTTTGTCTCTGAGGATAATGACCGAAACATATTTGTTGCAGTCCGGCTCGTAGCCCTTCTCCACAGAGTTCGTCCTCGGGGGATCTTCCTCCGGAGATGATGGAGAGCGGGACGCCTCCCCCTGCCTCCCGGTCACATGGGGCGGATGACCCCGAGGTGTCGTCACGGAGGATTTCTCCTAATCCACCAAGGACAGAAGTTGACGATTCGACTGCCCGGAGTCTGGCATGTCCGGCTCCCAAAGAGAGCTTTAGGAGGAGTCCGGAATAGTCCGGCACACAGCCGGACACACTGATGGGCCTTCTGGAGCGAGCGGCCATCTCAGAGACACATCGTTCCATAATGGGTATGGTGGTTGAGAGGATTTCATCCCCGAAAAGCGGTTTGAATCAAGCTTTTACGAGTCTACTAAGAGGCTTTAAGGTACGCAAAAATGTATTTTTGATGGTTCCACACATGCTAAGTGTGCTCTGTATAGATAGTATCCCCTGAGACTCTGGTTGCCATCAACATGGCGAAAGGAGGATCATAATCTCTGGTAATAAGCGTGCTGCTTTATGTGCAGGTGGCTGAGGGTCCGGCGGCCGACCGATCTGCTGATTTTGACGAACTAAAGCGGCAGTTGTATGTCGCCAATGCCGACATCGCACTTGTTAACAAGCGGCTGGACGAGGCCCAGGGTATGTATATTTGGCTTGTCAGCAAATGTTTAAGCGGAGCATGATGCTAGTATCTATAACATGTTGTGATTGCAGATGGAGCTGCTGCCGTGGAGACCCTTCGGGCGGAGCTTGCCCGAGCCAAGGAGCAAGCTCGGATAAGTGATGCGGCCACTCTGAAGACGGTCGAGGAGTTAAGAGCCGAACAGGCTGCTCATCGCCGAAGCAAAGAAAAGATAGCCCAGATGGCTACCGAGCTGGAAGATGCCGCCAACCGCCATGAGCTCCTTGAAAAGGAAAATCAAGAAAAAGCGGCTGGCCTGAAGAAGGCCTGGAGGTAGCCAAGGAAACCCGCTCTGAAATGAGGGAATGAGGGAGGAGCTTCGTGAAGCCGGAGATATCGTGGCTAGAAAGCCCTATCTGTTGCGGATGAAATTCGGAGATCCGGAGTATGCCCCTCTGGATCAGTTGTGGAGTGCGTCGGATGCATATGCGGACCTGGTAGAGAGTGCTGCTGATGCGTCCGAGTTTTACAAAGATCGGAAAGACCATAAGGCTGAGAGGTTATTCTGGTCGCAGTTTAGTGCCCCGACACGTCCGCTGCCATTGAATGAAAAGATGGCCGCATGGGCCAAACTCCACAGGTTGTCCGGGCTTGCTATGAGGTCTGTCGTGGATCATCTTTGGCCACAAGGACCAAGGCCGGACAGCTATTTTGGATTGGTGCAACAATTCCCTGGTGATGTGTCGCATATCGATGCTATGAAGAGGTCGGCGTGCATAGAGGGTGCGCATATGGCTCTTGCCCGTGTTAAAACATACTGGGCTAGGACGGAAGCCACCGCTATTGCAACCCGGAGTACGGCGGACGGCCAGGACCCGGCCGAGCACTATTTTGAAGAAGTTTTAGAAGGCACCCGTTTAATAGAGGCTCAGTGCTCGAAGAGTGCCATGTTCGAATGACATGTATCGCCATTGTAAAGACAATGCTATTTTGATTATAAAGGTTGTTTTTATACTTTTGCCCAAAAGTATTATAATTCCTCTTGTGCGGCCGTTTATGTATGTATATAACCTGAAAGTTTGCAGTCGTCGGCTTCAGCCCCCACGCATATAAAGCGGGGGTGTTTGAGAAAACGCGTAATCACACTTGATCCAACCTTTTGGTCCGTTAAGGAGGTGATAGCGTGGCGAACCAGGCAATCAGACTATATAGCTTTAACACTTTCACTTAGCCATAGGAGTTTGACGGTGGGGCTACTATATAGCCCCTGGTACTTTCGTGTTTCAGCCGGATATGGTGCGCGTATGTACGTGACCGGGAAACCGGTCCTTCGTTAATGCGGAGGAATCATGAAGATTCTGCTGGGTCATCGAGTGGTTGACTAGTCTCGCGCTGTATCATGACAGTCAGTTTTCGGCTTTCTCTACTGAGGTGCTCATCGGCATAGTTGCAGTAGTTCTCTTGGTGTCGTCCTAGCTGATAGAACGAAACATAAGGTAGCAAAACACGGGAGCCGGGCAAACCAAACATTTGACCAAAGACATGATTCGGAGCTGATGCATATAAGGCCAAACTCTCGACGCCGAACACTCCCTAAGGTATTCGGACATTATAATGTGTACTAGGCTGAATAACGCCCTTGACAATAAGCCCTGAGTTTCCAGGTATGAGCAGTAGTCTAGTGTGACAAAAATGCCGAAAATGCCAGTGTCCCTTCCGATTGTATAAATTTTTTGGAGGGGAGGAAGCAACTAGAGACATTAAAAAGGTTTACGCAGGGTCTTAATCTGAAAAGAAACCTTTGAGCGGGGCCCTGCTGCACGTCTGCGCCTTTATCTCCATTGTGCCGTATCCTTGAAGGGCATAGCACGATGATCATCTTTAAAAGAAAAAATCTAGGTGAAAGACTATGTGTGAGGAGTTCGTTAATCTCAATGAACCATGAAAGTGCAATATGTTATTATATTGATAGGGTCGAGCCAAACTATGGGCTCTTTGTGCGAGCAGCCCCTAGCATTTTTTATGGGGAAATCCCAACTAGGTTGTTCCATTGGGTGGAGTGCCGGACTCGTCTAACCGTGTGCGTGGTCCTGACGACCGGCCATTAGTCCTGGTTAGAGGGACTGCTCAGTGTTCGGCTGCTAGAGCTGCCACGTATTCTTCCACGCGTAAGGAACGCTCTGTATTTCCACTAACTGTGATGACACCGCGTGGACCGTGCATCTTAAGTTTGAGGTAGGCGTAATGCGGTACTGCATTAAAATGAGCGAAGGTTGTTCTTCCAAGTAGTGCGTGGTAGCCACTTCAGAATGGAGCGATGTCAAAGGTTAATTCCTCGCTTCTGAAGTTGTTGGGAGAATTGAATACAACCTCTAGTACTAGAGAGCCCGTACAGTGGGCCTCAACGCCTGGTATTACTCCTTTAAAGGTAGTGTTACTTAGGCCGATCCTTGAAGGGTCTATCCCCATTTTGCAGACAGTGTCCTGATATATCAGTTTTAGACTGCTGCCGCCATCCATAAGGACTCGTGTGAGATGGTATCCGCCAATTATTGGGTCGAGCACCAAGGCAGCCGATCCGTTGTGCTGGATACTAGTCAGATGATCCCTGCGGTAAAAGGTGATCGGGCAGGCCGACCAGGGATTAAATTTAGGGGCGATGGGCTCAACAGCGTATACGTCTCGGAGTGCGCGCTTCTGCGTTCTCTTTGGAATGTGAGTTACGTAAATCATATTCACTGTTTTGACTTCTGGTGGGAATTTCTTCTATCCTCTAGTGTTCGGCTGACGAGGCTCGTCCTCATCTTCACTTGGCGTCTCCCTCCCCTTTTGTTCGGCATTCAGCTTGCCGGCCTGTTTGAAAACCCAACACTCTGTGTGGGTGTGGTTTGCAGGTTTTTTGGGGGTGCCGTGAATCTGACATAATTTTTCTAGAATCTTGTTTAGGCTGGACGGTCCATCTCTGCTGCCTTTAAATGGCTTCTTCCGTTGACTGGGTCAAGAGCCACTAAATCCGGCATTGACTGTCGTGTTCTCTGGGCTGTCATTATTGTTTTGACGCTTGTTTTTGTTGCGTCGTGGCTTCCCGCTGCCATCCCTGACTTCGGATGTGCTTGGGTCGCTGGTGCCGCTACGGGCCAGCTAGCTATCCTCGCCCACGCAAAAGAGGGTCATAACGCTTGTTAAGGCTGCCATTGTCCTCAGCTTTTCTTGGCCGAGGTGTCTGGCAAGCCATTCGTCCTAGATACTATGTTTGAAAGCCGCTAAGGCTTCGGCGTCCGGGCAATCGACTATTTGATTCTTCTTAGTAAGAAATCTGTTCTAGAGCTTTCGGGCTGACTCTTCGGGCTGTTGAATTATGTGACTTAGGTCATCTGCGTCCGGAGGTCGGACATAGGTCCCTTGAAAATTGGCCCTAAAAGCATCCTCGAGCTCTTCCCAACTTCCAATTGAGTTTTCGGGAAGGCTTTTCCGCCAGTGCCGAGTTGGTCCCTTTAATTTGAGGGGTAGGTATTTAATGGCGTGGAGATCATCTCTGCGAGCCATGTGGATATGGAGGATAAAGTCCTCGATCCAGACCCCAGGGTCTGTAGTTCCGTCCTATGCCTCTATATTCATGTGTTTAAATCCTTCCAGAAATTCATGATCCAGTACCTCATCGGTGAAGCACAGAGGGTGTGCGGCACCCCTGTATTTGGTTGTGTCGTGGCATGCTGTCGACGGTTGTTGTGTTCAGTTCTGATTCCTAGCTGGTGTTCGATCAATGTGATCGTTTCGGTAGCTCTGATCCTGTGCCGGAGCGAGCTTCCTAGATCCATAGATGGATATGGCCACACCGGACTTTCTGTCTAGGAGCTCACGTAAATTGTGTGTTGTCTTGTGGGCGGCATCATTAGCCGTCTTGTCACGGCCACGGGGCGGTCGGTCCGGCTAATCGGTCGTTTTCGGCTGAGTAGGCTCTACGGCCTCATCGTCGAACTCGGGCAGCAGCTTGCGCTTTGGATAGCTCTTTGTATGGCGATCGTCGCCGTATTTTTCTTCTGTGTCGAGTACTTTGTTCCACCTGCGGTTGAGCGTATCCTGCGCGGCCTTAAGCCTTTGCTTCTGCTTCTTTAGGCTCCTCACGGTGGCGATAAGCCTTCTGTGGAGGTTCTCTTGTTCCAAGAGTTTTTCTAGGATGATGAGTGCATCATCGTCCGAGCTGTTCTCCTCTCCGGAGACAGGTTGGTGAATTTTACCCTCGAGATCGGCGTTATCTGACGTCGGCTCCAGACTATTTTCACCGTCCCCTGGCTCACCCTGCTCCATCGCTGGGTCCATGGGGTCATCGTTTCCTTTGGAATCAACCGGGGTATTATTATTTCTTGCGCTGTTGTTGTTGTTTTTACTGTGGCGGGATTTAGAGCGGTGTCTACGGCGCCGCTTTGGTGGCTTATCAAGGGGATTATCCTTCATTGTATTGTCACCATCGCCTTCTTTTGGTGTGTCCACCATGTATATATCGTATGATGAGGTGGCAGTCCAGCACCTAGTGGGCGGTGGTTCCTGTTCTTCTCCTGCGTCGTCGTAAATACCGTCGACGTCTTCGGAGTTGAAATTGAGCGTGTTGGTTAAGTCATCAACAGTGGCTATGAAGTGGGTGGTGGGTGGGGAACAAATTTCTTCGTCGTCTGCTTCCCACTCGAGCCGAACATAGTTCGGCCAGGAATCTCTTGACAGGGAAAGAGACCTTAATGAGTTCAGCACATCACCTAAGGGCGAGTGCTGAAAAATATCCGCGGCAGTGAACTCCATGACTGGTGCCCAATTAGATTCGACAGGCACGGACGCACGTGGTTCGGATCCTGTAGCCGGAGACGAATCCGAGGGTCTGATGACACCACTTTCACAGGAGGTGGGATCAGTGTTCGGCTCCAACGCCGATGAGTGTGCGGCTTCCATGGCGGGGTCCATCCATCCGCCTTCGGAAGGCACGATCTGCTCCGGATTGATTATCCGTGCCACCGCAGGCGCAATCTCCCGAATACTGTCCGATAGCAGATCAAAGTCATGCCTGTTGTGACCGTTCGGCATGCCTAGCATGGGCTCGAATCCATCGAAGATCAAGTCTCCGCGGATGTCGGCAGTATGGTTTAAGCTTCCAAACCTGACCTGATGGCCAGGGTCATAGCTATCGATCTGCTCCAGATGGCCAAGTGAGTTGGCCCGCAGTACGAAGCCGCCGAATACGAAGATCTGTCCGAGGAGGAAAACCTCCTCCTGGACCGCATTGTCGAAGATGATCGAAAGGGTCATCAAGCCTTACAGCGACGGCATAGTGGAACTCTCAATGAAAGCACCAATGTCGGTGTCAAAACCGGCAGATCTCGGGTAGGGGGTCCCGAACTGTGCGTCTAAGGCTAATGGTAACATGAGGCAAGGGACACGATGTTTTACCTAGGTTCGGGCCCTCTCGATGGAGTTAATACCCTACTTCCACTACTAGGAAAAAGGCTACTAGCAGCACGGGTAAAATGGCTACTAGCAGCGCGGGTACCTGCGCTACTAGTATCGCACTACAGCTAATAGTTAGTAGTAGCGTGGGTTAAACCCGCGCTACTACTAACTTTGTTAGTAGTAGCGCTGGTGCACACCCGCGCTACTGCTATTTCATACACGCGCTACTACTAACAAAATAGTAGTAGCGTGTCTATAATACCAACGCTACTAGTATCCTAAATACTAGTAGCGAGCTATTTTTTCCCACGCTACTACTAACTTATTTGAAATTTTTAAAAAATAAAATCAATCAATTCCATTCTATCACACAATTGCCGTATCTACTATCACAGTTCCTCATTGTAGAGGCAACTCTTGTATAATTCATATCTTTTACATAAGAGTGTAAACACAGTGTTGTGCGTGTCAGCTACCTACGTAAGTGGTTCTTGCCGTGCAAATTCAAAACTTTACCACTACTTCTAGACGTCAGAGACTAATACACGTTGTTATGGTCCAATCCAAAAATTGGCTCACTCGTCAATGCGTGGCGCCTTCTCGGCCTGATCTCGTGGCCTACAACTGTGACAAAACACAGCGGGCAGCCTCGACGAGCCACACTTGACCGATGACAGCCGCCGCCTTGTGTTGTGACGCCGTCATGTCCCTCGCCCTAGCCCTCAGCTCAAGCAGGCTCCGGTCGATGTCGGCCATGCCACCAGCGGATGGAGGAAGCCATCGTACACGTGCCCCGCACCCTGAAACCCGAACACCATTAAGATTCAGATTCAGAATTGGCCACATACCGAATCAAGTCTATCTGAAATGTTGATCATCTCTCGGGCTCGGGGTGCTTACCCGTGTGCTGGGGAGCTAGAGGTAGATGATGGGCAGCAACTTCGCCTCTCCATACATCGGCAACCACGACACCGTCCAGTCCATGAACCTCTCGACGGTCGTCGGCATAGCCACCAGAACCCTGCAGCATTACCAACAGAGGTTCAGAAACTTTAGATTCTTCAGAAGAATGACACGGAAAAATAATGTGGTGCATGTCGATGAAAAAGACAATCAGTGAAAAAGACAAGGAGCATACTAACCCCTTCAGGCAGTTAAAATATAATGTACAGCAATAAAAGTGGAACATGGCTCAGCATTTGCATTGATAGGGACAGATATACAATTGGGGATCCACTAGGTAAATAAATAATTCTCATAAATCAACAACATTGTCTGCATTTAACATACTGTAAATAGAGTCTGACATCCTTGAGGAAACCCAAACATTGCTACCTTCTTTGGGGCTCGAGCATGAACTGATGCGCTCTGCTTCTTGTACATACGGCTGTGCTGCACCAGTGTTTATGCAAGGGCGTCAGTGTTAAAATAAAACTGAATTTACTATGAGAGGGGATGGAATGCCTGAATGCACAATACTTACCTGATTGACTACCTGTTGCCGCACAAATCTATGGTGTTCAGGAGTTCGGTAAAATTGATCGGACAATGCCCGAAACTGCTTAAAAGGAAGATTCAGAAAGAGATAAGTACTTGTAGAGCAGGTCTATACTAATGATACTAAATATACTATTCTCAAAAAGTAAACAGAAAACTGAATCCGGTAGGTAGACCTGACAATTGCCGTCTCCGTTAACCTTGAGCTCAACCAGGCCATACAGCACCAACTTGTCGAGAAGTCTTCGGTTATCTGAAAAGGGTTCATCAAAAGAAGGAATGTCTCCATTTGTACACAGCAGTCACACCAAGTGTAGATGCACGACTCAGAACAAGTAGTAGCCATAAATAAACAGAGTGAAGCAAACAAATTAACATCAAATCAATCGACCCACTCAGATCACAAACCATATGTGAGCAGTTTTAGAATTCAGCAAATGGGGAATCACACACGCATTACATTTGTCATAGTCAGACCCTTCCTACTATTACATTTGTTATAGTCAGACCCTTCGGTGCGGTGGACCCCTGTCAAAACCCCCAAAACCTGTTTGACGGTTTGCCAACCACGATTCATGCGAGGCTGACGAAATCCTCTTAGCTGGATCGACAGAAAACACCATTGGATGTACCCTAGCTGGGTATAGAAACGGGTTCAGAGTTCGATCACGGCCCCGAAGAGGGCCAGCCTGACGCTTAACAACAAGGACAGTAGGGGCCAACTAAATGAGCAATCAGGTTGCTGGAACAATTGTCAATAGACGACGTGGTCACACTGAAGGGCTACATTTGGATATGCGTTGTCCACTACTAATTGTCTACGAAAGCAAGGGCCACTGAGCAGTGACCAACATAACAGCAGCAGACCTAGAACGATAATCACACCGACCAAAATATAGTCAGTGCGGAAGGTATCTGGGGACAATTTTGCAGGAATAAAAAGGATAATAAGTGTCGAGAAACGTAAAATGTAGAGTTAAGCAAGCTTCTCAAGCTGCCAGACACAGTAAGTTCAAGTGTGTTTACGAAGGTACCATAGATAAACTCTGGACGAAATTAAACGGTGGCAAATAGCATTACGTTGAAGGATCCTGAACTTGGTCGCTAGATCACCTGACAACCGCAAGATTTACGTCTTTCAGGTGAGAAAGCCGCAATCGTTCCGTTTATTTCCCTTTTCCGTGGGAGAAAGCCACCACTCTGAACAAGGACTTTGATGCAGTAGGTGAAACAAGATCCATTTGCGCACTGATCACTAAACTCAGTTCCTCCCCTCTCCCATATGTGAACTGGGCCTACTGTTCTTTTGAAGACTCTACAGAATAGGTTCCTCTGACGGCACACGCATTTGATTGGATCTCGAGCTAGCACGACACGGGAATGGGGAATCGGAGCAGAGAGGGAGAGAGAGGTACCATGGGATGACGGGGTCGGATGAGGAGGCGCGGCGGGTGGCGGATAGCACGATGGCCTCCGGGACACGCTTGTTGAGGTCGCGCAGGATTTCGACGAGCGGGCGCGTGATCCCTGACGGCGCAGCGTCCAGCGGCACCACGTAGTTGCCAGAAGCGCCACCGGTAACCAGCGCAATCTTTCCTTCCAACCTTTGATTCAGAAAACAAATCAATCAAACTTACTGCAAGCAAGCGCATACTAATAATGATGTATTTAGTGGCATGAATTATAAGTGCTCTTCAAAATCTTAGCCCTGGTATGCATTAAAAACCATGGCCCCAGTATTATCCACCTGATCCCCTATTGCTCATGCCCAACTACATTTAGCCCATCACCATCACCATCACTTGTACTCCCTCTGTTCCTAAATATTTGTCTTTTTAGAGATTTCAAATGGACACCACATAGGGATGTATATAAACATATTTTAGAGTGTAGATTCATTCATTTTGCTCTGTATGTAGTCACTTGTTGAAATATCTAGAAAGACAAATATTTAGGAACGGAGGGAGTACTACGTAATATACTTTAAGCTTAATGTTTCTGCTCCACACTGTGAAAAACAACCCAGGAAAGACAGAGCACCAGCATTTCATTTATTTCTCTTGTTTTCTGACAGAGCATCAAAGGTGTGTGTTCCTTCTGCAATACGTAGGGTGACGTTTCCGAATCTGGGAACCTTACCCTGGCTTTTTGCAATATGCAACCTGAACTCCTAACACTGCAGTAAATGCATGCCTCTCAGCCCTGGAGCAGAGCAGATAAGCGATGCCAACCAGCCCAGCTGCAGGAACCTCCCGCATCACCCAATCGGCGCCATTGGAGAGCCATCACACACCTAAAATAGCCCTACTTCGGCTTGATCCGGTCAAGATCGAACTCCTACTGCGACAGATCACGGGGAGATCAACTGGGGAGCTGACCAACAGCGACTGGGGGTACATGGAGGAAGAGGAAGAAGGAGGCGAGCAGACACGTACCGCGGCACGGAAGAGGAGGAGGAACGTATGGCTTGAGGCCGCCGCGGCGAGCACCGCCCTACCCCTCCTCCGCTGCTCCGGCGCCACGGCCACGCGCACGCGGCTACGGCGGAGCCGGGGGGAGCAGTGAGGAGGCGAGGGTCCGCCCGAGGGAGGTGGCGGAGGTGGCTTCCATGGGGATCGGAACGGAGGAAGGTGGGAGCTTGGGGGAGTGTTGCGCGCGGCCGGTGCCCAACCGGCAGGGTGATGGCGGCGGTGAGGAGATCGTGGGGAGAGGAGCCGGGGTGGGGTGGACCAAGGAATTGTGAGTTTGTGAGAGGGTTTTTTTAGGGATGAGAGAGAGAGAGTGGTGGGGTGGGAGTGGATCGGGCCGGGGTGGTAATGGACACGCTTAGTAATAGTGTGGGGTATTACCTGCGCTATAGCTACTTACTTAGTAGTAGCGCAGGTTTTATACCCATCGCTACTACTATAGCCTGTCTCGGGGGCATGGGTAGAAACCAGTTAGTAGTAGCGCGGGTTTATACCCCTCGCTGCTACTATCAACTTAGTAGTAGCGCGGGTTTTATACTCCTCGCTACTACTAATTAGCAGTAGCACCGTTTTGTAGACCTCGCTACTGATAAGTTTCTGTGTATAACGTTTTCCTAGTAGTGTTCCTTCTTGATTGATTTTGATGATATGAGTATTACAAGAGTTGATCTACCACGAGATCGCAGAGGCTAAACCCTAGAAGCTAGTCTGTGATTATGATTGTTGTTGTCCTACGAACTAAACCCTCCGGTTTATATAGACATCGGAGGGGGCTAGGGTTACACAGAGTCGGTTACAGAGAAGGAAATCTACATATCCGAATATCCAAGCTTGCCTTCCACGCAAAGGAGAGTCTCATCCGGACACGGGACGAAGTCTTCAATATTGTATCTTCATAGTTCAACAGTCCGGCTGAAATATATAGTCCGGCTGTCCGAGGACTCCTTCAATAGTATTGGTGGAGGTTTCCTTTGCATAAAACCAATTTTCTCCTATACTATTTTTTTAAAACTCCTTTTGAAATTAAAAAAAAGTTTTAGTATAAAAGGTAGGAATGAGACACATGGATATACGCACCAGTGCTCATTATCCAAATTTTGGTAAAACATAAATATGATTGAAGTGAAACGCATTCACTATGCTCATTCATCAACTTTCCCTTCCCTTAAAACAGACTTTTAGAAAAGAGAGGGGAGATTCTTCTTCGGTCCAAGTCTTTAGTTGCTCAAAATTGCCCGTAACCGGGGGCACGACTAATCAATTAGGTTAAACCCTCTGCAGAGGTCCTACACGTTCCCCACATGACACAACCAACCCCGTTTATCGTTACACACTTGGGTATACGACTAGGAGGAGATTGTGACGAAGCCTTTCCGTAACAGCCCCCTATACCGTCAAGCCGCCCGCAACTTCGGCACGAAGGCCTCTCTCCGATGGCGGTCCTAGGGTAGGGTTTCCCGTTAGTACTAAGCTAAGCCAGAGCCCATAGTAGCATGTGGCTGTACTGGAAACTACATCAAACTGTACTTAGAAGATCTCAGTCCCATAGACGGCGGTCCCCACCAAAAACCTGTGTGCAAGACCCCAGTCGGGCGCATTCACTGCAAGACCCCGATGGACGCAATCACTTCTAGACGCTCCCATCAATAACATTCAGAGTAGAAGTAAAATAGTATATAATTTTGTTTTTCAAAAGTTTTCACAAAACGTTGCCCAAAAGAAGGCAAGTTTAAATGGTTAAAACTTGTTTGATTTTCAACTCACCCATTTGTGCAAGCGCGGCCAAGCATGACAGTAAGTCTTGAACCTAAGGCTCTAGCTAGTAAAAATACTTTGCAAACTTTTGTAAAACATGCATAATATTACATTTAAAAAATATATGCATAATTTAAATAATATAGGTCAGGGCATGATCGAATTGCAACTTGCCTTCAGTTTCGCAGTCACAAGGTTCTACCTCCTTGTAGAATTCACCTTCACACTCGTCGCAATCTAACACGATAAATAACTAAAGTAAGACACTCGGCATATCCACATTCACGTAACAATGATTCAAGCAAGCATTCAACACACCATAAAAATCCAAATGAATATCCAAATAACAACACGAATTATTCGATTGCCACTATCATAATTTCTAGGGCATGGTTAGGGTTGATATAGGATCAGGTGTGGTATTGGAAGAAAATAAGACATAGTCATATTCTAGGGTTGGTTAATATTGATAATAAGTGATGATTTGGTTTGAAAGGTTGTGAGACCGGATTCTACGACAAAGTCTATAATGGTTCGATCGAAATATTTTGACTTGGGTTAAATGGAAATGGTTATGACATAAGTTTCAAGACAAGAATTAAATTCTTAATCTTGTAACTCCAAATTTTTGTGGTGATATCAAATGACCAGAGAGGTTCCCTAGGGATCAATCTAGGAGATTTATCCTAAGATAAAATTTATTTGGATGAGGGTAATGAATTATGTCTAAAGAGAGTCAATTTGGTGTGTTCAAGCTAAAATAATAACTAAACAGAGTTGATAAATTATGCCATGGTTTCCAACAGAAAGGTGAGCTCCTAAGGTCCAACTTTCATATATAAAACATTTTTATATGATTTATAGAACAAAAGATATAGTAAATATACTCATCTTACCATTTAAATCAAAACTAAATTTTAAATTGCCCGAAAGTGAGATTTTATACTTTCATAAAAAAGTACAGGTTTCACCGAATCCGGGGATATCTTATTTGTTGAAATAGGACATACGGTTTGAGAGATACGAATTTCCGAAGTTTGGATATTTTTCTGAAAAAAAAGAATTACGGGATTTAGATAGAGCTCACCGGAGTTGGTCGCCAGAGTTGGGGAAGAAGGTTGCGGGAGTTGTGGAAGAAGGTCGCCGGAGTTGTGGAAGAAGCTCCCTGACGTCAAGTAGAAGGAGGACGGCGAAGAGGTCGACGAGGAAAGTCCGTTGGGCAATGTCCCGGGCTCGGCCTCGTCCCGTGGCAGCGTGGAGCGGCCGCCGGAGCTACTGAACTCCGACGAGCAATTGATCGGGATGGGGAGGGATATAGGTCCCGAAAGAAGAGGGCTTCGGACGAGGGCTTAGAGGGGCTCGCGGGGTGCTTTTTATAGGGCTCGGGGAGGTCCGAATTCAAGCAGATGAAGGACTATAATGGTGGCGGTTCAGTTTCTCTGTAATGGCCACTACACTCGATTGATGGCGCACTTAGGGATGGGAGGGGTCGAGGGAGGAGAGGGGAACCGGTTCTGGGGGTTAGTGGGTTGGGAGAGGAAGAGGGGGAAAGGAAGAGGTGGAGGCGTCCATGGTTGCAGCTGGCTGTTCATGTTCCTGTAACGAAGGATGGGAGCAGGAAGATGGCCATCGGTTGGGCTGAAAAGATATGGGCCTTGTGGAAGAAATTGGCCCAAAGGAAGAAGGCAAGGACAAAAAAAATACAAAAACAAGGTGGGCTGTGCTGTGCTGCTGTCTCGCGCTTGTCCGAGATTTTGAGAGAGAAATATACTGGGTCAAGCTAGATAGTTTAGGAATTAGGATTGAAATATAATTATGTACATACGTACGTGCACAAAAAGTTTACTTAAAACAAATAATAAAAATGTTTACATTAGTGCCAATATTATTTAGAGTCCAAGAAAATTAGTCTCCGAATTTAATAAAATTAAGTTTGTTCACAAACTACCCTTCACACTTTATGGACATAATTGAAATAATCAAAAAATTCAGTTTAGAGTTCTGCAAATTCACGAAATGATAGTTATGCAGTACTAAATATTTCCAAATATATTTTGGAGAAGTCACATTATCTCCTCTCATTAAATTTGTTGGAAATATTTAAATGGCATTAAAATTTCAAATGAGATCCAATTTCTAATGGAACTCCAAAATTCAAGGAACTTCAAATGAAATTTTTTTATCCACCACATTTGAGAAAGTCATTTTATTCTCACTCCATTTTTATTTGTGGTTTCAAAATATTTCGTAAGTGTCCAAAAGAAAACCAATCGGATTGAAATATTTGAAACAAGAATCAAAAGGTTTTAATTTCCCATGAAAATCATAGCAATTCACTCAATAATATCTTATTTTTAACATTCCAAAATTTGGAAAATTTTGGGATGTTACATGAACCCATGGTTCTCTTTCTTTACCGTGCTTCCTAACAACGAAGTCTCTCTTATCATAACGTTGATTCTTTGATTGTGGGTTATCAGGATCAACAGCAGGTTCAATCTCTACATCATTGTTATTGCTAGGTTGAGCATCAACATGAACACTATCATTAACATTATCACTAGGTTCATGTTCATCACCGGATTATGTTTCAGCATCAAAAATAGAAATATCATTGGGATTCTCAGGTGTCTACAACAGGTTCACTAGAAGCATGCAAAGTCTTATCATTTTTTCTTCTTCTTCTTAGAAGGACTAGGTGCATCTACATTATTTCTCTGAGAATCTTGCTCAATTCTCTTAGGGTGGCCCTCAGGATACAAAGGTTCCTGAGTCATTTTACACCCTCTAGTCATAACTTTAACAGTATTATCATTTCCCTTATTATTTAATTCATTAAGCAAATCATTTTGAGCTTTAAGCACTTGTTCTACTTGAGTGGTAACCATAGAAGCATGTTTGCTAATGAGTTCAAATTCACCCTTAACTCTAGACATATAATCACTCAAGTGTCCAATCATATAAGCATTACTTTTCAATTGTCTACCAACATAAGCATTGAAGTTTCCTTGTTTAGCCATAAAGTCATCAAACTCATCCAAGCATTGGCTAGAAAACTTAGTACACGGGATTTCAACTTTATCATATCTATAGAGAGAATTTACCTTAACTACCTGTGTCGGGTTATCAAGACCATGTATTTCTTCAACAGGAGGTAAATTCTTAACATCTTCAGCTTTAATACATTTTTCTTTCATAGGTTTCTTTGCCTCTTGCATATCTTCTTGACTAAGAAATAGAACACCTCTTTTCTTCGGAGTTGGCTTAGGAGTTGGTTCAGGAAGTGTCCAATTGTTTTCATTAGTCAACATATTATTCAATAGCAATTCAGCTTGATCAACAGTTCTTTCCCTGAAAACACAACCAGTACAACTATCCAGGTGGTCTCTGGAAGCATCGGTTAGTCCATTATAAAAGATATCAAGTATTTCATTTTTCTTGAGAGGATGATCAGGCAAAGCATTAAGTAATCGGAGAAGCCTCCCCCAAGCTTGTGGGAGACTCTCTTCTTCAATTTGCACAAAATTATATATCTCCCTTAAAGCAGCTTGTTTTTTATGACGGGGAAATATTTAGCAGATAAATAATAAATCATATCCTGGGGACTACGCACACAACCAGGATCAAGAGAATTAAACCATATTTTAGCATCACCCTTTAATGAGAACGGAAATAATTTAAGGATATAGTAGTAGCGAGTTTTCTCATCATTAGTGAATAGGGTGGCTATATCATTCAATTTAGTAAGATGTGACACAACAGTTTCAGATTCATAGCCATAAAAAGGATCAGATTCAACCAAAGTAATTATCTCAGGATCGACAGAGAAATCATAATCCTTATCAGTAACACAGATAGGTGAAGTAGCAAAAGCAGGGTCATATTTCATTCTAGCATTCAGAGACTTTTCTTTCAGTTTAGCTAAAAAATTCTTAAGATTAGATCTATCATTGCAAGCAATAAAATCTCTAGCAGTTTCTTTATCCATAACATAACCCTCAGGCACAACAGGCAATTCATATCTAGGGGGAGAATCTTCATCATCACTTTCATCAATATTATCAGTTTCAATAGTTTCATTCTCTCTAGCTCTAGCAAGTTGTTCATCAAGAAATTCACCTAATGGCACAGTAGTATCAAGCATAGAAGTTGTTTCATCATAAGTATCATGCATAGCAGAAGTGGCATCATAAATAACATGCGACATATTAGAATTAATAGCATAAGCATGTTTAGGTGTCGCAAGCTTACTCAAAACAGAAGGAGAATCAAGTGCAGAGCTAGATGGCAGTTCCTTACCTCCCCTCGTAGTTGAGGGAAAAATCTTTGTTCTTTCTTCTTTCAAGTTCCTCATAGTGATCAGCAGATATAAATCCCAAGTGACTCAAAGAATAGAGCTATGCTCCCCGGCAACGGCGCCAGAAAATAGTCTTGATAACGCACAAGTATAGGGGATCGCAATAGTTTTCGAGGGTAGAGTATTCAACCCAAATTTATTGATTCGACACAAGGGGAGCCAAAGAATATTCTCAAGTATTAGCAGTTGAGTTATCAATTCAACCACACCTGGATAACTTAATATCTGCAGCAAAGTATTTAGTAGCAAAGTAGTATGGAAGTAACGGTAACAGTGGCAAAAGTAACAGTAGCAGTTTTGTAGTAATTGTAACAGTGGCAGCGAAAAAGTAACTAAGCAAAGAGCAATATGTGAAAAGCTCATAGGCATTGGATCAGTGATGGATAATTATGTCGGATGCAATTCCTCATGTAATAGTTATAACATAGGGTGACACAGAACTAGCTCCAGCTCCTCAATGTAATGTAGGCATGTATTCCGAATATAATCATACATGCTTATGGAAAAGAACTTGCATGACATATTTTGTCCTACCCTCCCGTGGCAGCGGGGTCCTATTGGAAACTAAGGTATATCAAGGCCTCCTTTTAATAGAGTACTGGACCAAAGCATTAACACATAGTGAATACATGAACTCCTCAAACTACGGTCATCACCGGTAAGTATCCCAATTATTGTCACTTCGGGGGTTAACGGATCATAACACATAATAGGTGACTATAGACTTGCAAGATAGGATTAAGAACTCACATATATTCATGAAAACATAATAGGTTCAGATCTGAAATCATGGCACTCGGGCCCTAGTAACAAGCATTAAGCATAGCAAAGTCATAGCCACATCAATCTCAGAACATAGTGGATATTAGGGATCAAACTCTAACAAAACTAACTTAATTACATGGTAAATCTCATCCAACCCACCACCGTCCAGCAAGCCTACGATGGAATTACTCACGCATAGCGGTGAACATCATGAAATTGGTGATGGAGGATGGTTGATGATGACGATGGCGACGGATCCCCCTCTCCGGAGCCCCGAACAGACTCCAGATCAGCCCTCCCGAGACAGTTTAGGGCTTGGCGGCAGCTCCGTATCGTAAAACGCGATGAATCTTTCTCTCTGATTTTTTTATCCCTGAACGTGAATATATGGAGTTGGAGTTGAGGTCGGTGGAACCTTAGGGGGCCCACAAGGCAGGGGGCGCGCCCTAGGCCCCCCACCCTCGTGGATAGGGTGTGGGCCCCTGACGTTGATTCTTTCGCCAATATTTTTTATTAAATCCAAAAAGTTGCTTCATGGATTTTTAGGTCATTCTGAGAACTTTTATTTCTGCACAAAAATAACACCATGGAAGTTCTGCCGGAAACAACATCAGTCCAGGTTAGCCCCATTCAAATCATGCAAGTTAGAGTCCAAAACAAGGGCAAAAGTGTTTAGAAAAGTAGATACGACGGAGACGTATCAGCGCCCTCCTACCTCGTGGCCGCCTCGTTGCCTCTCTGACTTCATCTCCAAGTCTTCTGGTTTGCTTTCGGTCCAAGAAAGATCATCGTGAAGGTTTCATTCCGTTTGGACTCGGTTTGGTATTCCTTTTCTCCAACACTCTAAAATAGGAAGAAAAAAACAGAAACTGACACTAGGCCCTCGGTTAATAGGTTAGTCCCAAAAATAATATAAAATAGCATATTAATGCCCATTAAAAATCCAAAACAGGTAATATAATAACATGGAACAATCAAAAATTATAGATACGTTGGAGACGTATCAATGCATAACCAAGGAGGAAGGTTATACAAACATAGAGTCACAGGCCAGGTGCTATGATTGCTGCTCTGCTCCCCAAAAGGATTAATGCCATCTGCGCTTAGACCAAACCATATGTTCCTTCCTTCATCTACAAAGTCCCGCACTTTCTCTCGATTTTTCTACACTCCGACCCGTCAGCGGGTACTCTCAACTTCCTGTCTTGCTTATGGTCTTCTCTGTGCCATCGCATCAACTCAGCATGCTCTTTGTTTTGGAACAAACATTTCAACCGTGGTATTATAGGAGCATATGACATCACCTTGACATGAATCTTCTTCCTGGGGCGCTCGCCCTCAACATCACCAGGGTCGTTGCGGCTGATCTTATAGTGCAATGCACCGCATACCGGGCATGCATTCAAATCTTCGTACTCACCGCAGTAGAGGATATGCAATCATTAGGGCATGCATTCAAATCCCCGTACTCATCGTGGTAGAGAATGCAGTCATCAGGGCATGCATGTATCTTCTGCACCTCTAATCCTAGAGGGCAGGTAGCCTTCTTTGCTTCGTACGTACTGTCAGGTAATTCGTTGTCCTTTGGAAGCATCTTCTTTAACATTATCAGCAACTTTTCAAATCCCTTGTCAGATATACCATTCTCTTTCTTCCATTGCAGCAATTCCAGTGTGGTGCCCAGCTTTTTCTTGTCATCTTTGCAATTTGGGTACAACTATTTCTTGTGATCCTCTAACATGCGCTGCAACTTCAGCCTCTCCTTTTCACTTGGGTAGTTTCTCTTTCCATCAGCAATTGCTCGACCAAGATCATCAGTGGGCTCATTTGATGCCTCTTCTTCAGCTTCTTCCCGCATTGTTGGCTCAGCTTCTTCCCCCATTATTGTACCATCGTATTAAGGAAACCCATGGCCAGGATAGTTGTCGTCATCCTCTTCTTCTTCTTCATTGTCTTCCATTAGGACCCCTCTTTCTCTGTGCTTGGTCCAACAGTTATAGCCGAACATGAAACCAGACTCAAACAAATGGACGTGAATGGTTCTTGAGCTAGAGTAATTTCGATCATTCTTACAGTCAGCACATGGACAACACATAAAACCATCCGCCTGCTTGTTTGCCTCAGCCGCAAGCAGAAAATTATGCACGCCCTCAATGAACTGGGGAGAGCATCGGTCATTGTATATCTATTGCGGTCTCATCTTCATTACAAAACACCGAAAAGACCAAATTAATACAAGTTCATACACACTTATTCTCATAAAACAACATACAAACTCTCTAGCTAAAGCATTTAAATGCAACAATAAATGCGATCAAGATCGCAACTATGGTAACAATTGATCCAACAACATAATGATACCAAGCCTCACTATCAATGCCATATTTTCTAATGTTTCTAATCTTCAAGCGTATTGCATCCATCTTGACCTTGTGATCATCGACGACATTGGCAACATACAACTCCAATTTCATCTTCTATTCTTCAATTTTTTTTCAATTTTTCTTTCAAATACTCATTTTCTTGTTCAACTAAATTTAACCTCTCGATAAGAGGGTCGGCTGGAATTTCTGGTTCACATACCTCCTAGATAAAAACATCTATTCACGTTGGTCAGCATAATTATCATAAACACGAAATGCAACAAATAGTTATAAAAGAGAATATATACCACATCCGAATCATAAACCGAACAGGTGCCGACGGGGATGGATATCAAAACCATGCCACTATGTATAACAAACAACGCACAGGTAAGAAAACCATACAAGTAACTATATATCTAAATCACACAAACATGATTTTTTTTTTGATAAAAAAATAAGAACCAGAGGCTCACCAAGGTGGTGCCGGCGACGGGCCGGCGCGGGCAATCGACGGTGGTTAGGACGGGGACGGGAAGGCACTAAGTAAACCACACATACATATGCAAACTAAGAGTTAATTTGAGCTCAGATTGCATATAAATCAAATAGACTACCACATATAATTACTCCCAAGTAAAACCCACAAATCGCTATACTTATAGAGCATTGCAAGAGCTAATCTAGCAATGAGAGATAAAAGGATAAAGTTGCTAACCTTTGTGATCACTTGGATGGATGGGGGGGCCTTCAAATCTTGACAAATTTTGCGAAAAATGAAGGATGAGCTCAAGCTTTGGGGAAGAACAGAGAGGAGAGGAAAGGGGAAGAACAGAGAGCTCGATCGCGGGCTGGACGAAGGGTTTATATAGGAAAATATTTAGTCCCGATTCATGACACAAACCGGGACTAAATGTGAGCTTCTAGTACCGGTTCGTGCCATGAACTAGGACTAAAAGGACTAGTGGGCCCCCATCCTGCCTCCACCCCTTTAGTCCCGGTTCATGTCACGAACCGGTACTATAGGTTCAACACGAATCGGGACTAATGATGCCCGAATCCTTAGCCGTTCGAACCGGCAATAATGGTCACATTAGTGCTAGTCCGTTTACAAACCGGGACTAATGTATCTCACGTAAAGTAGTTTTTCTACTAGTGTTGCACAGTTGTAGATAGTTGAGAAATAAATCATCACAAATAGAGTCTCGTGTCATAAAAACAACAATGGGCAATGATCATTGTCAAGGCAAATAGAAACACAGTATGAACATAATCATTTGAAGAATGTTGAGAAAAAATTCCTTCAAATAGTTCTTTTAACTTCCGGGATGTAGTTGGTCTCTGCGCCAATTGACAACTTGCAACAATTGTTGATTAAAAATCAAAACAAAGATAAAATACTCTTTTCTTACAACTTCCAGTGAGTGTTACTGTCTTGTGCATATTCGGTTTCCCTTACTCGAGGTTAATTATAGTAATGTAATTGATGAGTTATGCATGTGTGTGCATCTTTCACTTTATATTGCTAGAGATTAAGCTTGAAAATGGAATAGTAACAGTCTTGGACTATAGAAGAAAAAGTCCCGAGGAGTATGCGAACATGACTGATATGCTCTAGTGGTAAGTTCAGTCGATCATTATCGCACCATATCGGTAGCTTTGTTCATTTCCTGATATCAAGTAATTATTCTCTTTGTCTGGCAGAGTTTGGAAACAATTCACCGCCATTGCTCCAACACTGTCGAAGGAACTGCGATTTACACACCCGAAAGTAAGTACTACTAGCTAGTTTCGTGCATCTCCCATTGATTCTAGCTAGTTCATCAAAACCATTAAGCATGCTTTATTATCAGTTTGATTGAACTCTATTTCTCGTAAAGGTCTTGTTGCAGGAATCCGGGAATGCCTTTTATGGATACTACGTTTGCGGGTTCATCTACAACTCGAGGAAATC
>NC_041383.1:782519988-782521998 GCF_002162155.2 Triticum dicoccoides
TAAAAATGATTTTTGATGTACGTAAACAATAATATTCACAATTTTATTTTATTACCATCATTTGTGTTGAGTTTCATTCATATACATGTATTGACCCACTTCTTTAAATTAGATGTGGGACATGCGGGATGAACTCCTACCACATGATCGCATACGAGCAATTCAAGAGGAATTGGCGGGATTCTTTCTTGACCACGTCATAAATAAAGACGGAGAGTACCATGTGGAAGTTCAAATAGACCTTGGATGTTAGGGTTTGTAAGTATATGTAGCTATTAGCATCGGATAGACATACATAAACTTGTTATTCGACCAATCTCGCGGAGAAAGAGAGGTCGATCATTTCTCTCTGTATATGTTCATCATGACGATCTTGTGTACTTAATGGTTCCTTCATTTGCTTACTAGGTAGCATGTCGAGTTCTCTCTATACATATGGTAGCTAGCGTCGACCAAGCACGGAGATAAGAGAGGTCACTTCTCTCTAGCTATTAGCTAGCTAACACAATATATGAAACCCCTAAATAATTAACCCTCCAACCCCCTTACACCCCCTTTAAAAAAACAAAAACCCCAACTCCTGAGCTGCTGACGCGTGGATGTCATTTCATCCCGGTTGATATTACCAACCGAGACTAAAGGCCCTCCTGCCTAGACTTGCCGCAACGACCATGTGGAGCACCATATGTCCCGGTTCGTAAGCGAACCGGGACTAAAGGTGTTGGGCTTTAGTCTTGACTCATTAGTCCCGGTTCCAGAACCGGAGCTAATGGGCCTCTGGAACCGGGACAAATGGCCCATTTTCTACTAGTGCTACTTCATCAACACGGGGAAGCTGGTGCCCCTGTCGGAGCAGCAGCTGGTGGACTGTGACAAGTACGACAATAGCTGCAACCGAGGCTACTACCACATGGCCTTCCAGTGGATCATGGAGGACGGCGGCCTCACCACGGCGGTGCAGTACCTGTACAAAGCCGTGAGAGGGGCCTGCACCCGCGGCAAGCCCACCATCACCATCACCGGGCACGCGGCAGTCCCCAAGAACGAACCGGCCCTGCAGAGCGCCATCGCAAGGCAACCCATCGGGGTGGCCATCGAGGTCCCCAGCAGCATGCAGTCCTGCAAGAGCGGTGTCTTCTCGCCCCCCTGTGGGATCCAGATGAGCCACGCCGTGGTGACCGTCAGCTATGGCACCGACGCCTCCTCTAGGCTCAAGTACTGGCTCGTCAAGAACTCGTGGGGCGAGGCCGGCTACATCCGTATGCGCCGTGACGTCGGAGGCTCTGGGCTCTGCAGCATCACGCTCGACACCGCTTATCTGACCATGTGATGTCAATCATGCATGCACGTGCATCGAGTTAAGTAAACTCGCAGGTAGTAGCATCTGCCCTAGTAGTACTCCATCGTGCATTTGTGACATCCTACCTATGTCATCGATTACATCGTGACGCTGTTATGTATGTGGTGTGTGTATGTGTAACAATATAGTGTCATGCGGGTTTTCTTGTTATAAAAAAGAAAAATGCCCCAAGCAAAGGGCAGCCCAAAGTCTCTGTGTCTAGCTATCTTTTTTCCTTTTGCTAGTTCTGCGCAAGGTAAAAAATATAGCATTGCTAAGAGAAATAGCGGCGGCCTCCTCCAGATGCTATACACGATATAGCATGCTAATAACATGCTATACTTCAAATAGTGTTTAAAAAACTATTACATATGGCTCAAAAATAAAGGATTTTAACAGGAATAAATGATATAGTCCAAAAAATGTCAGAACAATATATGCATAACCATATACAAAATTGTTCTCCAATTGGCTAAACCCTAACATTGACATCCCATGGGGCAATCACATAGTATAAATTACTTATTCAGAATCATCAACATTAGCGATGTCTTCTTCCGATTCTGAAGAGGAACCAATTGATTTTTATTCATCATCATGAAAAACAGGAGTCAACTTGCTTCTAACGTTGAAAACTCAGGCCTTTAGGCCAATAGGCTGGTGCCCCCCCC
>NC_041383.1:782522300-782563007 GCF_002162155.2 Triticum dicoccoides
TGTGAAGAACTTTTTCTAGGGCCTAGATGAGAATGGTTTTAGCAATTTTCACCCTCAAACACTCATGTCTTGGCCTTGGCCCCCACCAGTTTCTACCAAGCTCTGGTGATAGTTCTGGAGCGTTGTGAAGATGAGGGAGGGATAGTTATTTCCTCCTTGAGTTTTGCTACATCTTATTTTTACATTACTATGTGCTTCATTATATCAACAATAAAGGAGTATATAAGCAATGTTCCAAGTGCTATGGATTTACAAGGAATACAACAACGACTTCTTGTGTGCAGGCACCTACTTTTTTGACACACCCAATGATTGTCGGGCTACCAGGCTCATTATGTGTGGCCCACGCACTGGCATAGTCACCCATGATATGGTGCGCTGGTTGTTCTAGAATGACGAGATAAACTTGGTCTACACCCTTAACATAAGCTTGGCCACGTCACGCGTCACTTTGACCAAGATCCCAATCAAACTCGACCTACTTTCCCAGGACCGCTGATCCCATGCGTCGCTGGAGAAGAAGGAACGTGCTCGACTGTTACTACATAAGGCCAATACCAAGCCATAGAAAATCTTTGGACCAAACCAGAACAAGATGATGACGGTCATGTCTGTGTGTGGCAAAACTCTCAGCTGGCAACGTTGGGGAGTGTGAGAATAGACATGGTATTCACGGGAAGCTGGCATGGATTCATATAGGTCTAGCCAACATAATTTCTGATAAACTTACTCATATCCTCCCAAATCTATGTGAAGACTTCAGGAGCGCAAAGTTCCTTTGTAGCTCAGGCTACATGGAACCTCTTATCCTCAACCCTCCAGCCTTGCTTTTAGATCCGTACTCTCCAACTAACTTACAACGAGAAGATTTCTCTTTTTTGTTTCTCTAAAATGAAATAACATATGAACTTCAAACTTTGCAGATCGAACAAACATTAGAACATCAATGTGTGAAAAAACATTCAGATTTTTTGGTCTGATATAAATATACAAAATGGGATTTTGTTTGACTAAAAGTATTATTTTAAGTATTTAAAATGCATGAAAAAATCTGAAAGTTTTTCCCCAGATTGTAGTTAGAATGTATTGTTGTTCTGCAAAATTTGAAGTTTATATGTTGTGTCGTTTGAGAGAAACAAAAAAGACAAATGCATCTGCATGGATCGCGATGCAGAAATGGATGGCAAAGATAATGGATACCATGTAGCCTGAGCTACAGAAAACCAAGGCAACATGATCTAAAAGACAGCAGTGCATATCACGTACATACATATATAAGCTATAAGGACAGCAATACATGCTCTCTAGTCAGGCGGTTAGACATTTCCTCTGTTCTAACAGAAGAGCCTGATATACTCAATGCAAGCGTCTCTCAGCTTGCTGCAACCATGCTGATCAGCTAGAGCTAACGTGGCCGCCACACTCTCGGCATCTAGACCCTTGCACAGGATGGCCTCACACATCAGCTTGAGCCTGTCCATGGCATACATGTCTGCAGCCACAAGCAGATGCCTGATCACCTCCCTCTTGTCATGGCTGTCAAGGAGGTCATCCATGGCAGGCAATGAATCTGTGTATATGAAGTGAAGGAATGCTCCGAAGATGGCGGGCTGCATATCCACAATCTCAATGCACTGCATCTCGGTGTCGCACATTGCCATTGGCCCGTAGAGCTCTGCTTCGAAGACCGGAGACCGCATCGTGAGCACGATCTTGTGTGCGTAGAAGGTCCTCCCGAATGAGTGGCGGGAGTCGAACGCCGGAAAGGACGATTGCCGGGAGCAGATCAATGTCGACATCCTGGTGGTCTGGTTGGTGAGCTTCAGGTCGTAGAGAGCCCTCACCACGTATTCCTTGCTCTGGAGCTCGATGCAGACCAAAATGTAGTCCATGTTTCAGTCTCCGTCGGGGTAGTAGCGGATGCACCGATCGTAGCCGCCGACGGCGAAGGTGGCAGATCTGATGAAGTAGCCGACGCCGAGGCCCTTGTGCAGCCTGTAGCCGGCGACCGTGAACACGTGCGTGCCCCGCGCCGTATCCGGGATGCACGCCGACGCCGTAGTCGTCGTACTCGGCCTCTGCCGCCATTGCCGGTGCTTGTGCAGAGGGGAAATTAGGGCGGCGGCGGCGGCGGCGGCGGCGATAGGGTTTTTGGGAGCGATCTGTGCTCTGTTCTGCTAGAACTCTCCTCTGTTCTGCTCTACAGTTGGACTGGACTGACCATGGGCTGCTACCATTTCGGCCTTGGCCTTCCTACTAGAGAGTAAAGAGGGGCAGCCCGCTCAAATTCCAGCTCAGCTCAGGCGTTTTCAGCTACCCGATCCGTTTAGACATGCATCTTAGGGCTCGAATTGTTTTGCTCGTTGGATATTTAGTTATTTACCAATGCGATTTCAGCCGTTGGATATTTTACCAGTGGCAAAGGTGAGATATTTCTAGCCTATAGTGGGGTAGATATGCGATTTCATGCGGCGAAACCCTAATCGTGTTCTCTTCCATACGAACACTCTGATTTTGGTGGTTCATGCCGCCACATCTCCTTGAGCACCTCTCCCCATTGTCTCGCTCTCGCACCACACCTTACTCGTTGATCTCGTCTGTTGCAATCACCAAGAGGAGCAGAGGCTGCCGCTATGTGGGGACCCCGCCTAGCTAACCGAAATACATTTGCGCCTACAACTACGATCCCATAATAAGTGTGTCATTGATCACGGATAGTGACCAGTCACGCCTCAAATATTTGATTCTACAACCGGATACCTCAAATTATAAACCTCAAATCCATATTATTACATGCAACGTGAAACCTAATCTAAGCGGAGCTCGCCCGGCTCCGCCGTACCCATGTCCGGTGGCCGGCTGCGTTCCCCAGAGTGTTGGTCCCGTTGCCGGCAAGGTAGAGTAGGGCATGGGACATGAGCCAGCTCATGGGGCTCAAGGCATTGTGGTTTCCCATGCCCTACCCTTTCATGTCGGAGCTCGTAACCGGACGGTGCTGATGGACGGCAGATCAATGATGGATCCGCTCTGGGACGAGTTGGCGACATCCACCACGACACGGTTTCGGCGCTCGAAGTGGTGCACCATACGGGGCATCGAAGAATGCGACTCCGCCTCGCCAACGTCCACCGCCGCGAGGGCTTTCGCTGCCTCCCGCACCTGTTGCCTCACACGACAGGCATGCCTCGCCATGTTTGCGCCGGATGACGCCCGTGGTACATCCATGGCCTCGTTGTGCCAACGGAGGGGTTGTGTGTCCGCCACCACGTTCGGACGGCAAATAGACTACACCACCACCGGTGAGGCAGCGGTGGCACACCTAGCGCCGGATCTAATATGTGCCATTTTGGAGGACACAATGGATTCCCAACGGGAGGAGTCCGATCACTGCCTCGCACGGGTCTCCTCCCGGGAGCGGCTGAGTTGAGCTCAGGGTCGACGGTTCTGGATGTGTAGGACTCGAATCCTCCGCCCACAATGCCGGAGATCACCGGAAGGGAACTTGGGTGGTAGAGGGGAGTGGAGTGAAATGGCTAGGGTTTGGTGCAGCGAGTGCATGGGGAGGAATACATGTGGGGTCGAGTGGACCAGCACCGATGTGGCGGACGCACCCGGGCGCGTCTGGGTGCCTCCATATCCGCCCCATATTTGGGCTGGATACGAGGGTGTCGGTCATCCCGGGTGTTTGAGACTCGTTTGGGGCGCTCTTGTTGGTCGCATTTTCGTGGCCGTTCAGTAACTAGGCAGTCTATCCAAGTGTGTCATCTAATATCCGACTCATTACAAATGAACAAAACAAAATATGAATGAATTTTAAGGTGAATGGATGAAATTAAACAAAATTTTGTATAGTTAAAATAAAAGGACAAAAATAAACAAGTTCAACCTAAATTTAAACTAAACTAAACATAGACGAGGTACCGGACGGTGACCTAATAAGCATGGCCTCCAAGGCCACCAATACGTCCGTCGTCGTCCGCTCTGTCGGCCCAACCGCCATCTGAGTCGTCGTCATTGTCGTAATCGTGCCAATGGCATGCTTAGCTTTCTGGTCGCAGTTGTTTTTGCGCTAGTGGCGCAACAAACTCCTTTCTATTGCCCCGGTTGTTTGATTGTACAGTTGTCTAGGCCAGCGTCTGGCCAGTTTGCTTAGTTTTCTTCTGCTCATGTGATCCCGGGTGGGATTCTTGGTTCGAATACTTCGTGTCATTTGTCATGGGATATGCATTCCGGTTTTCTTTTAACCCGACTGGGGCATGAAAGAATAAAACATACAATCAATTCACCTTCCCAATCACCCTTTTTGGGATGATTTATTGAAGGAGTGCCTGCTATACGTGCTGCCATAACTAGCTTAACTTCAGGAAAGAAAAGGTGGCGCGGTTAGAAAGCTAGCACAAGAAGGTGCTACAAAGGAAAGAGTTAGAACAATGTGCTACTGTGGTTCACACAAAACCAAAGGCCACGAAAAAGAATAGAGCATTTTTGCCTGCCTCATTTTTTGGTTCGGTTGCTCCGGTCGTGGCTGCGTTGTTCGCTAGACAGGCTACATTGCGGGCAGGCTCCTACGCGCGACCGGCCCACACAGTCCACGGACACGCAAATTAATCCGCGTCTGAGCACGCAAGGCCCTTCGCGTTCGGGCAGGAAACTCCATCCGTGGCCCGGCAAAGAATCTCTGTTGATCCGGTAAGTGATAATATAATAAAGTGACTATGAATAAGCTATGAAGAAGGCAAGCAAACCATATGTAATAAACACTAACGAACAATGTTTAAAAAGTAATAAACCATCAGAGATGAGCTCCATCTGAAATTACAATGTTGGGTTGCACTATTCGGCGGAACAAGGATATGGACATCTCTCGTTGGTAAATATACATACAAACAGAATCACTTCCAGATCGTTTACGAGAAACGTCTTTGTGCCAATGGACGCAATTGGTCTCTTCAATTAGTTACTTAACTTTCATTTTATGTTCCTTCGTGTAATTTGCGGTGGGATATCGTTTGGGTTTTCTGTTAACCCAATTGGGGCATGAAAGAATACAATGTACAGTCAATTCACCTTCCTAATCGCCCTTTAGGGATGATTTATTGAAGGAGCATATGCTATATGTGTCGCTCCTAACTTGCTTAACTTCTCGTTGTAGTTGATCTCTGTGCAGTTGTAGATAGTTGAGAAAAAAATCATCATGAACAGAGTCTCATGTCATCAAAAACAAATCAACACAGAAAGCTATGGGCAATGATCATGGTGAATTCAAATAATAACACAGTATGAACATAATCATTTGAAGAAAGTTGAGGAAAAAATCCTTCAAATAATTTGCTTAACTTCCGGGATGTAGTCGACCTCTGCGCCAATTGCTGCAACAAGCCATTTAGTGTGATGTAATAATGATAGTAATGCATAATGAACAAGAGGACTGTTTTAGAATATGTAGGGCGTGCATGTTCATGGAGTTCCTCATGCACTACGACATTTCTAGGGTCTTTGGGCTGTTGGTTCTGTTATTGGTGCCACCTTGGACGTCGACCTTCTTTGCTTACGCCGCCGGGGTATAGTTCGGATACAGGTGGCCGTGCTTAACCTCGACGCCTTTAAGAGGAGTACTATCAACTCGCTCTCGTCGGATGTGGTGGTTCAGAAGAAGGGCTATGAGTTCCGCTATACCTTGGAAGAAGATGACTTCCATGTAGATGATGACTTCGTGCCACGTGTTTGGGAGCATGATGATGACTTTGAGGGTGACAAGGGACATGACAGAGAGGATACGTCCAGGGCCAATGACATGAGCAAGAGGCCGAAAGCGCCCTCGGCGTCCACCCACTCGGTGGCTACCTCAACTTCGGGAGGGGTCGTTCCGATGCAGACTACGTCCGCTAGCACCGCTCCTCCTGCTGCACCTCCTAGGCCGGCGGCGGTGGGGAAAATGATTGCCGTCACGCCGCCGAACCCCCTCAGGCGCACTTCTCCTAAACCGGTGTTACAGTCTACACTGAGTTCGACGCCGATGGGAGACCGGTTGTCTGAACCGGAGAGCTTCAAGCCAAGGAACACTACCCCGCCATCTCGTACGTCTGTGTCGCCGCCACTGTTGGCTGCTACACCGGCTGTACCGGAGGTGCGGCTTCGGGACGACAGCCCTTCAGCATCTCAGGAGATAGGAACATCGAGAGTGGAAGATAACGACCAGGTGACGACTCCGACCTCGGCTTCTCAACGACCTACTTGTCGTCGGGGAGTGATTTTCTCCCCGGCGGTGAGAGCGGATCACGACCTCGCGCTGGCGGAGCTACGGGCGCTGTCCTCTGCGCCTTCCTCGGCGGGCGGGGGGAGACCCCTTCGGCGATCGATGTGGAGGGGGGTAGGCTGCCGCCCCTCGGTCCGCTTCTCTTACGCCGGAGCCCTCTACTCCACCATTCAGGGCCTCCGGGACGCTGGCTCAAACCGAGACGACGACAACACATCTCAGACGTAGTGAGCATCATCCAGTTGGCACTGATGGGGCTTCCGCTACGGATGAGGACTCCATGTGGAAGGCCATGCGTAGAACTACTTCGCGGAATATCGACTTTGATGGTACGTCTCCTAGCAAATCTTTTCTCTCTTTTGATAATGCCAAAGTCTATTCAAACATTACTAGTCTTGGTATTTCATTAGGTAGAAATGAATCAGCAATTGACTTCTCTGTTAAGGCTCTTAAGCAAGTGGAGTTCGACCGGCTTACGGTTGCTCCTAAGGCGCATATTCTTGTCGATCCCTTAGCATCAGATGAGGAAGAGGAGGAGTCGGATGCCAATCATGAAGGCAGACTTCTCTCTCATTTGGTCAAAGATGCAACTGAGGTAGACTTCGAAGATACCACGCGCGACACTATGCTATGTGAGCTTGTCGCGTCGGTACGTAAGAACAAATCTAATTCAGGTAATAAAAAGGGACGCCCAAATAAGAAGGCAAAAGTCTCCAAATATAAAAAAGGTTCATCATGAAAGGAATGTTTTGGAATAGCAGAGGTCTTGGTGACTTGGCTAAACATAAACATATTTCTGATTGTGTTAGGGATTATGCTCTTGACTTTGTGGCAATCTCTGAGTGTGGTAGGCGTGACTTTCCTACACGTGATCTAGACCATTTTTCATGTGGCAAAGATTACGAATGGCATATTTTACCGCCTTCTGGGAGGTCTGGGGGTATCATGTTAGGAATACACTCCACCTACTTGGAACTTCTTTCCACGTCGAAGGGGGAGTACCACATCAAATTCAACCTTCGAAATAAAGCCGATAACATCATTTGGAGTTTGGTTGCTGTTTATGGTGCCGCTCAAGATGAGTTCAAATCGGCCTTTCTCAAATAAATTGTCAACACCTGTCGAGAAAATCCACACCCAATGCTACTCGGGGAGGGGGGGAGTTCAATATTCTTCGATATCAGCAGGAGAAAAACAATGATAGGTTCGACACTAGATGGCCGTTTCTTTTTAACGCTGTTATTGATAGCCTCGACTTGCGGGAACTTTCTCTGTCGGGGCGCCAATACACCTGGGCCAACAACAGATCTATACCAACTTTTGAAAAACTTGACCGGGTGCTAGTTACCACCGATTGGGAATTTAAGTACCCCCTAGCTTCGGTACGAGCACTGGAGAGAATTGAGGCTTTATCGGATCATGCCCCATTGCTTACTGATTTTGGTCAAGCCACTCCTAGTACGAACCGCCAAGAGTTCAAATTCGAACTTGGATGGCTCGCTAGAGAGGGTTTTCATGAGTTGGTTGAAAAGGTGTGGCGGCGTCAACCTCGTGGCGACACACCAATTCAACGATGGAACAATCGCATCCGTGCGCTGCGCCAATTCCTTCGTGGTTGGGCCAAACACACCGCAGGGATGTATAAGCAAGAGAAGTTGCGGCTCTCTACCTTAATTGACTCCTTAGATAAAATCGCGGAGGTGAGGCTTCTTTCTGACACGGAGATTGAGCAAAAAAGTCATCTCAATGAGCAGCTAGCCCGTCTGTTACGCGAGGAGGAAATTAAATGGTACCAAAGGTGTAAGACAGACTCGCTGATACTTGGAGACGACAATAAAAAATACTTTCAAATGTTAGCCAATGGCAGACATAGAAAGAAACGAATCTTCGCTCTAGATCAGGAGGAGGGTCGGATTGAGGGGGATGCTTCTCTAAAGAAATTCATTACTAAGTATTACAAAGATTTGTTTGGTCCATCTATGAACACGACACTTGAGATGGATGAGTCTATTTGTCATGATATTCAGCAAGTTTCCACTGCGGAAAACGAATTCCTAACCTCTCCATTCTCTGAGGAGGAAATTCGGACTGCGGTTTTTCAGATGGAACATAATAAATCTCCGGGTCCGGATGGCTTTCCGGCGGAGTTCTTTCAAAATTTCTGGGACATGTTAAAATCAGACTTGGTTCAGTTGTTCAATGAACTGCATGCTCACAAACTTGACATTTCCCGTCTAAATTTTGGGGAAATCATTCTTCTTCCCAAGACGAAAGATGCGAGTCGGATTCAACAATATAGACCGATTTGCTTACTAAATGTAAGTTTTAAAATCTTCACCAAGGTCGCCACTAACCGTCTGAACGGGGTGGCAAACCACGTAGTCAAACCATCCCAAACAACTTTCATGCAAGGACGAAACATTTTGGATGAAGCTGTTGTCCTTCATGAAACGGTTCATGAGCTTCATCACAAAAAGTTGAACGGAGTCATTTTTAAAATCGACTTCGAGAAAGCTTATGATAAAGTAAAGTGGCCCTTACTGCTACAAACATTACGAATGAAAGGGTTTTCTGATACTTGGTGTTGATGGGTTGAGAGCTTTGTGTCCGGAGGTAGTGTCGCCATTAAGGTAAATGATGATGTAGGGAACAATTTTCAGACAAAGAAGGGGCTCCGTCACGGGGACCCCGCATCACCCATCTTTTTCAATATTGTGGGTGATATGCTAGCTACTCTCATCGAGAGGGCCAAGTCAGCAGGTCAAGTCACCGGGGTCATTCCTCATTTAGTAGAAGGAGGCCTATCAATATTGCAGTATGCGGATGACACTATTTTGTTTTTGGATCATGACTTAGAAAAGGCCAGAAACCTCAAACTGCTGTTATGTGCTTTCGAGGATTTATCTGGACTAAAGATTAATTTTCATCAGAGTGAACTCTTCTGCTTTGGCGAGGCCGCAGAAGCCTCACAAGATTATGCTGAAATCTTTGGTTGTCAACTTGGACAATTTCCGATTCGATATCTAGGTATCCCTATTCATTATCAGCGATTGACAATAGTTGAATGGAAGCATGTTGAAGAGAGATTGGAGAAACGTCTGGCTAGTTGGAAGGCCAAACTCCTGTCCTATGGGGGCCGATTAATTCTGATTAACTCGGTCCTTACCAATATGGTTCTCTACATGTTATCATTTTTTCATCTCCCAAAAGGTGTGCTTCAGCATCTTGATTACTTTAGATCAAGATTTTTTTGGCAAAGTGATAATGAAACCAAGAAATATCGTTTGGCTAGGTGGAATGTCTTATGTCGTCCAAAAAGCCAAGGGGGACTTGGTATCCAGGATCTAGAGATCAAAAATATTGCATTGCTCAGCAAAGGGGTATATAAACTACTCACTAAGGATGGTGTTTGGCAGGAAATCATTCGTAATAAATACGTGGGTTCCAAAGCAATCTCCCAAGTTTACTGGAAACCGGGTGACTCACACTTTTGGAGTGGGGTGATGAAAGCTAAAGATTTCTTTTTGCAATTTGGAACGTTCTCGGTCAGGGACGACTCCCAAATGCGATTCTGGGAAGACACATGGTTGGGGAACACCCCCTTAAACGTGCAATATCCAAGCTTATATCGGATAGTTAGACATAAGTTTGTCACGATTAAGCAAGTGTTGGGTCAATAAAACCCAGATATTTCTTTTCATAGAACGCCCTTTGGACCTCGTTTGGCAGCATGGGAGGATTTGCTAACCCTTTTGGGAGCCATTCAGCTGTCGGAGGAACTAGACATCTTTCGATGGAAATTGCATCAGAGTGGAAAGTTTTCGGTCAAATCCATGTATGATGCATTGGTACATAATGAGGTCCCAATTGATAATAGAAAACTGTGGAATCTTAAGATTCCTCTAAGAGTGAAAATTTTCCTATTGTTTCTCAATAAAGGGGTTATCTTAACTAGGGACAATTTGGCACGACGAAATTGGCAAGGTTGCAAAAAATGTGTTTTCTGTCACCATGATGAGTCGATTAAACACTTATTTTTTGAATGCAAGTTTGCACGATCTGTATGGGCCATCGTCCAAATAGCTTCGAATTTATATCCCCCACGTAGTGCACGAAATATATTCGGCAATTGGTTGAGGGGTATAGATAAACAGTTTTCTGCTCACATTCCTTCTGGGGGCGGCTGCCTTATGTTGGGCACTCTGGCTCACCAGGAATGACATTGTTTTTAACCGTAAATGTGTTCCATCTCCTATGCAGGTTATTCATATATGCTCGCGATGGCTCTGTACGTGGTCTATCCTGCAGAAGCCGGAGGACAGAGACCTTTTTATGATGGCGTCTACTTGGCTGGAGCGTTCTGCCCGGGAGATTTTCTACCCCCATGGATGGCGGTGTGATCTTTGGATAGGATTAGCCCTTTTATAGGCTGGGCTTTATTTATCTTTGCTTCTGGCTTTTGGCCAGTTTATTTCGATCTTTACTTCTTCGAACTTTTGGCTGTGTGCATCTAGTTATGCAGAGGCCGGGTGATTTTTGATGCGATTGTATCAACTTGATATTTCAATTCAATGAAAAGCCCTTTATCGAAAAAAATGTGTAGGAGAACAAGAGGAATTCCCTCAAGGATTTTGGATGTACTAGTGCTGTATGCGTCAAATATCATTGTGAGAGTGGGCAATGCTCGATACCAATGAGGCTAGCAATAAAAGATGAAATGAAAGTGCAAAGGCTTCAAACTCGCTTTAATAACAAAAAAGAAACTCAACCTCTACATAAGAGTGTCGCACTGTCATATTCCATAAGACTCAAAAGTTAAGTACCCCAGGGGGGTTATTTGGCGGGGTTACTCGTTGCGCATTCCCGGATCAACCAAAGTCGTTCGGTTTATTAGCAAAAAGCACCTAAAACATGTAGTGCTAATCAAGCCACCACTAGTCCCCAACTTATGTAACTAGACAATGCCCCGCGCGTTGCTGCGGGAATTTGTTGAAGTGTATAGACACTAGTAGAAAAAGGGGCAATGGTCCAGGCCGGGTCAGCCCATTAGTCCCGGTTCAGTGCAAAGCCGGGACCGATGGTGTCATTGGACCCGATTCGTGAGCCCCGGGGGCCGGCGGGGCCACGTGGGCCATTGGTTCGGGTTTGTCTGGACCTTTTGGTCCCGGTTGGTGGGACGAACCGGGACCAATGGGCCTCGCTCCTGGCCCACCACCATTGGTCCCGGTTGGTGGCTTGAACCGGGACCAAAGGCAGCCCTTTAGCCCCGGTTCATGCCATCAACCAGGACCAATGAGGTGCCTATATATACCCCCTTGCGTAAGAGCATAGCACACTGCTCTATTTTTTCTGGCAGCCGAGGGGGAGAGGGCTTGGTAGTGCTCTAGCTCACCTCCTATGCACACAAGGTGCTCGATGGAATGCCCGAGCCACACTACTTAAGCTTTCTCCTCTCCAAGCTCGACCTCCAAGCTCCATTTTCCTCAATATTTGTCTAGGTTAAGCAGTCTGTCCCGTCCCATCCCCGTCTTCACCGCCGTCGATCACCCGTGCCGATCTCATCGCCGGCACCACCGTGGTGAGCCTCTTGTTCTTATCTTCTTTCTGAAAGGAAAAATATTCTTACTTGTATGTTTAGATAGATACTTGTATTATTTTCTTACTTTTATTATGGCATCTTATATAGTGCGATGGTTTTGGTATCCGCCCCCGTCGGCCCTCGTCCTGTCTATGATTCGAATGTGGTATATATTATCTTTTCATAACTATTGGTTCATTTATTGTTTATGAAAATTATGCCGACCAACGTGACATAGATTTTATTTATCTAGGAGGTTGTTGAACCGGAAATTCCAACCGACCATATTGTCGAGAGGTTAAATTTAGTTGAAGAAGAAAACAATTTCTTGAAGGAAAAAATAAGAAAAATTGAGGAGGAGAAGATGATATTGGAGTTGCATGTTGCAGATGTTGTCGATGATCACAAGATCAAGATGGATGCAATGCGCTTGAAGATTAGAAAGATTAGAAAATATGCCATTCATACCGAGGCTTGGTATCATTATGTCGTTGGATCAGTTGTTACCTTGGTTGCAATTATGATCGCATTTGTTTTCGCATTGAAATGTTTTACATAGTTTCAATGTATGGTTTAATTAATTTAGATGCTCTACAGAGCTTTATGTTGTTCTGTAGTGATTTTCGCTTGAAGATGAGAACTATGTATGTACTTTGGTTTTAATGTGATGATGAACTTCTATTAATTTGGTCACTTAATTATCTATCATGATGTTCTGTAATGATTTTTGACACACTTAATTATATATAATGCACGTAGATGAACCGACAATGGAAGTACGGTAACAGACACACCTCCGAGTACATTAAGGGCATGCATGATTTTCTCGAAGTGGCTGAGGCAAACAAGCAAAATGGTTTTACGTGTTGTCCATGCCCTATATGTGGGAATACGAAGTCTTACTCTGACCGGAAAATCCTTCACACCCACCTGCTTTACAAGGGTTTCATGCCACACTATAATGTTTGGACGAGGCATAGAGAAATAGGGGTTATGATGGAAGATGACGAAGAAGAAGAGTACGATGACAACTATGTGCCCCCTGAATACGGTGATGCTACTGAACATCAAGAGGAACCAGACGATGTGCACGATGATGCTACAACGGGTGAAGCTGCTGAAGATCAAGAGGAACCAGACGATGTGCCCGATGATGATGTGTTGGGGAACGTAGCAGAAATTCAAAATTTTCCTACGAGTCACCAAGATCTATCTATGGAGAGAGTAGCAACGAGGAGAAGGAGAGTGCATCTACATACCCTTGTAGATCGCTAAGCGGAAGCGTTCAAGAGAACGGGGTTGAAGGAGTCGTACTCGTCGTGATCCAAATCACCGGAGATCCTAGTGCCGAATGGACGGCACCTCCGTGTTCAACACACATACAGCCTGGTGACGTCTCCTCCTTCTTGATCCAGCAAGGGGAGAGGAGAAGTTGAGGGAGAGCTCCGGCAGCACGACGGCGTGGTGGTGGAGCTTGCAGTTCTCCGGCAGGGCTTCGCCAAGCACTACTACTACGGAGGAGGTGTTGGGGAGGGAGAGGGCTGCGCCAGGGGCAAGGGTGAAGCTTCCATGCGCCTCCCCACTATATATAGGGGTGGAGGGGGCTGGTTTCTTGCCCTCCAAGTCCATTGGGGCGTTGGCAAAGGTGGGAGGAAAGAAATCACATCATTTCCTTCCCCACCGATTGTTATCCCCCCTTTTTAGGGATCTTGATCTTATCCCTTCGGGATATGATCTTATTCCTTCTAAGGGGGGATCTTGGTGCGCCTTGACCAGGGGTGTTGGGCCTTGCCCCCACTACCCACGTTCATGTGGGTCCCCCCATGCAGGTGGGCCCCACTCCGGAACCTTCTAGAACCTTTCCGGTACAATACCGAAAAATCCCGAACATTTTCCGGTGGCCAAAATAGGACTTCCCATATATAAATCTTTACCTCCGAACCATTCCGGAACTCCTCGTGACGTCTAGGATCTCATCCGGGACTCCGAACAACATTCGGTAACTGCACACTAATTCCCATAACAACTCTAGCGTCACCGAACCTTAAGTGTGTAGACCCTACGGGTTCGGGAACCATGCAGACATGACCGAGACAACTCTCCGGCCAGTAACCAACAGCGGGATCTGGATACCCATGTTGGCTCCCACATGTTCCACGATGATCTCATCGGATGAACCACGATGTCAAGGACTCAATCAATCCCGTATACAATTCCCTTTGTCTAGCGGTATAGTACTTGCCCGAGATTCGATCGTCGGTATCCCGATACCTTGTTCAATCTCGTTACCGGCAAGTCTCTTTACTCGTTCCGTAACACATCATCCCGTGATCAACACCTTGGTCACATTGTGCACATTATGATGATGTCCTACCGAGTGGGCCCAGAGATACCTCTCCGTTACACAGAGTGACAAATCCGAGTCTCGATTTGTGCCAACCCAACAGACACTTTCGGAGATACCTATAGTGCATCTTTATAGCCACCCAGTTACGTTGTGACGTCTGGTATACCCAAAGCATTCCTACGGTATCCGGGAGTTGCACAATCTCATGGTATAAGGAAATGATACTTGACATTAGAAAAGCTTTAGCATACGAACAACACGATCTTTAGTGCTAGGCTTAGGATTGGGTCTTGTCCATCACATCATTCTCCTAATGACGTGATCCCATTATCAACAACATCCAATGTACATGGTCAGGAAACCGTAACCATCTATTGATCAACGAGCTAGTCAACTAGAGGCTTACTAGGGACATGGTGTTGTCTATGTATCCACACATGTATCTGAGTTTCCTATCAATAAAATTATAGCATGGATAATAAACGATTATCATGAACAAGGAAATATAATAATAACTAATTTATTATTGCCTCTAGGGCATATTTCCAACAGTCTCCCACTTGCACTAGAGTCAATAATCTAGTTCACATCGCCATGTGATTAACACTCACAGGTCACATCACCATGTGACCAACATCCAAAGAGTTTATTAGATCACATCATCATGTGATTAAGACTCAATGAGTTCTGGGGTTTGATCATGTTTTGCTTGTGAGAGAGGTTTTTAGTCAACGGGTCTGCAAAATTCAGATCCGTATGTACTTCACAAATCTCTAGGTCATATTGTAAATGCAGCTACCACGCTCCACTTGGAACTATTCCAAATGGTTGCTCCACTATACGTATCCGGTTTGCTACTCAGAGTCACTCGGATAGGTGTTAAAGCTTGCATCGACGTAACCCTTTACGCCGAACTCTTTATCACCTCCATAATCGAGAAACATGTCCTTATTTACTCCAAGGACAATTTTGACCGTTGTCCAATGATCCATTCCTGGATCATTCTTGTACCCCTTGACTGACTCATGGCAAGGCACACTTCCGGTGCGGTACATAGCATAGCATACTATAGAGCCTACGTCTGAAACATAGGGGACGGCCTTCGTCCTTTGTCTCTCTTCTGCCATGGTCGAGCTTTAACTCTTAACTTCATACCTTACAACTCAGGCAAGAACTCCTTCTTTGACTGATCCATCTTGAACTCCTTCAAGATCACGCCAAGGTATGTGCTCATTTGAAAGTATTATTAAGCATTTTGATCTATCTTATAGATCTTGACGCTTATTGTTCAAGTAGCCTAATCCAGGTTTTCTAATTGAAAAACACTTTTCAAATAACCCTACATGCTTTCCAGAAATTCTACATCATTTCTGATCAACAATATGTCAACAACATATACTCATCAGAAATTCTATAGTGCTCCCACTCACTTCTTTGGAAATACACGTCTCTCATAAACTTTGTATAAACCCAAAATCTTTGATCATCTTATCAAAGTGCATATTCCAACTCCGAGATGCTTACTCCAGTCCATGGAAGGATCACTGGAGCTACCATACCTTTTAGCATCCTTAGGATCGACAAAACCTTTCTGATTGTATCACATACAACCTTTCCTTACGAAGACTGGTAAGGAAACTCGTTTTGACATCCATCTGCCAGATTTCATAAATGCAGCTAATGCTAACATGATTCCGACGGACTTAAGCATCGCTACGGATGAGAAAATCTCATCGTAGTCAACTCCTTGAACTTGTGAGAAACTCTTTGCCACAAGTCGAGCTTCATAGACGGTGACATTACCGTCCACGTCCGTCTTCTTCTTAAAGATCCATTTATCTCAATGGCTTGGCGATCATCGGGCAAGTCCACCAAAGTCCATGCTTTGTTCTGATACATGGATCCTATCTCAGATTTCATGGCTTCTAACCATTTGTCAGAATTTGGGCCCACCGTCGCTTCTCCATAGCTCGTAGGTTCATTGTTGTCTAGCAACATGACCTTCAAGACAGGATTACTGTACCACTCTGAAGTAGTATGCATCCTTGTCACCCTACGAGGTACGGTAGTGACTTGATCCAAAACTTCATGATCACTATCATAAGTTTCTACCTCAATTGTTGTACGCGCCACAGGAACAACTTCCTGTACCCTACTACACACTTGTTGAAGTGACGGTTCAATAACCTCATCAAGTCTCCACCATCCTCCCACTCAATTCTCGAGACAAACCTTTCCTCCAGAAAGGACCCGATTCAAGAAACAATCCCTATTGCTTTCGGATCTGAATTAGGAGGTATACCCAACTGTTTTGGGTGTCCTATGAAGATGCATTTTATCCTCTTTGGGTTCGAGCTTATCAACCTGAAACTTTTTCACATAAGCGTCGCAGCCCCAAACTTTTAAGAAACGACAACTTAGGTTTCTCCAAACCATAGTTCAAACAGTGTCGTCTCAACGGAATTACGTGGTGCCCTATAAAGTGAGTGCGGTTGTCTCTAATGCCTAACCCATGAACAATAGTTGTAATTCAATAAGAGACATCATGGTACGCACCATATCCAATAGGGTGCAACTATGATGTTCGGACACACCATCACACTATGGTGTTCCAGGCGGTATTAATTGTGAAACAATTTCCACAATGTCTTAATTGCGTGCCAAAGCTCATAACTCAGATACTCATCTCTATGATCATATCATAGACATTTTATCCTCTTGTCACGATGATCTTCAACTTCACTATGAAATTACTTGAACCATTCAATAATTCAGACTTGTGTTTCATCAAGTAAATATACTCAGCATCTACTCAAATCATCCGTGAAGTAAGAACATAACGATATCCACTACGTGCCTCAGCACTCATTGGACTGCACACATCAAAATGTATTACTTCCAACAAGTTGCTTTCTTGTTCCATTTTGCTGAAAACGAGGCTTTCAGTCATCTTGTCCATCTGGTATGATTTGCATGTCTCAAGTGATTCAAAATCAAGTGAGTCCAAAACGGTCCATTTGCATGGAGTTTCTTCATGCATATACACCAATAGACATGGTTCGCATGTCTCATACTTTTCAAAAAACGAGTGAGTCCAAAGATCCATCAACATGGAGCTTCTTCATGCGTTTTATACCAATATGACTTACATGGCAGTGCCACAAGTAGGTGGTACTATCATTACTATCTTATATCTTTTGGCATGAAAATGTGTATCACTACGATCGAGATTCAATAAACCATTCCTTTAGGTGCAAGACCATTGAAGGTATTATTCAAATAAATAGAGTAACCATTATTCTCCTTAAATGAATAATCGTATTGCGATAGACATAATCCCATTATGTCTATGTTCAATACAAACACCAAATGACAATTATTCAGGTTTAATACTAATCTTGATGGTAGAGGGAGCGTGCGATGTTTGATCACATCAAACTTGGAAACACTTCCAACACATATCGTCAGCTCACCTTTAGCTAGTCTCCGTTTATTCCGTAGCTCTTTTATTTTGAGTTACTAACACTAAGCAACCGAACCGGTATCTTAATACCCTGGTGCTACTAGGAGTACTAGTAAAGTACATATTAACATAATGTATATCCAATATACTTCTATCGACCTTGCCAGCCTTCTCATCTACCAAGTATCTAGGGCAATTCTGCTCCGGTGGCTATTCCCCTTATTACAGAAGCACTTAGTCTTGGGTTTGGGTTCAATCTTGGGTTTCTTCATTAGAGCAGCGGCTGATTTGCTGTTTCATGAAGTATCCCTTCTTGCCCTTGCCCCTTTTTGAAACTAGTGGTTTCACCAACCATCAACAATTGATGCTCCTTCTTGATTTCTACTTTCACGGTGTCAAACATCACGAATACCTCAAGGATCATCATATCTATCCCTGATATGTTATAGTTCATCACGAAGCTCTAGCAGCTTGGTGGCAATGACTTTGGAGAAACATCACTATCTCATCTGGAAGATCAACTCCCACTCGATTCAAGTGATTGTTGCACTCAGACAATCTGAGCACAAGCTCAACGATTGAGCTTTTCTCCCTTAGTTTGCAGGCTAAGAAAATCGTCGGAGGTCTTATACCTCTTGATGTGGGCACGAGCCTGAAATCCCAATTTCAGCCCTCGAATCATCTCATATGTTCCGCGACATTTCGAAAACGTCTTTGGTGCCTCAACTCTAAACCATTTAACTGAACTATCACGTAGTTATCAAAACGTGTCTGTCCGATGTTCGCAACATCCACAGACGACGTTTGGGGTTCAGCACACTGAGCGGTGCATTAAGGACATAAGCTTTCTACTGTCCGCATAATTGCTACTGTCAACTTTCAACTATATTTTTCTCTAGGAACATATCTAAACAGTGGAACTAAAGCGCGAGCTTACAACATAATTTGCAAAGATCTTTTGACTGTGTTCAGGATAATTAAGTTCATCTTATGAACTCCCACTCAGATAGACATCCCTCTAGTCATCTAAGTGATTACATGATCCGAGTCAACTAGGCCGTGTCCGATCATCACGTGAGACGGACTAGTCATCATCGGTGAACATCTTCATGTTGATCGTATCCACCATACGACTCATGCTCGACCTTTCGGTCTCTTGTGTTCGGAGGCCATGTCTGTACATGCTAGGCTCATCAAGTCAACCAAAGTGTTTCGCGTGTGTAAATCTGGCTTACACCCGTTGTATGTGAACGTAAGAATCTATCACACCCGATCATCACGTGGTGCTTCGAAATGACGAACTTTCGCAACGGTGCACAGTTAGGGGGGACACTTTCTTGAAATTTTAATGAGGGATCATCTTATTTACTACCGTCGTTCTAAGCAAATAAGATGCATAAACATGATAAACATCACATGCAATCAAATAGTGACATGATATGGCCAATATCACATTGCTCCTTTTGATCTCCATCTTCGGGGCTCCATGATCATCATCGTCACCAGCATGACACCATGATCTCCATCATCATGATCTCCATCATCGTGTCTTCATGAAGGTGTCTCACCAACTATTACTTCTACTACTATGGCTACCGGTTAGCAATAAAGTAAAGTAATTACATGGCGTTGTTTAATGACACACAGGTCATACAATAAATTAAGACAACTCCTATGGCTCCTGCCAGTTGTCATACTCATCGACATGCAAGTCGTGATTCCTATTACAAGAACATGATCAATCTCATACATCACATATCATTCATCACATTCTTCTTGGCCATATCACATCACATAGCATACCCTGCAAAAACAAGTTAGACGTCCTCTAATTGTTGTTTGCATGTGTTACGTGGCTGCTATGGGTTTCTAGCAAGAACGTTTCTTACCTACGCAAAACCACAACGTGATATGCCAATTGCTATTTACCCTTCATAAGGACCCTTTTCATCGAATCCGTTCCGACTAAAGTGGGAGAGACTGGCACCCGCTAGCCACCTTCTGCACCAAGTGTATGTCAGTCGGTGGAACCTGTCTCACGTAAGAGTACGTGTAAGGTTGGTCCGGGTCACTTCATCCCACAATACTGTCGAAACAAGATGGGACTAGTAACGGTAAGCATATTGAACAAAATCAACGCCCACAACTACTTTGTGTTCTACTCGTGCAAAGAATCTACACAATAGACCTAGCTCATGATGCCACTGTTGGGGAACGTAGCAGAAATTCAAAATTTTCATACGAGTCACCAAGATCTATCTATGCAGAGACTAGCTACGAGGAGAAGTAGAGTGCATATACATACCCTTGTAGATCGCTAAGCGGAAGCGTTCAAGAGAACGGGGTTGAAGGAGTCGTACTCGTCGTGATCCAAATCACCGGAGATCCTAGTGCCGAACGGACGGCACCTCCGCGTTCAACACACATACAGCCCGGTGACGTCTCCTCCTTCTTGATCCAGCAAGGGGAGAGGAGAAGTTGAGGGAGAGCTCCGGCAGCACGACGGCGTGGTGGTGGAGCTTGCAGTTCTCCGGCAGGGCTTCGCCAAGCACTACTACGGAGGAGGAGGTGTTGGGGAGGGAGAGGGCTGTGCCACGGGCAAGGGTGAAGCTCCCATGCGCCTCCCCACTATATATAGGGGTGGAGGGGGCTGGTTTCTTTCCCTCCAAGTCCATTGGGGCGTTGGCAAAGGTGGGAGGAAAGAAATCACATCATTTCCTTCCTCACCGATTGTTATCCCCCCTTTTTAGGGATCTTGATCTTATCCCTTCGGGATATGATCTTATTCCTTCTAAGGGGGGATCTTGGTGCGCCTTGACCAGGGGTGTGGGGCCTTGCCCCCACTACCCACGTTCATGTGGGTCCCCCCATGCAGGTGGGCCCCACTCCGGAACCTTCTAGAACCTTTCCGGTACAATACCGAAAAATCCCGAACATTTTCCGGTGGCCAAAATAGGACTTCCCATATATAAATCTTTACCTCCGAACCATTCCGGAACTCCTCGTGACGTCCAGGATCTCATCCAGGACTCCGAACAACATTCGGTAACTGCACACTAATTCCCATAACAACTCTAGCGTCACCGAACCTTAAGTGTGTAGACCCTACGGGTTCGGGAACCATGCAGACAGTAACCAACAGCGGGATCTGGATACCCATGTTGGCTCCCACATGTTCCACGATGGTCTCATCGGATGAACCACGATGTCAAGGACTCAATCAATCCCGTATACAATTCCCTTTGTCTAGCGGTATAGTACTTGCCCGAGATTCGATCGTCGGTATCCCGATACCTTGTTCAATCTCGTTACCGGCAAGTCTCTTTACTCGTTCCGTAACACATCATCCCGTGATCAACCCCTTGGTCACATTGTGCACATTATGATGATGTCCTACCGAGTGGGCCCAGAGATACCTCTCCGTTACACAGAGTGACAAATCCCAGTCTCGATTCGTGCCAACCCAACAGACACTTTCGGAGATACCTGTAGTGCATCTTTATAGCCACCCAGTTACGTTGTGACGTTTGGTACGCCCAAAGCATTCCTACGGTATCCGGGAGTTGCACAATCTCATGGTCTGAGGAAATGATACTTGACATTAGAAAAGCTTTAGCATACGAACTACACGATCTTTAGTGCTAGGCTTAGGATTGGGTCTTGTCCATCACATCATTCTCCTAATGATGTGATCCCGTTATCAACAACATCCAATGTCCATGGTCAGGAAACCGTAACCATCTATTGATCAACGAGCTAGTCAACTAGAGGCTTACTAGGGACATGGTGTTGTCTATGTATCCACACATGTATCTGAGTTTCCTATCAATACAATTATAGCATGGATAATAAACGATTATCATGAACAAGGAAATATAATAATAACTAATTTATTATTGCCTCTAGGGCATATTCCCAACATGATGATCTCCGCCGGGTCATTGTCGATGCAAGGACGCAATGCGAAAGTCAAAAGGAGAAGCTGAAGTTCGATCGCATGTTAGAGGATCACAAAAAGGGTTGTACCCCAATTGCGAAGATGGCAACACAAAGCTTGGTACCTTACTGGAATTGCTGCAGTGGAAGGCAGAGAATGATGTGCCTGACAAAGGATTTGAGAAGCTACTGAAAATATTGAAGAAGAAGCTTCCAAAGGATAACGAATTGCCCGACAGTACATACCCAGCAAAGAAGGTCGTATACCCTCTAGGATTGGAGGTGCAGAAAATACATGCATGCCCTAATGACTGCATCCTCTACCGCGGTGCGTACAAGGATCTGAACGCATGCCCGGTATGCGGTGCATTTCGTTATAAGATCAGACGAGATGACCCTAGTGATGTTGCTGGCGAGCCCCCCAGGAAGAGGGTTCCTGCGAAGGTGATGTGGTAAGCTCCTATAATACCATGGTTGAAACGTCTGTTCAGAAACGGAGAGCATGCCAAGTTGATGCGATGGCACAGTGAGGACCGTAAGAAAGATGGGAAGTTGAGAGTACCCGCTGGCGGGTCGCAGTTGAGAAAAATCGAGAGAAAGTACTGGGATGAGTTTGCAAGTGACCCAAGGAACGTATGGTTTGCTTTAAGCGCGGATGGCATTAATCCTTTCGGGGAGCAGAGCAGCAATCACATCACCTGGCCCGTGACTCTATGTATGTATAACCTTCCTCCTTGGATGTGCATGAGGTGGAAGTCATTATGATGCCAGTTCTCATCCAAGGCCCTAAGCAACCCGGCAACGACATTGATGTGTACTGCTACCTCTTGAGCACTGCGTTGGATTTCCCCGAAGAGGAGAGGATGATGGAGTAAAGTAGCGTAAGTATTTCCCTCAGTTTTTGAGAACCAAGGTATCAATCCAGTAGGAGATCATGCACAAGTCCCTCGTACCTACACAAAACGATAGCTACTCGCAACCAACGCGATTAGGGGTTGTCAATCCCTTCATGGTCACTTACGAGGGTGAAATCTGATAGAGATGAAAAATAATATTTTTGGTATTTTTGATATAGAGATGCAAAGTAAAAAGAAAAAGGGAAAGTAAAAACAAAGCAAGTAAATAAAGTAGTGGAGATTGATATGATGAGAATAGACCCGGGGGCCATAGGTTTCACTAGTGGCTTCTCTCAAGAGCATAAGTATTCTACGGTGGGTGAACAAATTACTGTTGAGCAATTGATAGAAAAGCGAATAATTATGAGATTATCTAGGTATGATCATGTATATAGGCATCACGTCCAAGACAAGTATATCGAAACGATTCTGCATCTACTACTATTACTCCACTCATCGACCGCTATCCAGCATGCATCTAGAGTATTAAGTAAAACAGAGTAACGCCTTAAGCAAGATAACATGATGTAGAGGGATAAATTCATGCAATATGATAAAAACCCCATCTTGTTATCCTCGATGGTAACAATACAATATGTGCCTTGCAACCCTTTCTGTCACTGGGTAAGGACACCGCAAGATTGAACCCAAAGCTAAACACTTCTCCCATTGCAAAAACTACCAATCTAGTTGGCCAAACCAAACGAATAATTCGAAGAGACTTGTAAAGATAACTCAATCATACATAAAATAATTCCGAGAAGAATCAAATATTGTTCATAGATAAGATGGATCATAAACCCACAATTCATCGGTCTCAACAAACACACCGCAAAAAGAAGATTACATCGAATAGATCTCCACAAGAGAGGGGGGGAACATTGTATTGAGATCCAAAAAGAGAGAAGAAGCTATCTAGCTAATAACTATGGACCCGAAGGTCTGAAGTAAACTACTCACACTTCATCGGAGAGGCTATGGTGTTGATGTAGAAGCTCTCCATGGTAAATGCCCTCTCCGGCGGAGCTCCGGAACAGGCCCCAAGATGGGATCTCGCAGATACAGAAGGTTGCGGCGTTGGAATTAGGTTTTTGGCTCCCCTTCTGATCTGACGGGGGTATGTAGGTATATATAGGAGGAAGGGGTACGTCGGTGGAGCAACAGGGGGCCCACGAGGCAGGGGTGCGTGCCCCGGGGTCGGATGGTGCTCTTATGTATGATGTATTGTTGTATTCGTGTGGCATTGTATGCCTTTTGTATGTATCCCCTTCTATTATGTAATGTTGATGTAATGATATCCACCTTGCAAAAGCGTTTCAATATGCGGGTCTATCCTTGGTGGGACCTTCGAGTTCCTTTTGGATAGGGTCGCATATTGGGCGTGACAAAAGTATCATGGAGTAATCAAAAATTATAGATACGTTGGAGACGTATCAAGCATCCCCAAGCTTAATTCCTGCTCGTCCTCGAGTAGGTAAATGATAAAAAAGAATTTTTGATGCGGAGTGATACTTTGGCATAATTTCAATGTAAATCTTCTTGATTGGGATATGAATATTCAGATCCGAAATATTCAAGACAAAAGTTCATATTGACAAGAAAATAATAATACTTCAAGCATACTAATCAAAGCAATCATGTCTTCTCAAAATAACATGGTAAAAGAAAGTTCATCCCTAGAAAATCATATAGTTAGGCTATGCTTCATTTTCGTCACACAAAGATGTTCCCAACTTCTATACCCCCAATGACAAGCCAAGTAATTGGTTCGTACTTAAATAATCTAAAACTTTTTCAACCTTCACACAATACATGAGCGTGAGCCATGGATATAGCACTATGGGTGGAATAGTATATGATGATAAGGATTGGGTGGAGAAGACAAAAAGGAGAAAGTCTCACATTGACGAGGATAATCAACGGGCTATGGAGATGCCCATCAATTGATGTCAACATGAGGAGTAGGGATTGCCATGCAACGGATGCACTAGAGCTATGAATGCTCAACAAAAGAAAACTAGTGGGTGTGCATCCAACTTTCTTGTTCATGAAGACCTAGGGCATTTGAGGAAGCCCATCGTAGGAATATACAAGCCAAGTTCTATAATGAAATATTCCCACTAGTATAAAAAGACAACAACTTATGAGACTCACTACATGAGAAACAAGGTGCTACTTTGAAGCACAATATATGAGACTCACTACATGAAGAACTAGGTGCTGCTTTGAAGCACAAGTGTGGAAAAAGAGATAGTATCATTGCCCTTTTTTCTTTTCTTTTTTTTTCTTTTTTTGGGCCTTCCTTTTTTTTGGCCTTTCTTCTTTTTTTTTCTTTTTTTCTTTTGGGCAATGCTCTAATAATGATGATTTTCACACTTCTATTGATTACAACATAAGGATTACAACTCGAAACTTAGAACAAAATATGACTCTATATGAATGCCTACGGCGGTGTACCGGGATGGTGCAACGAATCAAGAGTGACATGTATAAAAAACTAATGCAATGGTGGCCTTGCCACAAATACGATGTCAACTACATTATCATGCAATGGCAATATGACAAAAGTAATGTATGTCATGATGATGATGCTGGAAGTTGCATGGCAATATATCTCGGAATGGCTATGGAAATGCCATAATAGGTAGGTATGGTGGCTGTTTTGAGGAAGATATAAGGAGGTTTATGTGTGATAGAGCGTATCGTATCACGGGGTTTGGATGCACCGGCGAAGTTTGCGCCAACTCTCAAGGTGAGAAAGGGCAATGCACGATACCGAAGAGGCTAGCAAAGGCGGAAAAGTGAGAGTGCGTATAATCCATGGACTCAACATTAGTCAAAAGAACTCATATACTTATTGCAAAGATTTAGAAGACATCAAAAAATCAAGTACTACGCACATGCTCCTAGGGGGATAGATTGGTAGGAAAAGACCATCGCTCGTCCCCGACGCCACTCATAAGGATGCACAAGCCAGGTACACTTTATGTTTCAAATTTGTTACACAACTTTAACCATACGTGCATGCTACGGGACTTGCAAACTTCAACACAAGCATTTCTCAAATTCATAATCACCCAACTAGCACAACTTTGATATTATCACCTCCATATCTCAAAACAATTATCAAGCATCAAACTTATCTTAGTATTCAATTCACTCAAAAGAAAGTTTCACATAGCTTGAATACCAAGTATATTAACATTAAGCAATTTACCATGCTATTAGCGACTCTCAAAATAATCTAAGTGAAGCATGAGAGATCAATAGTTTCTTTAAAACCAATCCACCACCGTGCTCTTAAAGATCTAAGTGAAGCACTAGAGCAAAAATTATTACACTCAAAAGATATAAGTGAAGCACAATGAGCAAAACTATCAGCTCAAAAGATATAAGTGAAGCACAATGAGTATTCTAGAAAATTCTAAATCATGTATGACACTCTCAAAAGGTGTGTACAGCAAGGATGATTGTGGCAAACTAACAAACAAAGACACAAATAATAAAGACGCTCCAAGAAAAACACATATGATGTGGTGAATAAAAATATAGCTCCAAGTAAATTACCGATGGAAGTAGACGAAAGAGGGGATGCCTTCCGGGGCATCCCCAAGCTTTCACTTTTTGGTGTCCTTGGATTATCTTGGGGGTGCCATGGGAATCCCCAAGCTTAGGCTCTTGCCACTCTTTGTTCCATAATCCATCGAAAGAATTCACCCAAAACTTGAAAACTTCACAACACAAAACTCAACAGAAATCTCGTGAGCTCCGTTAGTAAAAGAAAACAAAAGACTACTTAAAGGTACTGTAATGACCTCATTCTTTATTTATATAGGTGTTAAACCTACTTTATTCCAACTTCCTTATGGTTTATAAACTAATTTATTAGCCATAGATACATTGAAATAAGCAAACAACACACAAAAAACAGAATCTGTCAAAAACAGGACAGACTGTAGCAATCTGTAACTAACGCAAACTTCTGGAACTCTAAAAATTCTACCAAAATAGGACGTACTGGAAAATTTGTTTATTGATCAGAAGAAAAAAGAATCAATGCAAAATCACGTTCCTGTGATTTATTGAATGTTTTCTCGTGAGCGCAAAGTTTCTGTTTCTCAGCAGAATCAAATCAACTATTATCATAGCTTATCATATAGGTTCCACTTGGCACAAACACTAATTAAACCATAAAACCACATATAAACAGAAAGTATAAACAAAATTTAACACTAAACAGGAACAAAAACAATGAACACAAAATAAAATTGGGTTGCCTCCCAACAAGCGCTATCGTTTAACGCCCCTAGCTAGGCATAAAAGCGAAGATAGATCTAAGTTTTGCTATCTTTGGTAGGAAATCCATAAGTGGATCTCATGATAGATTCATATGGTAATTTTATTTTCTTTCTAGGGAAGTGTTCCATACCCTTTCTCAAGGGAAATTGGAATCTAATATTCCCTTCCTTCATGTCAATAACCGCACCAATCATTCTAAGGAAAGGTCTACCAAGAATAATAGGACATGAAGGATTGCAATCTATATCAAGAACGATAAAATCTACGGGCACATAATTCCTATTGGCAACAATAAGAACATCATTAATTCTTCCCATAGTCTTTTTAATAGTGGAATCCGCAAGATGCAAGTTTAGAGAGCAATCTTCAAAGTCACGGAAATCTAGCAAATCACACAAAGTTTTGGGAATACTAGAGACACTAGCACCCAAATCACACAAGGCATGAAACTCATAATCTTTAATTTTAATTTTGATAGTAGTTTCCCACTCATCATACAGTTTTCTAGGGATAGAGACTTTCAACTCAAGTTTTTCTTCATAAGATTGCATCAAGGCATCAACAATGTGTTCGGTAAAGGCCTTATTTTGACTATAAGCATGAGGAGAATCTAGCACAGATTGCAACAAGAAAATACAAACAATAAAAGAGAAATTTTCATAATTAAATTCCTTGAGATCCAAAATAGTGGGTTTAGCAACATCAAGATTTTAACTTCTTTCAATCCCACTTTCATCAATTTCACCATCAAGATCTAGAAACTCAGAATTCTTAGGACGCCTTCTAGGTAAAGGAAGATCATATTCAGTTTCATCAAGATTCATATTGCAAAACAAGGATTTAATAGGGGACACATAAATAACTTTTAGATCTTCATCTTGATTTTCATAGGAATCAAAAGAACACGCTTTGATAAAGGCATCTTTGGAAGCACGCATCCTAGCGGTTCTTTCCTTGCACTCATCAATGGAAATTCTCAGAGCTTTGAGAGACTCATTGATATCATGCTTAGGAGGAATAGATCTAAGCTTTAAAGAATCAATTTCAAGAGAAATTCTATCAACGTTCCTAGCCAAATCATCAACCTTAAGTAGATTTTCTTCAAGCAAAGCATTAAAATTCTTTTGTGAATTCATAAACTCTTTAACACTACTCTCAAATTCAGAGGGCATCTTATTAAAATTTCCATAAGAGTTGTTGTAGGAATTTCCATAATTATTAGAAGGATTACTAGGATAAGGCCTAGGATTAAAATTCCCTCTATACGCGTTATTTCCAAAACTATTCCTTCCAACAAAATTCACATCCATAGATTCATTATTATTCTCAATCAAAGTAGATAAAGGCATATCATTGGGATCAAGAGAAGTATTTTTAGTAGCAAACATCTTCATAAGTTCATCCATCTTTTCACTCAAAACATTGATTTCCTCTATAGCATGCACTTTTTTACTAGAAGTTCTTTCGGTATGCCATTGAGAATAATTAGCCATAATATTGTCAAGCAATTTTGTAGCATCTCCTAACGTAATTTCCATAAACGTGCCTCCCGCGGCCGAGTCTAAAAGATTTCTAGAAGCAAAATTTAATCCGGCATAAATTTTTTGTATGATCATGCATCCATAAATTCAAACCATGAGTAGGGCAATTGCGAAGCATCAATTTCATTCTTTCCCAAGATTGGGCAACATGCTCATGATCAAGTTGTTTAAAATTCATAATATCATTCCTAAGAGTGATGATCTCAGCGGGAGGAAAATATTTAGAGATAAAAGCATCTTTGCACTTGTTCCAAGAATCAATACTATTTTTAGGCAAAGATGAAATCCAAATTTTAGCATGATCTCTAAGTGAAAACGGAAATAACTTTAATTTGACAATATTGTTATCCGTATCTTTCTTCTTTTGCATATCGCACAAATCAACAAAATTGTTTAGATGAGTAGCGGCATCTTCACTAGGAAGGCCGGCGAATTGATCTTTCATAACAAGATTCAGCAAAGCAGTATTGATTTCACAAGACTCGTCATTATTAAGAGGAGCAATCGGAGTACTAAGGAAATCATTATTATTGGTATTCGAGAAATCACACAATTTGGTATTATCTTGTGCCATGGCAACAAGTAATCCAACACACAAGCAGAGGCAAACGAGAAAAAAGGCAAAAGAGAAAGAGAGGAGCAGATTGGGAAAGAGAGGGCGAATAGAACGGCAAGGGTGAAGTGGGGGAGAGGAAAACGAGAGGCAAATAATGTAATGCGAGAGATAGGGATTGTGATGGGTACTTGGTATGGTTGAATTTTGCGCAACCTCCCCGGCAACGGCGCCAGAAATTCTTCTTGCTACCTCTTGAGCACCGCGTTGGATTTCCTCGAAGAGGAGAGGATGATGTAGTAAAGTAGCGTAAGTATTTCCCTCAGTTTTTGAGAACCAAGGTATCAATCCAGTAGGAGATCACGCACAAGTCCCTCGTACCCACACAAAAAGATAGCTACTCGCAACCAACGCGATTAGGGGTTGTCAATCCCTTCACGGTCACTTACGAGGGTGAAATCTGATAGAGATGAAAAATAATATTTTTGGTATTTTTGATATAGAGATGCAAAGTAAAAAGAAAAAGGCAAAGTAAAAACAAAGCAAGTAAATAAATTAGTGGAGATTGATATGATGAGAATAGACCCGGGGGCCATAGGTTTCACTAGTGGATTCTCTCGAGAGCATAAGTATTCTACGGTGGGTGAACAAATTACTGTTGAGCAATTGATAGAAAAGCGAATAATTATGAGATTATCTAGGTATGATCATGTATATAGGCATCACTTCCAAGACAAGTAGATCGAAATGATTCTGTATCTACTACTATTACTCCACTCATCGACCATTATCCAACATGCATCTAGAGTATTAAGTAAAACAGAGTAACGCCTTAAGCAAGATGACATGATGTAGAGGGATAAATTCATGCAATATGATAAAAACCCCATCTTGTTATCCTCGATGGTAACAATACAATACGTGCCTTGCAACCCTTTCTGTCACTGGGTAAGGACACCGCAAGATTGAACCCAAAGCTAAACACTTCTCCCATTGCAAGAAATACCAATCTAGTTGGCCAAACCAAACGGATAATTCAAAGAGACTTGTAAAGATAACTCAATCATACATAAAAGAATTCAGAGAAAAATCAAATATTGTTCATAGATAAGATGGATCATAAACCCACAATTCATTGGTCTCAACAAACACACCGCAAAAAGAAGATTACATCGAATAGATCTCCACAAGAGAGGGGGAGAACATTGTATTGAGATCCAAAAAGAGAGAAGAAGCCATCTAGATAATAACTATGGACCCGAAGGTCTGAAGTAAACTACTCACACTTCATCGGAGAGGCTATGGTGTTGATGTAGAAGCCCTCCATGGTAGATGCCCTCTCAGGCGGAGCTCCAGAACAGGCCCCAAGATGGGATCTCGCGGATACAGAAGGTTGCGGCGGTGGAATTAGGTTTTTGGCTCCCCTTCTGATCTGACGGGGGTACGTAGGTATATATAGGAGGAAGGAGTATGTCGGTGGAGCAACAGGGGGCCCACGAGGCAGGGGGGCGCACCCCGGGGGGGCCTCCACCCTCGTGACCACCTCTGACACTTCTTGGAGTAGGGTCAAAGTCTCCTGGATCACGTTCGGTGAGGAAATCACGTCCCCTAAGGTTTTATTCCGTTTGGACTCTGTTTGATATTCTGTTTCTTCGAAATACTAAAATAGGCAAAAAACAGCAATTCTGGACTGGGCCTCCGGTTAATAGGTTAGTCCCAAAAATAATATAAAAGTGGAAAATAAAGCCCAATATAGTCCAAAACAGTAGACAAAGTAGCATGGAGTAATAAAAAATTATAGATACGTTGGAGACGTATCATGTACCTAAGGCCATTAGTTGAAGAACTTTTACAGCTGTGGAATGGAAACGGTGTACGTATGTGGGATGAGCACAAACATGAGGAATTTGACCTAAAGGCATTGTTGTTCGTGACCATCAACGATTTGCCCGCTCTCTGTATCCTTTCAGGACAGACAAACAAGGGATACCACGGATGCACGCACTGTTTACTTGACACCGATAGTATTTACCTGGGAAGCTGCAGGAAGAATGTGTACCTGGGCCGTCGTCGATTTCTTCCGACCAACCATCAATGTCTAAAGAAAGGCAAGCATTTCAAAGGCGAGGCAGATCACCGGAAGAAGCCCGCCATGCGTACCGGTGATCACGTACTTGCTATGGTCAATGATTTACACGTAATCTTTGGAAAGGGTCCCGGCGCACTAGCTTTTCCGAATGACGCTGAGGGACACGCACCCATGTGGAAGAAGAAATCTATATTTTGGGACCTACCCTACTGGAAAAACCTAGAGGTCCGGTCTTCAATTAACGTGATGCACATGACGAAGAACCTTTGCGTGAACCTTCTAGGCTTCTTGGGAGTGTATGGAAAGACAAAAGATACAGCTAAGGCACGGGAGGACCTGCAACGTTTGCACGAAAAAGACGGCATGCCTCCAAAGCAGTATGAAGGTCCTGCCAGCTATGCTCTTACCAAAGAAGAGAAGGAAATCTTCTTTCAATGCCTGTTCAGTATGAAGGTCCGGACTGGCTTCTCGTCGAATATAAAGGGAATAATAAATATGCCAGAGAAAAAGTTCCAGAACCTAAAGTCTCATGACTGCCACGTGATTATGACGCAACTGCTTTCGGTTGCATTGACGGGGCTTCTACCGAAAAACGTCTGATTAGACATTGTGAAGCTATGTGCATTTCTCAATGCAATCTCTCAAAAGGTGATCGATCCAGAAATTATACCAAGGCAACGGAGTGATGTGGTGCAATGTCTTGTCAGTTTCGAGCTGGTGTTCCCACCATCCTTCTTCAATATCATGACGCACGTCCTAGTTCATCTAGTCGACGAGATTGTCATTCTGGGCCCCGTATTTCTACACAATATGTACCCCTTTGAGAGGTTCATGGGAGTCCTAAAGAAATATGTCCGTAACCGCGCTAGGCCAGAAGGAAGTATCTCCATGGGCCATCAAACAGAGGATGTCATCGGGTTTTGTGTTGACTTCATTCCTGGCCTTAAGAAGATAGGTCTCCCTAAATCGCGGTATGAGGGGAGACTGACTGGAAAAGGCACGCTTGGAAGGGACTAAATAATATGCAGGGACAGATATTCTTGGTCTCAAGCACACTACACAGTTCTACAGAACTCTACCTTGGTGACCCCGTATGTCGATGACCACAAGAACTGTCTGCGCTCCAAACACCCGGAGCAGGGCGACGACTGGATTACATGTGAACACATCAGGACTTTCAGCAGTTGGTTGGAAACACGTCTCAGAGGTGACAACACCATTTGTGATGAGCTGTACTTGTTGTCCAGGGGACCATCTTCGACTTTTACGATTTGGAAAGGATACGAGATAAATGGGAATACATTTTACACGATTGACCAAGATCAAAAGAGCACCAACAAAAACAGTGGTGTCCGCTTTGATGCAACAACCGAGAGGGGAAAGGACACGTATTATGGTTACATAGTGGACGTATGGGAACTTGACTACGGACATGATTTTAAGGTCCCTTTGTTTAAGTGCAAATGGGTCAATCTGTCAGGAGGCGGGGTACAGGTAGACCCACAGTACGGAATGACAACAGTGGATCTGAAAAATCTTGGGTACACTGACGAACCGTTCGTCCTAGCCAATGATGTGGCACAGGTTATCTATGTGAAGGACATGTCTACCAGACCGAGAAAAAGAAAAGATAAGGAAGCGAATACATCATATGATGAGCCAAAGCTCCACATAGTTCTTTCAGGAAAAAGGGACATCGCGGGAGTGGAGGGCAAGACAGACATGTCTGAAGATTATGAAAAGTTTCATGAAATTCCTCCCTTCAAAGTCAAGGCTGACCCCAGCATCCTAATAAACGATGAAGATTATCCATGGTTATGGCGCAATAAGCAAATAACACAAAGCGAAGAAAAAGTGAAGACTTTCTCCCGCAACTATTATGATGATACCATGCCAACTTTGTAACAGACGAGTATGATACCATTATCCGTTTTGTACATGCACATGCTATGTGGGTGAAATTATGATACCATGCCAACTTTCAACTTTTTGAGAGTTCATTTGAAATGCTTTAATGTCTCATGGTTCGGCCCTCGTAATACCATTAATCCCGGTTCCCTCCTTGTCAACTATGTTCTCACCAAGAACACTCTCAAGAGGGCAGCCACGTGGGTCATTGGTCCCGGTTCGTCTGGACCTTTTTTCTCTATAGGTGCATCTATGCTCATTTTTTTAGTAAAGTTAATCACAAACTTGTGATTCACACAAATTTCAAAGAATTCAAATTTTAACTATTAAAATTTGAAAACTAATGGCACTAACAGAAAGTTTATAATTTTTCCAAAACTAAAAGCAAAGAGAATTAAAAAATAAAGCAAAAAACAAAAGAAAATAAATAATGCAAAAAATAAAACAAAAAAACTGGAAAAAAACCTAAAAAAATTGCCACCTATTGGGCCACCACGACCTGAATACAACTAGAAACCCAACCTGGGCCAGGATTCAGCCCGCAGAAGGCCCAATAGGCCCACAACAGCATAGTGTGAGATTAGGCCCGAAAGCCTGCAATTGAGAGGAGCTCGAGAGGGTGGGTGCAGCAGCGCTTATAAACCACTCTCGAGCCCTCTCAACTAGCGAGGTAGGAGTAACTTTGGCCGCGACGCGGGCAGCAGAGGGGCCTTTGGTTCCGGTTGGTGGCACCAACCGGGACTAAAGGGGGGCATTGGAACCGGTTCGTGGCACCAACCGGGACCAATGCCCCATTTTAGTCCCGGTTGGTGCCACCAACCGGGACCAAAGGCCGCCGCTTCCCGCCCTTTGGGCTACTGAAAAGAGGCCTTTGGTCCCGGTTGGTGCCACCAACCGGGACTAAAGGGGGCATCGGTCCCGGTTCGTGCCACGAACCGGGACCAATGTTCTTGCTATATATACAACACTTAGCAGTTTCGACCAAATCCCCCACTTCTCCCCCGACGCCCCCCGCTCCTCCTCTTCGTCGTCGCCGCCCGACGCCCCTGCTCCACCTTGCCGTCGCCGCCGCCACCGACGCCGTCAGGTTGCTCGCCTTCGCCGTCTCTGCCGCCACCGACACCGTCAGGCTACTCGCCTTCGCCGTCGCTGCCGCCCCCTGTGAGCATATGCTCCCGCGCCCCTCCCATCCCGCGCCCCTGCGCGGTCGCCGCGCCGCCGCCCCTGCCCTGCGCTGGCGCCGCGCGCCGCCCCGCCGCCTCTGCCCTGCATTTTTCATAGCATTTTTTTGTATTTTTTTGTGTATACGTGTTTGTATGTGTATATATGTGTACATGTTCATAGTATTTTTTTCATAAGGGTATTTTTTTGTTCATTGCATTTTTTCATATATATAATGTATATATGTATGTGGTAGCTATATGATGGATGGATGTGGCTATCTATGTATGAATATAATGTTCATAGCATTTTTTTGTTTATATATGTTTTTTAACATATGTATTAATTTTTTATTTAGGTTGTTAGTAGATATTGATTTTAGGTCAGTGCATTTTAGGTTAGTGTAGAGGAAAAAGTAAAATAAGGAAAAGGAAGAAAAGAAGAAGAAGGAGAAGGAAGAAGAAGAAGAAAAAGAAGGAGAGGAAAAAGGAAAATAAGAAGAGGAAGAAAGGAGAAGAAGAGGAGAGGAAGAAGAGGAGAAATAAATAAGAAGAGGAAAAAAGAAGAAAAAGAAGAGGAGAAGAAGAAAGGAATAGAGGAGAAGAAGAAAAAATAGAAAATATTCTATTTTTTCTTCTTCTCCTCTATTCCTTTCTTCTTCTCCTCTTCTTTTTCTTCTTTTTTTTCTTTGATCTTCTCCTCTGTCGTCGTCGATATACCCCTCCCGATAACTTCAACACGAGGGAGAAGAAGAAGAAAAAGAAGAGGAGAAGAAGAAGAAAGGAATAGAGGAGAAAGAAGAAACTTCAACACGAGGGGGGGTACCGATACCCCCTCCCCGATAACATTATTTTCCCATGTATATGTATGTCGCGTCGTTGTCGATATAACCCCCTCCCGGATAACTTCGACATGAGGAGCGGTCGATATATATACCCCTCCTCGGCCCTCTCGCTCGACCAAAACTCTCAAGGACACCCAAACCCTAGAGAAAAAACGATGTTGGTCTCCTATCCCCTCCCGCCGTGCCCCTACCCGACAAACTCTCTTGAGGCCACCCAAATTTACCAAGTTAAAAGAACGTTGTCCTCGAGGCCACCCCAAACCCTTGAAGCATTGTGTCGAGGCCACCCCAAACCCTTGAAGCATTGTCTAGGCCACCCCAAACCCTAGAGAAGCAGCGTCGAGGCCACTAACATGATTCCTTATTGTGATTAGCTAGCTAGTTCTACGTTTGCCACTAATATATATCCATTTATACCATATTTGAATAATAATTGACATGTTGTAAATATTTGCAGAAACTATGGAGCACTCCCGAGATGAAGCAACAGAAGAGATGTTGGGGGAGATAATTGCACACGGAAGTGATGTCGTTGCATCATTTCTCAATGACACCGATGGTCAGGAAGGACTGGGTGAAGAAGAGGGCTATGTTCATGATGGCTCCGGCCCACTAATGCCGGTACAAGAAGAGGGCTATGTTCATGATGGCTCCGGTGACCCAATGGAGGTACAAGAAGGAGACCGTGCTGACTGCTCCGGTGACCGAACCGAGTCCGGCCAGGTATATATATATTAGTTAAGCCCGTGCTGACTAGTTAATTGATGCATTCATTGTTTTGGTATATGTACACATATTAATTAACTCTCGTCTTTCTTCCTTTTTCTAGCCCTCCGGATCAAGCACAACTTCGGTAAGGAGACGAGGCCCGAAGAAAAAGTTGAGCTCGGATGAAAAGTTTGAGATCACAGCAATCGTGCACGACGGCGAACCGATTGAACTCATCCGGACTAAGAACGCATTTGCTGCTCAGTGTGGGGTTCTTGTTAGGGACAAGATCCCGATCAGCATCCACCAATGGTATAAGACTAAGGAGGAGGACCCTCGGGTGTCTTATGTCAATGATATGCAGAAAGATGATCTTTGGACTGAGCTGAAGGCAAATTTCACCCTACCGCCAGAGGAGGATCCGGAGAAGCCAGTTAAAGAGCAATTAATCAAGTCTTGTGCTCTTAAGAAGATGGCAGGCCTATTCAGGAGGTGGAGGAAAGAGCTGAAAAAGTTTGTCGACAAAGAAGAGACACCAGAATTCATCGGCAAATATGAGAAGATGAAAGATCACTGGCCCGCATTTGTGGCCCACACGACATTGGATAAGAGTAAGAAGATGTCAGCGGCAAACAAGAAAAATGCTGCGAAGAAGAAGTTTCACCATCGCACGGGGTCAGGTGGCTACCTCAAAGCCCGGCCTAAGTGGTCCAAGGCTAAGAATGATCTGCTTGATAAAGGGATCGAACCAGAGACAATGAGATGGCCAGACCGTTGCCGGACTTGGTTCTTCGGCGCTGGCGGAACCTTGGACCCTGTATCAGGGAAGTGCCGTTGGACGGACGAGCAACTGAAAACACCAGTCACAAGGCTTCGACAATATATCAATGCAGCGCAGCAAGGGACGTTCGTTCCAGACAAGGAGAAGGACGAGCTCACAATGGCCCTCGGGAATCCTGAGCACCCTAGACGGACACGAGGCACGCCAGGCTCCATTCCATGGAAGGTTGGTTTTTCGGACGCAGGGGGTTACAAAACCCAGGAGAGGAGGAAGAAACTGGAGCATAGCCAACTGCAGGCGCTGCACGGAAGGGTAATGGGGCTAGAGGAACGAGAAGCAGATCGCAGCAAATGACCTGCCGAAGCTTCCCCCGAAGCTACCCCGTCATCTCATCGGAGAAGCAGTGTGGCTTCCACCGAGCTGCATCAGCCGAAGCATCTCTTGACGGCTCCTGCCAGCTATCCCGTGGATTCTATCACGGAGTCTCAAAATTGCCACATTATGACGCAATGGATGAATTTGAAGGTCAAGGCGGCTGTTGGCTCTGTTTATCCTACTGAACACGGCGCAACTTTTCACTACCGGCCGATTCCAGAAGGATATAGTAGGGTCATGGTGGATGAAATAACGGAGGGATTTGAGGACCTCGAGCTTGACTACCCTACCGGTGAAGGGGAGACTAGGCTGGGTTCTGCTCTGAAGACTCCATGCCTATGGCGGAAGGATCTCATCAACCTTCCGAACTGGACGCCTCCGCCTCCTCCTCCTCCTCCGGCAAGTCAGGGCACTCCGCCTCCTCCACCGCCTCCTCCTCCGGCGAGTGACGATCAGGGCGCTGGACCTCTTTCTTCGGCGCGTGGCGGCACTCCGCCTCCTTCTCCGCCTGCGCCGGCGTGCCCGAGCAGCCAGCAGCCTCCTCCTTCTCCGCCTCGCCAGCAAGGGCTGCTCCGGCGCGTCGTAGTCCTTCTCCCCCGCCTCGTAAGCAAGCACGAAAGAAGACAGACGCCGCAGCCGCTCCGTCTGCTCCGGCATCTAACAGTACAGCCAGCAGAGGCGGGAGGCAATACAGATACGGTCCTTCTCTCAAGCCTCTAGAGAAGTTACCGTACGAGAGGACCAAGGAGGAAAACGCGAAGATCGTGCAGGCCGAAGTGGACGACTTCTTTGAAGGGTTAAAAGCAAAGAGACATCCACCTCCGGAGGAGAAGGTAGATCCGGTGAAAGCAAAGCGCACTCACGATGCCCTGAGGAAACCAGCAAAGTCTCCGCTGAGAACCAACTATGAGCGCATTACTGAACAGACATATCTCCAAGCGGAGCGGTCGGGAAGTACTGTCAGACATCAAAGGTCAAAAGAACGAGCAGCTGCGAATTCGCTAATGCTCCGGGGACGGTGGCCGGCTATGGCAATCTTGCAGATTACATGCCTGACGATCAACTTCCTGATTTCATGGAGGTGGACGAACACAGATACGAGTACTGGAAGCCTCTCGTCAAAGATGAACAATCTCTAACAACTATGATGCGAAGATTCCATAATTGGTACATGAAAACCTGCAGATAGTCTGGGGGCGAATGCTTTGTATCTGAATATTAAAGAGCAGCACGACCTCGTTGGAACTGATCTGTTGCCTGTTCCATTGAGGAGTTCTTCAAGTTCTTCAATCAAAAGGCCCTCGATAAATTAACGGTCTTTTGCTACTGTCTGTAAGTACTATTTCTGTCATTAAGTCTCTATATATAGCTCGGCTCTTTCATTGCATGTATTTATAATTAATTATCCTCACTATATTATGCAGATTGAAGATCGTCGAGTGCAAAAAACAAGAAATGTATGATATTGGGTTCATTAACACAAATATCATAGATGAAATTCAGGTTACAAAGCACGCCGAAGAGGCCGAGGCCAACTTGCTACAATCGTTGATCAAAAATCAAAACAAAGATTTAATACTCTTTCCTTACAACTTCCAGTGAGTGTTACTGTCGTGTGCATATTCGGTTTCCCTTATTACTCGAGCGAGGTTATAGTAATGTAATTGATGAGTTATGCATGCGTGCGCAGATTCCACTATGTTCTTCTGGAGATCAAGCTTGAGCGGGGAGTAGTAAACGTCTTAGGCTCGAGATAAAAAGATCCCGAAACCTATGCGGACATGACTAATTTGCTCAACAAGTAAGTTCAATCGATCATTATCGCACCATATCGGCAACTTTTTGTTCATTTCCTCATATCTCAAGTAATAATAATTATTTTGTTTGTCTTGCGGGGTTTGGAAACAGTTCACTGCAGAAGTTCCGGGACTGCCGAAGGAGCTGCGATATACATACCCGAAAGTAAGTACTACTAACTAGCTAGTTGCGCGCATCTCCCGTTGATTCTATAGTTGTACTTTCATCAATGCCATTTATAATGCTTCATTATCAGTTTGATTGACCTCTACTTCTCGTAAAGTGCTTGTGGCAGGAACAAGGGAATGATTTTTGTGGATACTACATGTGCGATTTCATCTAGAACGCGACTTTGAAAAATAAGAGGGGCTACTCTAAAAGACAATATGAAGTGCGTAAGCAATAATATTCACAATTTCATTTTATTACACGATCATTTCTGTTGAGTTTCATTCATATATGTATTAACCCACTTCTTCAAATTAGACGTGGCAGATGCGGGATGAACTCCTAGAACAAGATCGCATGAAAACAATTCAAGAGGAATTGGCGGGATTCTTTCTTGACCACATCATCAATAAAGCCGGAGAATACCATGTGAAAGTTGATTTCAATGAGTAAAATGCATCATAAGTCCTAAAACTATCGGAGGTGTGTCAGTTTAGTCCTATAACTTTGAAACTGCACTTTTGGGTCCTAAAACTATCAGAGATGTGTTAGTTTAGTCCTATAACTTCGAAACTGCACTTTTGGGTCCAAAAACTATCAAAGGTGTGTCAGTTTAGTCCTATAACTTTGAAGCAGTAGTTGTGGGTCCCAAAACTAGGTAAGTTTCTTCCTCTTAGGTCCTAAGCTTGCATGGTTAGCATTGACCCACCAACGAGTCACTTGGAAATGTTTGGATTGTAGCCACATTGACCTGACCCAATGGGCCCACCAGGTAAATATGCAAAAAAAAAACTAGAGCGTTGTCTCGCCTGATTCTCACGTGCTCGTCTTCTTCCACGCACAGAATGCTTAGAGGCGACGGTACAGAGGCCATCAGTGAAATGATGGTTTGAGCTCCAGCAAGGAGAGTAGACCGGTCATCTCAGCCTCCCCCAACAGCAACAGAACGACATGTCACACAATGTCCAATTGCTACCCACCTATGGCTACTGCTAGGGTTGTGTCACTCTCGACGACCTCTGCGCCAGCTTTGCAGTTTCCGCTCACTCCTCTGTGTCGCTTGACAGCTCACCACCTATGACCATGCTCGTGCCCAAACAACAGCCTGCACGGCCAACTCTACGGCAAGGGTGTCGGGGCAACGACGATATCATCAAATAGAGAGAGAGAGAGAGAGAGAGGTGGGATGGCGTACTCCATCCCAATTGGCTCAGGATCTCCCCGGCGGCCTCGCCGAGGGAGAGGGATGTCGTCCTTCATGCAGACTAGCTCGGGGTCTCCCCGACGGTCACTCCAAACCTCTCAGGGAGGCTACCGTGCAGCTCATGGCCATGCAGGTGGTGGGCATGCAGGTTGCAGGACACACTGCAACGTGGAAGCGTATGTACCACTTTGGGGGATGTAAACACATACAAAGGGCTCATTTGAAAAAATGCACCATTGATGGTGGCCATGCAAGATTAGGACCTCAGATGAACAAACATACATAGTTTTGAGACCCAAAACTGCAATTTTGAAGTTATGGGACTAAAAATGACACACCTCCAATAGTTTTAGGACCCAAAAGTGCAGTTTCAAAGTTATAGGACTAAACTGACATACTTCCGATAGTTTTAGGACCCAAAAGTGCAGTTTGAAAGTTATAGGACTAAACTGACACACCTATGATAGTTTTAGGACTTGTGATGCATTTTACTCGATTTCAATTGCTAGGGGATTGTAAGAGATCTTACATATTGTATATGTATGTAGTCAGTAGCGTCGGATAGATAATACGAAAACTTGTTGTTCGACCAATCTCTCGGAGAAGGAGAGGTCGATCGATCACTTCTCTCGGTATGCATGACGAATTTCTGTACTTAATGGTTCCCTTCATTTTCTTACTAGCTAGCGTGTCGAGGGCCTCTCTATGTACAGTAAGTAGCATCGACCAAGCACGGGCATAAGAGAGGACACTTCTCTCTATTAATTAGCTAGCTAACACAATATATGAAACACCTAAATTAA
>NC_041383.1:782563707-782570964 GCF_002162155.2 Triticum dicoccoides
AAAAACCCCAGCCACTGAATTGCTGACGCGTGGACTCCTTTTGGTCCCGGTTGGTGCCACCAACTGGGACCAAAGGCCCTCCTGCCTGGGCTCGGCGCACCGGCCACGTGGAGGCACATCTGTCCCGGTTCCTGTTAGCACCGGGACTAATGAACCGAGACTAAAGGCCCTTAGCCCCTTACGAACCGGGACAAATGCCCTGTTTTCTACTAGTGAGAAGGAGAACTATAAAGTAAAAAATACTAATAAAGAATGAAATATATATTTAATTGAACCGTTGTTGGTATGACATGCAGAGTATCTTGGTATTTGCATAATTAGAATGCGTCGCTTTATTGTGGGTTCATTTTAAATGCACTGCTAAACATATAATTTGATTGGAATTTCACTCTAGACCTTTTCAAGCTTGGCTCGAGATGTTGTGGTAAAAACAAAGCCTGAACTCAGCCCAACACAAAGGCCGGAATCCCCAAGTCTGTGTCGAGGCCCCCACAAGACAACTAACGCGAATGCTTGTTCTTTTATCTGTAATTAGAGATCCTCAAAAAAAATCTGCAATAAGAACATGAACAATGCTATACACACATCATTTTTTGTAGGATGGAGCATATCAAGCCGTCAACACTTAATCAGAGAAAACTGGACAACACCATTCATAGGGCATACAAAGTTTGAACACCAGCTGCCATACGTGCAATAGTTGTGTAAGAACATAAAGCTCTTCAAAACCAATGGCTAAAAAAAACGAATCCAGCAGCAAGACATCACTAAAAATAAATGAAAAGGAACATGCATAAACAGTGGTACACGCGGCTCCGACGCAGGTCCACCTCGTCTCCGGTGGCGCTAGGGCCATGGAGGCGCGGTGGATCCTGCCAAGGGCCGGCGGGAGGGCTTCGTTTTTAGTCGTTTCTTTCAATTTTGTTAGGGTTTGTGTTCTGCTCAGGAAGACGAAACGGCGGCGGCTTTCTGAAGATGGAATAAAGGTCTCCCCGCCTAGCCCCCGTTCCAGTGGTGCGTCTAGCATTGTTGGTGGGCGTGTGGAGGTGTGTCTCCGGCGGATCTATCTTTGGTGGATTTGCTCAGACCTCGTTGGTGTTCGTCTACGTTCGTGTGTCTTCGGATTGGATCCTTCTGATCTATGTTATTCTTCATCTGCGGCGATTGCTGTTCTGGTGCGATGGTCCTATGAGGCCTTAGCACGACGACTTCCCGACTGTCTACTACAACAAGTTGTGCCCGACTCTGACGATGGAGGGGCGATGACGGCGGCGCGCCTTCGGCTCGCTTCAGTGCTTGTAGTCGTCGCTAGATGTTCTACGGATCTAGATGTAATTTTTATTATTTTTGGTATTCGTTGTACTGCCATGATTGAAGATGAATAGACCGGAAGATTTCCCGAAAAAAAAACAGTGGTACACATCATGCACGGAGCACATGTGCGTCTCTTCCATCCAATAAAAAAAACACGTATGGATCTAATTCCCCATCACATCATGTGATGTCCATGCCTAACCTCGTCTCCTGCTCCTACGTTGGCAACAGAGGTGCAGATCTAAACAAACAAATAAAAGAAAGGAGCAACCTTATCTCCTGGTGGCAGACTAATCCGACTTGCTCGGCACCGGCATCGCCTCGGACAGAGGCGACAAACTACACCTTGTGGCCGGCGCCCTTTTCCTTCCTAGGATGCATCTCTGATCCGGAACCAGAGGTTCAAACCAAGCTAGATAATGATCCGGTGAGATCTGAGGTGCTAGACAGCAAAGGGAGCCCCCACCTTTGATGCGTGTGGTGTTGAAGAAGGACGCCGACACAGAAAGAGAGACCAGGTCGACGTTAGGGCATACGGCTTGGGTCCTCGGCCGGGGCAATCATGGGGATCCCGGACGGCGCCAGCGCGCAGGTCTCTGGCGGTTTGGCATGTGCAATGGCGGTGAAATACAGAGAATTAGAGGGATAAATAGGGGAAAGAAGAATTCAGAAGACGTCGGTGGAGATTTAATGTTGGATGGGAGATGAGGAGAACTATCTACCAAGAGGCAAGAAAAGAACGGACAGAAAGGGAGATTATAACACCACGGGAGAAACGGGTGAAAATATCGTTTTCTCTAGTGAAAAAACTGAACATATTAATTTGAGACTGGCTGTGAGGGAAACGCATCAGGACATGTCAGCATGCATGTAGAGAGTTTGCCTAGAGTTGTTGACGGGGCTTGGTGATGATGTGGACATGCTGCATGTTTAGATAAATAGGATAGTGGGGGTGAACTTCTTAAGTATATAGGATTAGGTGAAACAAATGCAACATTTTAAATGACTCCTTTTTTGTTTTTGATAAAAGAACATGGCGATATGTTTCGAAAAGAATAAGATTTCATCATGCTAGGTGAAACTAAAGCAAACCAAGCATTTCAAAACAGTTGGACACGCGATTTCTTGAAAATCCAAAGCTATAGAACATTGAATACGACCCTACACATGCAAATATAATTACTTACGCAAGCTTAGAACTTTGCAATACCAAACTCACAAAATTTAGAAAATGAAAGAGAAAATTTAGTTATTAAAAGAGTGTGAGAAGTGCTTACGTCCTCAAGCTTAAGATTAAGCAAAGGTTCCACACTTCTACAGTTGAGGTACAATTGGCCTCTCCTTTAATGGGCAAGGACCTCGCTTCGACTGATTTCATTGTTGTGGTCCGGCGGCTTCCCTCCGATAGACCCTACTGAAAACGGGCTAAAAAGAAAACAAAGTATTATTACGTGTTGGGGTTTTCTATTTTCTTCGTAGCACAAAGGATTAGCTCACAAGTGACAAAACATATGTCTCTAAAAAGATCATTTTGTCAACCAAAGCACGTGCATAAGTAGATAAACACTAGTAGAAAAGGGGGCAATGATCCAGGCCAGGTCAGCCCATTAGTCCCGGTTCAATCCAGAACCGGGACCAATGGGGGCATTGGACCCGGTTCGTGAGCCACGGGGGCCGGCCGGGCCACGTGGGCCATTGGTCCCGGTTCGTCTGGACCTTTTGGTCCCGGTTGGTGGAACGAACCGGGACCAATGTGCCTCGCTCCTGGCCCACCACCATTGGTCCCGGTTGTTGGCCTGAACCGGGACCAAAGGCTGCCCTTTAGTCCCGGTTCTTGCCACGAACCGGGACCAATTAATTGCCTATATATACCCCTCGCCCGCGAGCAGAGCACTTCCACTGCTCTGTTTTTTCGTGGCCGGCGAGGAGAGAGCTTTGTGGTGCTCTAGCTCACCTCCTACGCACACGAGGTGTTCGATGGAATGCCCGAGCCACACTACTTAAGCTTTCTCCTCTCCAAGCTCGACCTACAAGCTCCATTTTCCTCAATATTTGTCTAGGTTTAGAGGTCTGTCACATCCCGTCTCCGTCTTCACCGCCATCGATCGCCCGCGCCGATCTCGTCGCCGGCACCACCGTGGTGAGCCTCTTGTTCTTATCTTCTTTCTGAAAGAAAAAAAAATTCTTACTTGTATGTTTATATAGATACTTGTATAATTTTCTTACTTTTATTATTGCATCTTATATAGTGCGATGGTTTTGGTATCCGCCCCCGTCGGCCCTCGTCCTGTCTATGATTCGGATGTGGCATATATTATCTTTTCATAACTATTGTTTCATCTATTGTTTATGACAATTATGCCGACCAACGTGACATAGATTTTATTTATCTAGGAGGTTGTTGAACCGGAAATTCCAACCGATCCTATTGTCGAGAGGTTAAAAATAGTCGAAGAAGAAAACAATTTCTTGAAGGAAAAAATTAGAAAAATTGAGGAGGAGGAGATGATATTGGAGTTGCATGTTGCGGATTTCGTCGATGATCACGAGATCAAGATGGATGCAATGCACTTGAAGATTAGAAAAATTAAAAAATATGCCATTCATACCGAGGCTTGGTATCATTATGGCGTTGGATCAGTTGTTACATTGGTTGCGATTATGATCGCATTTATTTTCGCATTGAAATGTTTTACATAGTTTCAATGTATGGTTTAATTAATTTAGATGCTCTGCAGAGCTTTATGTTGTTAGATGAGAACTATGTATATACTTTGGTTTTAATGTGATGATGAACTTCTATTAATTTGGTCACTTAATTATCTTTTCATGATGTTCTGTAACGATTTTTGACACACTTAATTATATATAATGCACGCAGATGAACCGACAATGAATGTACGGTTCAAGACACACCTCCGAGTATATTAAGGGCGTGCATGATTTTCTCGAAGTGGCTGAGGCAAACAAGCAGAATGGTTTCATGTGTTGTCCATGCCCTATATGTGGGAATACGAAGTCTTACTCTGACCGGAAAATCCTTCACACCCACCTGCTTTACAAGGGTTTCATGCCACACTATAATGTTTGGACGAGGCACGGAGAAATAGGGGTTATGATGGAAGACGGCGAAGAAGAAAAGTACGATGACAACTATGTGCCCCCTGAATACGGTGATGCTACTGAAGATCAAGAGGAACCAGACAATGTGCATGATGATGCTGCAACAGGCGAAGCTGCTGAACATCAAGAGGAACCAGACGACGTGCTCGATGATGATGATCTCCGCCGGGTCTTTGTCGATGCAAGGACGCAATGCGAAAGTCAAAAGGAGAAGCTGAAGTTCGATCGCATGTTAGAGGACCACAAAAAAGGGTTGTACCCCAATTGCGAAGATGACAACACAAAGCTCGGTACCGTACTGGAATTGCTGCAGTGGAAGGCAGAGAATGGTGTGCCTGACAAAGGATTTGAGAAGCTACTGAAAATATTGAAGAAGAAGCTTCCAAAGGATTGTATGCCCTCTAGGATTGGAGGTGCAGAAGATACATGCATGCCCTAATGACTGCATCCTCTACCGCGGTGCGTACAAGGATCTGAACGCATGCCCGGTATGCGGTTCATTACGGTATAAGATCAGACGAGATGACCCTGGTGATGTTGATGGAGAGCCCCCCACGAAGAGGGTTCATGCGAAGGTGATGTGGTATGCTCCTATAATACCACGGTTGAAACGTCGATTTCTTCCGACCAACCATCAATGTCGAAAGAAAGGCAAGCATTTCAAAGGCGAGGCAGATCACCGGAAGAAGCCCGCCGTGCGTACCGGTGATCACGTACTTGCTATGGTCAATGATTTACACGTAATCTTTGGAAAGGGTCCCGGCGGACTAGCTGTTCCGAGTGACGCTGGGGGACACGCACCCATGTGGAAGAAGAAATCTATATTTTGGGACCTACCCTACTAGAAAGACCTAGAGGTCCGCTCTTCGATCGACATGATGCACGTGACGAAGAACCTTTGCATGAACCTGCTAGGCTTCTTGGGCATGTATGGGAAGACAAAAGATACAGCTGAGGCACGGGAGGACCTACAACGTTTGCACGAAAAAGACGGCATGCCTCCAAAGCAGTATGAAGGTCCTGCCAGCTATGCTCTTACCAAAGAAGAGAAGGAAATCTTCTTTGAATGCCAGCTTAGTATGAAGGTCCCGACTGGCTTCTCGTCGAATATAAAAGGAATAATAAATATGTCAGAGAAAAAGTTTCAGAACCTAAAGTCTCATGAATGCCACGTGATTATGACGCAACTGCTTCCGGTTGCATTGAGGGGGCTTCTACCGAAAAACGTCCGATTAGCCATTATGGAGCTATGTGCATTCCTCAATGCAATCTCTCAGAAGGTGATCGATCCAGAAATCATACCAAGGCTAAGGAGTGATGTGGTGCAATGTCTTGTCAGTTTCGAGCTGGTGTTCCCACCATCCTTCTTCAATATCATGATGCACGTCCTAGTTCATCTAGTTGACGAGATTGTCATTCTGGGCCCCGTATTTCTACACAATATTTACCCCTTTGAGAGGTTCATGGGAGTCCTAAAGAAATATGTCCGTAACCGCGCTAGGCCAGAAGGAAGCATCTCCATGGGCCATCAAACAGAGGATGTCATCGGGTTTTGTGTTGACTTCATTCCTGGCCTTAAGAAGATAGGTCTCCCTCAATCGCGGTATGAGGGGAGACTGACTGGAAAAGACACGCTTGGAAGGGACTCAATAATATGTAGGGGCGGATATTCTTGGTCTCAAGCACGCTACACAGTTCTACAGAACTCTACCTTGGTGACCCCGTATGTCGATGAACACAAGAACAGTCAGTGCTCCAAACACCCGGAGCAGTGCGACGACTAGACTACATGTGAACACATCAGGACTTTCAGCAGTTGGTTGGAAGCACGTCTCAGAGGTGACAACACTGTTTGTGATGAGATGTACTTGTTGTCCAGGGGACCATCTTCGACTGTTACGATTTGGAAAGGATACGAGATAAATGGGAATACATTTTACACGATTGACCAAGATCAAAAGAGCACCAACCAAACAGCGGTGTCCGCTTTGATGCAACAATTGAGAGGGGAAAGGACATAGATTATTGTTACATAGTGGACATATTGAAACTTGACTACGGACATGATTTTAAGGTCCCTTTGTTTAAGTGCAAATGGGTCAATCTGTCAGGAGGCGGGGTACTGGTAGACCCACAGTACGGAATGAAAACAGTGGATCTGAAAAATCTTGGATACACTGACGAACCGTTTGTCCTAGCCAATGATGTGGCACAGGTTATCTATGTGAAGGACATGTCTACCAGACAGAGAAAAAGAAAAGATAAGGAAGCGAATACATCATACGATCAGCCAAAGCGCCACATAGTTCTTTCAAGAAAAAGGGACATCGTGGGAGTGGAGGGCAAGAGAGACATGTCTGAAGATTATGAAAAGTTTCATGAAATTCCTCCCTTCAAAGTCAAGGCTGACCCCAACATCCTGATAAACGATGAAGATTATCCATGGTTATGGCGCAATAAGCAAATGACACAAGGGAAGAAAAAGTGAAGACTTTCTTCCGCAACTATTATGATGATACCATGCCAACTTCGTAACAGACGAGTATGATACCATTGTCCGTTTTGTACATGTACATGCTATGTGGGTGAATTTATGATACCATGCCAACTTTCAAATTTTTCAGAGTTCATTTGAAATGCTTTAATGTCTTATGGTTCAGCCCTCGTAATAATTAAAAATAGCAACAATAAGTATTTTATTGTAAGTAGAAACAAAAAAAAATAAAGCAAGAAAGAAAACAAAAAAACAAAAAAAGTGTTTTCTAATTTGAAAACTAATGGCACTAACAGAAAGTTTATAATTTTTCGAAAACTAAAAGC
>NC_041383.1:782571451-782572563 GCF_002162155.2 Triticum dicoccoides
AACAATAAGTATTTTGTTGTAAGTAGAAACAAAATAAAATAAATAAAGCAAGAAAGAAAACAAAAAAACAAAAAAAATTCAAATTTGAAAACTAATGGCACTAACAGAAAGTTTATAATTTTTCTAAAACTAAAAGCAAAAAGAATTGAAAAATTAAGCAAAAACCAATAGAAAATAAATAATGCAGAAAACAAAACAAAAAAACTGGAAAATGATTAAAAATAGCAACAATAAGTATTTTGTTGTAAGTAGAAACAAAATAAAATAAATAAAGCAAGAAAGAAAACAAAAAAACAAAAAAATGCCTCCTAATGGGCCCCCACGGCCTGAATACGACTAGAAACCCTACCATGGGCCAGGATTCAGGCCCGCAGTAGGCCCAGAAGGCCCATCAGGCAAAGCAATAGCAAATAGGCCCGCAAGCCTACGGTGGAGAGGAGCTCAAGAGGGGTGCGGAAGTGGGGCTTATAAACCACTGCGTGCCCCTCTGAACTAGCGAGGTGGGACTAAACTTTGGCCCCGACGCGGGCAGCACAGGGTCCTTTGGTCCCGGTTGGTGGCACCAACCGGGACTAAAGGGGGAGGCATTAGTCCCGGTTGGAGGCCTTTGGTCCCAGTTGGTGGCACCAACCGGGACTAAAGGGGGCATTGGTCCCGGTTGGTTTCACGAACCGGGACCAATTCTCTTCATATATAACTAGCACTTAGCAGTCTCTCTAAAATCCATCCCTTTCTTCTCTGCCCGACGCCCGCTGCTTGATATGCCTCGTCACCGTCGCCGCCGAGCCGTCAGGCGGCTCCACCTCATCGTCGCCGCCGCCTCCGACGCCGTCAGGCTGGTCCATCTCACCGTCGTCGCCGCCTCCGACACCGTCAGGCTGCTCAACTTTGCCGTCCCCGCCGCCCTCGACGTCATCTGCCCCGACGCCGGCGCCGCTCCCTGCTCCCCGACGTCGCCCGCCGTGCCCCGCCACCCCCCTGTGAGCACCTGCCTTGCTCCCGCACCCCTGCCCTGCCTCGCGCACCTGCACCACTGCCCTGCCCCGCCGGCGCCACCGCTGCCGCCATGCCCCTCTGCCCGGCTCTGTTTTTTTATTAGTTTAATTTTTTTC
>NC_041383.1:782572573-782576991 GCF_002162155.2 Triticum dicoccoides
CTTCTTTTTTTTTCTTCTTCTTCTTCCTTCTTCCTTCTTCCTCTTTTCTTCCTTTTCCTTAATTATTTTCCTTTCTCGAGGGAGAAGAAGAACAAGAAGAGGAGAAGAAGAAAGAAAGGAATAGAGGAGAAATAAATAAGAAGAACAAAAAAGAAGAAAGGGAAGAGGAGAAGAAGAAAGGAATAGAGGAGAGGAAGAAAAAATAGAATTTTCTATTTTTTCTTCCTCTCCTCTATTCCTTTCTTCTTCTCCTCTTTTTTCTTCTTCTTTTATTTCTTCGATCTTCTCCTCTATTCCTTTCTTCTTCTCCTCTTTTTATTTCTTCTTCCTTTTCTTATGTTTTATCGGGTTTGTCGCCGTCAGGCTGCTTGCCTTCGCCCTCGCCGCCCCCTCGAGATAACTTCGACATGAGGGGCGGTCGATATATATACCCCCTCTTGACCGTGCTAACCTATACAACGGCAGCACCCCCCTCGGCCCTCTCGCTCGACCAAAACTCTCGAGGCCACCCAAATTTACCAAGTTAAAAGAGCGTTGTCGTCGAGGCCACCCCAAACCCTTGAAGTGTTGTGTCGAGGCGACCCCAAACCCTAGAGAAGCAGCGTCGAGGCCACTAACATGATTCCTTATTGTGATTAGCTAGCTAGTTCTACGTTTGCCACTAATATATATATATATATATATATATATATATATATATATATATATATATATATATATCCATCTGTACCATGTTTGAATAATAATTAGCATGTTGTAAATATTTGCAGAAACTATGGAGCACTTCCGAGACGGAGCAACAGAAGCGATGTTGGGGCACATAGTCGCACAAGGAAGTGATGAAGTTGCGTCATTTCTCAACGACACCGATGGTCAGGAAGGACTGGGTGAAGAAGAGGGCTATGTTCTTGATGGCTTCGGCCCATTAATGCCGGTATAAGAAGAGGGCTATGTTCATGATAGCTCCGGTGACACAATGGAGGTACAAGAAGGAGACCGTGCTGACTGCTCTGGTGACCGAACCGAGTCCGGCCAGGTATATATACATTAGTTAAGCCCGTGCTGACTAGTTAATTGATGCATCCATTGTTTTGGTATATGTACACATATTAATTACTCTCGGCTTTCTTCCTTTTAATTTCTAGCCCTTCGGATCGAGCACAACTTCGGTAAGGAGACGAGGCCCGAAGAAAAAGTTGAGCTCGGATGAAAGGTTTGAGATGAGAAAAATCGCGCCCGACGGTGAACCGATTGAACCCATCTGGACAAAGAACACATTTTCTGCTCAGTGCGGGGTTCTTGTTAGGGACAAGATCCCGATCAGCATCCAGCAATGGTATAAGCCTAAGGAGGAAGACCCTGATGTGTCTTATGTCAATGATATGCAGAAAGAAGATCTTTGGACTTAGCTGAAGGCAAATTTCACCCTACCGCCAGAGGAGGATCCAGAGAAGCCAGTTAAAGAGAAATTAATCAAGTCTTGTGCTCTTAAGAAGATGGCAACCCTATTCAGGAGGTGGAGGAAAGAGTTGAACAAGTTTGTCGACAAAAAAAGACACCAGAATTCATCGGCAAATATGAGAAGATCAAAGATCACTGACCCACATTTGTCGCCCACAAGACATCGGAAAAGAGTAAGAAGATGTCGGCGACAAACAAGCAAAATGCTGCGAAGAAGAAGCTTCATCATCGCACGGGGTCAGGTGGCTACCTCAAAGCCCGGCCAAAGTGGTCCAAGGCTGAGAATGATCTGCTTGAAAAAGGGATCGAACCAGAGACAATGTACTGGCCAGACCGTTGACGGTCTTGGTTCTTCAGGGCTGGCGGAACCTTGGACCCTGTATCAGGGAAGTGCCGTTGGACGGACGAGCAACTGCAAATACCAGTCAAGAACCTTCGACACTATATCAATGCAGCACAGCAAGGGACGTTCGTTCCAGACAGGGAGAAGGACGAGCTCACAATGGCCCTCGGGAATCCTGAGCACCCTGGACGGACACGAGGCACGCCAGGCTCCATTCCATGGAAGGTTGGTTTTCCGGACGCATGGGGTTACAAAACCCACGAGAGGAGGAAGAAACTAGAGCAGGGCCAACTGCAGGCGCTGCACGAAAGGGTAATGGGGCTAGAGGAACGAGAAGAGGAACGAGAAGCAACAGATCGCAGCAAACAACCTACCGAAGCTTTCCCCAAAGCTACCCCACCATCTCAGCGGAGAAGCAGTGTGGCTTCCACCGAGCTACTTCAGCCGGAGCATGTCTTGACGGCTCCTGCCAGCTATCCCGTGGATGCTATCACGGAGTCTCAAAATTGCCACATTGTGACGCGATGGATGAATTTGAAGGTCAAGGCGGCTGTTGGCTCTGTTTATCCTACTGGACCCGGAGCAACTTATCACTACGGGCCGCTTCCAGAAGGATATACTAGGGTGATGGTGGATGACATAACGGAGGGATTTGAGGACCTCCTGCTTGACCACCCTACCGGTGAAGGGGAGACTAGGCTGGGTTCTGCTCTGAAGACTCCATGCCTATGGCGGAAGGAGCTCATCAACCTTCCGAACTGGATGCCTCCGCCTCCTCCTCCTCCTCCGGTGAGTCAGGGCACTCCGCCTCCTCCGCCGCCTCCTCCGGCGAGTCAGGGCACTCCGCCTCCTCCACCACCTCCTCCTCCGGTGAGTGACATTCAGGGCACGCGTGGCGGCACTCCGCCTCCTTCTCCACCTGCGCTGGCGCTCCCGAGCAGCCAGCAGCCTCCTCCTTCTCCGCCTCACCAGCAAGGGCGGAAGAGACCCGCCGCCGCCCCGGCTGCTCCGGTGCGTCGTACTCCTTCTCCTCCGCCTCGTAAGCAAGCACGAAAGAAGACAGATGCCGCAGCCGCTCCGTCTGCTCCGGCGTCTTGCAGCACAACCAGAGGCGGGAGGCAATACAGATACGTTCCACCTCTCAAGCCTCTAGAGAAGTTATCGTACGAGAGGACCGGGGAGGAAAACGATACGATCGTGCGGACCCACGTGAAGGAGTTCTTTGAAGGGGTGAAAGCAAAGAGACATTCACCTCCGGAGGAGAAGGTAGATCCGGTGAAAGCAAAGCGCACTCTCGATGCCCTGAGGAAACTGGCGAAGTCTCCGCCGAGAACCAACTATGAGCGCATTACTGAACAGACATATCTCCAAGCAGAGCGGTCGGGAAGTACTGTCAGACATCTAAGGTCAAGAGAACGAGCAGCTGTGAAAAAATTGACCAGCTCGGCAAACAAGCAAACCAATCGTGCCCCCCGCTCAATGTGTCTAGCGGCAGCATCGTCGCTAATGCTCCGGGGATGGTGGCCGGTTATGGCAATGTACAAGATTACCTGTCTGACGATCAACTTCCTGATTTCATGGAGGTGGACGAACACAGATACGAGTACGGGAAGCCTCTCGTCAAAGATGAATAATCTCTAACAACGATGATGCGAAGATTTCATAATTGGTACATGAAAACCTGCAGAGAGTCTGAGGGGACGAATAGTTTGTATCTGAACATTAAAGAGGAGCATGACCTCGTTTCAAGTGATCTGTTGTGTGTTCGATTTGAGGAGTTCTTCGCGTTCTTCAATCAAAAGGCCCTCGATAAATTAACGGTCTTTTGCTACTGCCTGTAAGTACTATTTCTGTCATTAAGTCTCTATATATAGCTCGGCTCTTTCATTGCATGTATTTATAATTAATTATCCTCAATATATTATGCAGATTGAAGATCGTCGAGTGCAAAAAACAAAAATTTGTGATATTGGGTTCATTAACACAAATATCATAGATGAATTTCTGGTTAAAAAGGACGTCAAAGAGGCCGAGGACAACTTGCTACGATCGTTGATTAAAAATCAAAACAAAGATACCATACTCTTTCCTTACAACGGCAAGTGAGTGTTACTGTCGTGTGCATATTCGGTTTCCCTTATTACTCGAGCGAGGTTATAGTAATGTAACTGATGAGTTATGCATGCGTGCGCAGGTACCACTATGTTCTTCTGGAGATTAAGCTTGAGCGGGGACTAGTAGCCGTCTTAGACTCGAGACGAAAAGATACTGAAACCTATGCAGACATTACTGAATTTCTCAACAAGTTCCATCGATCATTATCGCACCATATCGGCAACATTTTGTTCATTTCCTGATATCTCAAGTAATAACATTATTTTCTTTGTCTTGCAGGGTTTGGAAACAGTTCACCACAGAAGCTCCGGGACTGCCGAAGGAGCTGCGATATACATACCCATCACTTTTCTCGGTATGCATGACGAACTTTTGTACTCAATGGTTCTCTCAATCACTTATGTATATAGTACGTAGCGTCGACCAAGCACGGACATAAGAGAGGACACTTCTCTCTATTAATTAGCTAGCTAACACAATATATGAAACACCTAAATTA
>NC_041383.1:782577293-782650149 GCF_002162155.2 Triticum dicoccoides
AACCCCAGCCACTGGAATGCTGACGCATGGATGCCTTTTGGTCCCGGTTGATGCCACCAACCAGGACCAAAGCCCCCCCTGCCTGGGCTTGACGCACCGGCCACGTGGAGGACCATCTGTCCCGGTTCGTGTTTGAACCGGGACTAAAGGGGGAGGTATTAGTAACGACCCATTAGTCCCGGTTCATGAACCGGGACTAAAGGCCCTTACGAACCGGGACAAATGCCCTGTTTTCTACTAGTGAAACCATGTCTAGAAATCTGTAGATTTTACGATTATAAATGAGCTGTGTGTGAGACAAGATATAAAACAAAAGTGTGCAGATCCTAGCCGCCTAGTTAAAATATGGGTTCCCGCTTAAGGTGAGAACCATAATATTAAGGAACTTTTATTTTAGCAAGGTTCAATTGGAAAACAGTACCTGGTACTTGCACTTTAAACATGTCAAATCGTAGCAACCAACCGACTTGTGTGGATATTTTATATGGTTGCCACAATACTGTACCCATCACCTCATAGGGTCTAAGCCCACGCAAAAATAACGCACAAGATAAAAAACATCAATTTGGTATTTTTGCCTTGGTACGAGCGGCGGCATGACCGATGCGGTAGTATCATGGGTCGTCTTTCTCTCTGGAAGTCCATCACCCGCATCACCCTTTGGTACAATCGCCGGTACGACTCATACAGTATGCCGTCTTAGAATTTGGGACCTTCCGTTACTCAGTGTTGACAACGGTATGAATGGTGGTACCATGCACCGTCGACCGCTCTGTGGAGGTTGCTCCTGCATGGCCGCTTCTGATATAGGCGCTGGTACAAGTGCGACTGATCGTACTGTTGCCAATCTTTTGCTCTAGACTGCCTTTTGTCTTCGGCCTCGAGCTGGTACGAGCGATGATACACGACCGACGCGTCCGTACCATACTCTGTCTTTCCTCGTTGAGTTATAGAACTTCATGAAAACAGAAACCCATGTTTGGTGGACACTTACGTACTTAAATATTGAAAATAGAAAAATAAGGTGTCTTTGCATGGGTGGTATAAGATTCTACAATAGTTTCTTTCAGGTTGGCAGATAATTTTCCAGTAGAGCAATGGGAGGTGCGTTGGAAATGGACAGGCCATATAACACATGAATAAGCTTGCGTGGTATAACTACCGCAACAAAAAGGATGAAATGCCATTTTGTGTCATTGTTTTCCTCCAGCATCTCATATCTCCGAGTTTGCAAATACATTGAGCAGAGAAGGGAAGAAATGCAATCCTATCTCAATCTATGGTAGCTTTGTTTTCAATCGAGTTCTTGAAAGCATACATATTTAAGGTATATGGATGTCATTCTGGAAGTGTGAACTTGCATGTGACTTGGTATTCATTCATTTTGCAAAACATGCATGTACGAACAAGAGTTCATGTGGAAACACCTTGATGCGGTGTTCTTTTTGGTGGTCATTCAAGAATTGTGAGGGCATCTCTAAGGCAGATCCTCAAACTGCCTGCATCCGTCTGGACCGTGTGGTCCAGACATGTTTTGCCATCCAACGTGGTTCTTTAACCGTCTGTGAAGTGGTCTGGACGTCCTTTTTGACGCAAACCGGAAGCAAACTCGGGGGCGCCGCCACATAGGATTCCGACATCCCCGGCCCACTCAAATCCTCTCTCCCACTCCCATTTTCTTCCACTTTGCCTCTGCTCCACCTTGTTTGCATCTGCACCGTCCTCGTCCGACGTCGCCTTTGTACTCTCCCGCCATTGTCTAGGCAATGCGGACGTCCACAACCACCACCCACCCGCTCGCCTTGTACTACAGCGTCGTATGCTCAGGATCTGTCCGCAGCCAGGTACCCTCCCCCCTGTCGACGCCGTCCATGACCAGCACCACATGCGGCAGGTGTTCGGTCAAGTGTCATTGAGCTTATTTTCGAACTTCATGTCGTTTTTGAGAGCAAGAAAGATGGTGGGGTACTCTGTGAAGGAGGATGAGTTGTTGTGCGATGCGTGGTTGATGACTTAGCAGGCAGAAGGGAGGGGTCTTTCGGCAGCGTGTGGATGTTTCGTTTCATGCACGAAAGCACATTGCACCCTATGACATGCACATCATCCATGAACGCAGTGTCAAGTCCTTACGTATCGATGGTACACCACCCAGAACATTGTCTTGAAGTATTGTGGTGCGAGTGATTTGCTAGAGGCAATGTGGCCATTGCGCTGGGCAACCATGGGGATTGTAAGTTTGGTGCTTCTTGATCTACATATTGATTGATTCATTCATTCACGCATTGTTGTTCTACATGTTGTGTAGCCTATACGCGCTGCCCTGATGTGTTACGGGCCAGAGGATAGACTATTCACGCACATACATTTTTTCTGAAGCTGAAGGAGTAGTATGTGTAGGATAAAATGATCCATACATGAAAAACTTGTTGAACATCTGGTTATTCTCGTTAAATTATAATTATACTAGACATATTTGCATGCTACTTATCAATTGTGCTATTTTCTATTCGAACTTTGTTGAATTCCGTCTAGGGCTGGATTAACGAGCTGCTCGGCTCGTTCAGCTTGTTATCATTAAGCTCATTATCATTAAGCTCGTTATCATTAAGCTCGTTAATATTAACGAGCGAAAACGTCTGTTCAGTTCGGTTCGTTATGGGCTCGTTATGCTCGTGAGTGTTCACCAGTGCTCGTTAAGGTAATAAACAAGATAGAAGAATCCCATGACCCCATAAAAGATTGACAATGAAATAAATTAAACAAGGACGTAAAGGTAATAAACAACATAGAAGAATCCCATGATCCCATCAAAAATTCATAACAGCATAAATTTAACAAGGACGTTTGGTTCCTGGCGACTAGCTCCTGGTTGACTCTATGGTCTGCTGGCGGCTAGCTCCTGGGTCTAGGAGAAGTGCCGAATTGTGCTGAGGTGATGGGCCCCTTGGCTGGGCTAACTAGCAACTCTTTTGTAAGTGGTCTGATTTGAATTAGGGGTCTCATGTCAAACTTTTGAAAATTAGCGAGCTAAACGAGTTAGCTCGTGAAACTCATTTTGCTCGCTCCTTAAACTCGCTAAACTTAACGAGCAAAAACATTGTTCAGCTTGGTTCATTAACTAACAAGCATGAGCTGAACTATCGAGCGTTCATTATGTTGGAAATATGCCCTAGAGGCAATAATAAAAGTATTATTATATTTCATTGTTCATGATAATTGTCTTTTATTCATGCTATAACTGTATTATCCGGAAATCATAATACACGTGTGAATACATAGACCACAATACGTCCCTAGTGAGCCTCTAGTTGACTAGCTCGTTGTGATCAACAGATAGTCATGGTTTCCTGGCTATGGACATTGGATGTCGTTGATAACGGGATCACATCATTAGGAGAATGATGTGATGGACAAGACCCAATCCTAAGCATAGCACAAAGATCGTGTAGTTCGTTTGCTAGAGCTTTGCCAATGTCAAGTGTCTCTTCCTTCGACCATGAGATCGTGTAACTCCTGGATACCGTAGGAGTGCTTTGGGTGTATCAAATGTCATAACGTAACTGGGTGACTATAAAGGTGCACTACAGGTATCTCCGAAAGTGTCTATTGGGTTGACACGGATCGAGACTGGGATTTGTCACTCCGTATGACGGAGAGGTATCTCTGGGCCCACTCAGTAATGCATCATCATAATGAGCTCAAGGTGACCAAGGTGTTGGCCACGGTATCATGCATTACGGTACGAGTAAAGTGACTTGCCGGTAACGAGACTGAACAAGGTATTGGGATACCGACGATCGAGTCTCGGGCAAGTAACGTACCGATTGACAAAGGGAATTGTATACAGGGTTTGATCGAATCCTCGACATCGTGGTTCAACCGATGAAATCATCAAGGAGCATGTGGGAGCCAACATGGGTATCCAGACCCCGCTGTTGGTTATTGCCCGAGAGTCGTCTCGGTCATGTCTACGTGTCTCCCGAACCCGTAGGGTCTACACACTTAAGGTTCGGTGACGCTAGGGTTGTATGAATATGAGTATGCAGCATACCGAATGTTGTTCGGAGTCCCGGATGAGATCCCAGACGTCACGAGGAGTTTCGGAATGGTTCGGAGGTAAAGAATAATATATAGGAAGTGGTATTTCGGCCATCGGGAAAGTTTCGGGGTCACCCGGTAATGTACCGGGACCACCGGAAGGGTCCCAGGGGTCCACCGGGTGGGGCCACCCATCCCGGAGGGTCCCATGGGCTGACGTAGGAGGGGAGCCAGCCCATAGTGGGCTGGTGCGCCCCCCTAGGCCCACCCCCTGCGCCTAGGGTTGAACCCTAGGGTGGGGGGGCGCACCACATGCCTTGGGGGGCACTCCTCCCCCCTTGGCCGCCGCCCCCTTGGGAGATCCAATCTCCCAGGGCCGGCGCCCCCCCTGGGGTCCTATATAAAGGAGGGCAGGGGGGAGGGCAGCCACACCCATTGCCTTGGCGCCTCCCTCCCCCTGCTACACCTCGTCCTCCTCCCGTAGACGCTTAGTGAAGCCCTGCTGGAGTTTTGCTGCATCCACCACCACGCCGTCGTGCTGCTGGATCATCCTCAACCTCTCCTTCCTCCTTGCTGGATCAAGACGGAGGAGACGTCGTCCGTCCCGTATGTGTGTTGAACGCGGAGGTGCTGTCCGTTCAGCACTTGGTCATCGGTGATCCGAATCACGTTCGAGTACGACTCCATCATCACCATCCCCTTGCAAGCTTCCGCACGTGATCTACAAGTGGTATGTAGATGCAAACTCACTCCCTTGACTCGTTGCTTAGATGAACTCATAGATGGATCTTGGTGAAACCGTAGAAATTTTTTTAATTTTCTGCAACGTTCCCCAACAGTGGCATCATGAGCTAGGTCTATGCGTAGTTCTCTTTGCACGAGTAGAACACAATTTTGTTGTGGGCGTGGATCTTGTCAACTTACTTGCCCCTACTAGTCTTTTCTTGCTTCAACGGTATTGTGGGATGAAGCGGCCCGGACCAACCTTACACGTACGCTTACGTGAGACCGGTTCCATCGACTAACATGCACTAGTTGCATAAGGTGGCTGGCGGGTGTCTGTCTCTCCCACTTTAGTTGGAGCGGATTCGATGAAAAGGGTCCTTATGAAGGGTAAATAGAAGTTGACAAAATCACGTTGTGGTTATTCATAGGTAAGAAAACGTTCTTGCTAGAACCCAATTGCAGCCACGTAAAAGATGCAACAACAATTAGAGGACGTCTAACTTGTTTTTGCAGCGATTGATCATGTGATGTGATATGGCCAAAAGTTGTGATGAATGATGAATTGTGATGTATGAGATCATGTTCTTGTAATAGGATTCACGACTAGCATGTCGATGAGTATGACAACCGGCAGGAGCCATAGGAGTTGTCTTTATTTTTTGTATGACCTGCGTGTCATTGAAGAACGCCATGTAAACTACTTTACTTTACTGCTAAACGCGTTAGCCATAGAAGTAGAAGTAGTCGTTGGCGTGACACCTTCATGAAGACACGATGATGGAGATCATGATGATGGAGATCATGGTGTCAAGTCGGTGACAAGATGATCATGGAGCCCCGAAGATGGAGATCAATGGAGCTATATGATATTGGCCATATCATGTCACAACTATATAATTGCATGTGATGTTTATTATGTTTATGCATCTTGTTTACTTAGGACGACGGTAGTAAATAAGATGATCCCTTACAAAAAATTCAAGAAGTGTTCCCCCCTAATTGTTCACCGTTGCTACAGTTCGTCGCTTCTAAGCACCACGTGATGATCGGGTGTGATGGATTCTTACGTTCACATACAACGGGTGTAAGACAGTTTTACACAGCGAAAACACTTAGGGTTAACTTGACGAGCCTAGCATGTGCAGACATGGCCTCGGAACACGGAGACCGAAAGGTCGAACACGAGTCGTATGGAAGATACGATCAACATGAAGATGTTCACCGACGACGACTAGTCTGTCTCACGTGATGATCGGACACGGGCTAGTCGACTCGGATCGTGTAACACTTAGATGACTAGAGGGATGTCTAATCTGAGTGGGAGTTCATAATTTGATTAGAACTTAATTATCATGAACTTAGTCTAAAACCTTTGCAAATATGTCTTGTAGATCAAATGGCCAACGCTCATCTCAACATGAACTTCAACGCGTTCCTAGAGAAAACCAAGCTGAAAGATGATGGCAGCAACTATACGGACTGGGTCCGGAACTTGAGGATCATCCTCATAGCTGCCAGGAAACAATATGTCCTAGAAGGACCGCTAGGTGACGCTCCCTTCCCAGAGAACCAAGACATTATAAATGCTTGGCAAACTCGTGCTGATGATTACTCCCTCGTTCAGTGTGGCATGCTTTATAGCTTAGAACCGGGGCTCCAAAAGCGTTTTGAGCATCACGGAGCATATGAGATGTTCGAAGAGCTGAAACTAGTTTTCCAAGCTCATGCCCGGGTCGAGAGATATGACGTCTCCGACAAGTTCTACAGTTGTAAGATGGAGGAAAATAGTTCTGTCAGTGAGCACATACTCAAGATGTCTGGGTTGCACAACCGTATGACCCAGCTGAATATTAACCTCCCTGATGAGGCGGTCATTGACAGAATCCTCCAGTCGCTCCCACCAAGCTACAAGAGCTTTGTGATGAACTACAACATGCAGGGGATGGAAAAGACCATTCCTGAAGTGTTTTCTATGCTAAAGTCAGCAGAGGCTGAAATCAAGAAAGAACATCAAGTGTTGATGGTCAATAAGACCACTAAGTTCAAGAAGGGCAAGGGCAAGAAGAACTTCAAGAAGGACGGCAAGGATGTTGCCGTGCCCGGTAAGCCAGTTGCCGGGAAGAAATCAAAGAATGGACCCAAGCCTGAGACTGAGTGCTTTTATTACAAGGGGAAGGGTCACTGGAAGCGGAACTGCCCCAAATACTTAGCGGATAAGAAGGCCGGCAACACCAAAGGTATATTTGATATACATGTAATTGATGTGTACCTTACCAGTACTCGTAGTAACTCCTGGGTATTTGATACCGGTGCCGTTGCTCATATTTGTAACTCACAGCAGGAGCTGCGGAATAAACGGAGACTGGCGAAGGACAAGGTGACGATGCGTGTCGGGAATGGTTCCAGAGTCGATGTGATCGCCGTCGGCACGCTACCTCTACATTTACCTACGGGATTAGTTTTGAACCTTAATAATTGTTATTTAGTGCCAAGTTTGAGCATGAACATTGTATCTGGATCTTGTTTAATACGAGATGGCTACTCATTTAAGTTTGAGAATAATGGTTGTTCGATTTATATGAGAGATATGTTTTATGGTCATGCTCCGATGGTCAATGGTTTATTCTTAATGAATCTCGAGCGTAATGTTACACATGTTCATAGTGTAGATGCCAAAAGATGTAAAGTTGATAACGATAGTCCCACATACTTGTGGCACTGCCGCCTTGGTCACATTGGTGTCAAGCGCATGAAGAAGCTTCATGCTGATGGACTTGTAGAGTCTCTTGATTATGAATCGTTTGGCACATGTGAACCATGCCTCATGGGCAAAATGGCCAAGACTCCGCTCTCCGGAACAATGGAGTGAGCAACCAACTTGTTGGAAATCATACATACCGATGTGTACGGTCCAATGAGCGTTGAGGCTCGCGGAGGATATCGTTATGTTCTCACTCTCACTGATGACTTGAGTAGATATGGGTATGTCTACTTAATGAAACACAAGTCTGAGACCTTTGAAAAGTTCAAGGAATTTCAAAATGAAGTAGAGAATCAACGTGACCGAAAGATAAAGTTCCTACGATCAGATCGTGGAGGAGAATATTTAAGTCACGAATTTGGGACACACTTAAGGAAATGTGGAATCGTTTCACAACTCACGCCGCCTGGAACACCTCAGCGAAACGGTGTGTCCGAACGTCGTAATCGCACTCTATTGGATATGGTGCGGTCTATGATGTCTCTTACCGATTTACCGCTATCATTTTGGGGATACGCTCTAGAGACAGCTACATTCACTTTAAATAGGGCACCGTCTAAATCCGTTGAGATGACACCATATGAATTATGGTTTGGGAAGAAACCTAAGCTGTCGTTTCTAAAAGTTTGGGGATGCGATGCTTATGTCAAGAAACTTCAACCTGAAAAGCTCGAACCCAAGTCAGAAAAATGCGTCTTCATAGGATACCCTAAGGAAACTGTCGGGTATACCTTCTACTTAAGATCCGAGGGCAAGATCTTTGTTGCCAAGAACGGATGCTTTATGGAAAAAGAGTTTCTCTCGAAAGAAGTAAGTGGGAGGAAAGTAGAACTCGATGAAGTACTACCTCTCGAACGGGAAAGTGGTGCAGCTCAGGAAAATGTTCCTGTGATGCCCACACCAACTGAAGAGGAAACCAATGATGATGATCAAGGTACTTCGGATCAAGTTGCTACTGAACTTCGTAGGTCCACAAGGACACGTTCCGCACCGGAATGGTACGTCAACCCTGTCCTGGAAATCATGTTGTTAGACAACGGTGAACCTTCGAACTATGAAGAAGCGATGGCGGGCCCAGATTCCAACAAATGGCTTGAAGCCATGAAATCCGAGATAGAATCCATGTATGAAAACAAAGTATGGACTTTGACAGACTTGCCCGATGATCGGCGAGCGATAGAAAACAAATGGATCTTTAAGAAGAAGACGGACGCGGATGGAAATGTTACCATCTATAAAGCTCGACTTGTCGCTAAGGGTTATCGACAAGTTCAAGGGATTGACTACGATGAGACTTTCTCTCCTGTAGCGAAGCTTAAGTCCGTCCGAATCATGTTAGCAAGTGCCGCATACTATGATTATGAGATATGGCAGATGGACGTCAAAAAGGCATTCCTTAACGGTTATCTTAAGGAAGAACTGTATATGATGCAGCCGGAAGGTTTTGTCGATCCTAAGAACGCTAACAAATTATGCAAGCTCCAGCGATCCATTTATGGGCTGGTGCAAGCATCTCGGAGTTGGAATATTCGCTTTGATGAGATGATCAAAGCGTTTGGGTTTATGCAGACTTATGGAGAAGCCTGCGTTTACAAGAAAGTGAGTGGGAGCTCTGTAGCATTTCTCATATTATATGTAGATGACATACTCTTGATGGGAAATAATATAGAATTTCTGGACAGCATTAAGGCCTACTTGAACAAATGTTTTTCAATGAAGGACCTTGGAGAAGCTGCTTATATATTAGGCATCAAGATCTATAGAGATAGATCGAGACGCCTCATAGGTCTTTCACAAAGTACATACCTTGATAAGATTTTGAAAAGGTTCAAAATGGATCAGTCCAAGAAAGGGTTCTTGCCTATGTTACAAGGTGTGAGATTGAGCTCGGCTCAGTCACCGACCACGGCAAAAGATAAAGAAGAGATGAGTGTCATCCCCTATGCTTCAGCCATAGGATCTATTATGTATGCCATGCTGTGTACCAGACCTGATGTAAACCTTGTCGTGAGTTTGGTAGCAAGATACTAGAGTAATCCCGGCAAGGAACACTGGACAGCGGTCAAGAATATCCTGAAGTACCTGAAAAGGACAAAGGACATGATTCTCATTTATGGAGGAGACGAAGAGCTCGTCGTAAAGGGTTACGTCGACGCTAGCTTCGACTCAGATCCGGATGACTCTAAGTCACAAACCGGATACGTGTATATGTTGAATGGTGGAGCAGTAAGCTGGTGCAGCTGCAAGCAGAGCGTCGTGGCGGGATCTATGTGTGAAGCGGAGTACATGGCAACCTCGGAGGCAGCGCATGAAGCGATTTGGGTGAAGGAGTTCATCACCGACCTAGGAGTCATACCCAATGCGTCGGGGCCAATCAAACTCTTCTGTGACAACACTGGAGCTATTGCCCTTGCCAAGGAGCCCAGGTTTCACAAAAAGACCAGGCACATCAAGCGTTGTTTCAACTCCATCCGTGAAAATGTTCAAGATGGAGACATAGAAATTTGCAAAGTACATACGGATCTAAATGTCGCAGATCCGTTGACTAAACCTCTCTCGCGAGCAAAACATGATCAACACCAGAACTCTATGGGTGTTCGATTCATCACAATGTAACTAGATTGGTGACTCTAGTGCAAGTGGGAGACTGTTGGAAATATGCCCTAGAGGCAATAATAAAAGTATTATTATATTTCATTGTTCATGATAATTGTCTTTTATTCATGCTATAACTGTATTATCCGGAAATCGTAATACACGTGTGAATACATAGACCACAATACGTCCCTAGTGAGCCTCTAGTTGACTAGCTCGTTGTGATCAACAGATAGTCATGGTTTCCTGGCTATGGACATTGGATGTCGTTGATAACGGGATCACATCATTAGGAGAATGATGTGATGGACAAGACCCAATCCTAAGCATAGCACAAAGATCGTGTAGTTCGTTTGCTAGAGCTTTGCCAATGTCAAGTGTCTCTTCCTTCGACCATGAGATCGTGTAACTCCTAGATACCATAGGAGTGCTTTGGGTGTATCAAACGTCACAACGTAACTGGGTGACTATAAAGGTGCACTACAGGTATCTCCGAAACTGTCTATTGGGTTGACACGGATCGAGAGTGGGATTTGTCACTCCGTATGACGGAGAGGTATCTCTGGGCCCACTCGGTAATGCATCATCATAATGAGCTCAAGGTGACCAAGGTGTTGGCCACGGGATCATGCATTACGGTACGAGTAAAGTGACTTGCCGGTAACGAGACTGAACAAGGTATTGGGATACCGACGATCGAGTCTCGGGCAAGTAACGTACCGATTGACAAAGGGAATTGTATACAGGGTTTGATCGAATCCTCGACATCGTGGTTCAACCGATGAAATCATCGAGGAGCATGTGGGAGCCAACATGGGTATCCAGACCCCGCTGTTGGTTATTGCCCGAGAGTCGTCTCGGTCATGTCTACGTGTCTCCCGAACCCGTAGGGTCTACACACTTAAGGTTCGGTGACGCTAGGGTTGTATGAATATGAGTATGCAGCATACCGAATGTTGTTCGGAGTCCTGGATGAGATCCCGGACGTCACGAGGAGTTTCAGAATGGTCCGGAGGTAAAGAATAATATATAGGAAGTGGTATTTCGGCCATCGGGAAAGTTTCGGGGTCACCCGGTAATGTACCGGGACCACCGGAAGGGTCCCGGGGGTCCACCGGGTGGGGCCACCCATCCCGGAGGGTCCCATGGGCTGACGTAGGAGGGGAGCCAGCCCATAGTGGGCTGGTGCGCCCCCCTAGGCCCACCCCCTGCGCCTAGGGTTGAAACCCTAGGGTGGGGGGCGCACCACATGCCTTGGGGGGCACTCCTCCCCCCTTCGCCGCCGCCCCCTTGGGAGATCCAATCTCCCAGGGCCGGCGCCCCCCCCCCCCGGGGTCCTATATAAAGGAGGGCAGGGGGGAGGGCAGCCACACCCATTGCCTTGGCGCCTCCCTCCCCCTGCTACACCTCCTCCTCCTCCCGTAGACGCTTAGCGAAGCCCTGCTGGAGTTTTGCTGCATCCACCACCACGCCGTCGTGCTGCTGGATCATCCTCAACCTCTCCTTCCTCCTTGCTGGATCAAGACGGAGGAGACGTCGTCCGTCCCGTACGTGTGTTGAACGCGGAGGTGCTGTCCGTTCAGCACTTGGTCATCGGTGATCCGAATCACATTCGAGTACGACTCCATCATCACCATCCCCTTGCAAGCTTCCGCACGTGATCTACAAGTGGTATGTAGATGCAAACTCACTCCCTTGACTCGTTGCTTAGATGAACTCATAGATGGATCTTGGTGAAACCGTAGAAAAAATTTTAATTTTCTGCAACGTTCCCCAACACATTATGCTCGCGAGCTTCGAGCTTTTCGTCCAGCCCTAATTCCGTCGTGTTTAATGAAAATCTTCCAGGTTAGTCTTTAAAATGTATGCGACTATGGTTGGATGGCCGGCTCCTGCATTCGTGTGTGTGGATTTCAGTGTTGGACATGCCCTTAGACTAAGATTGCTCTCAAAAGGGAAGAAATGTTTTCTGTGTTTAGAGCATCTCCAACGGACGCGCCAAAAGAAGCGCATGCGCGGTAAACTGGCATTTTAGTGCGCGCGACAAGTTTTCGTGCGCTCCAGCGGAGGCGGAAAACTACCACGCGAGGGAAGCGATTGCATACACGTGGGAGATAGCGACAGCTCACTCGGTACATTTGGCGCGTCGCTTCGCGCGCGCCTATAAAATGCAACGCTTGCCACGCGCTCCACCACACTGCCACGCGCCCATCCCCTCACCACCTCGCCGCTTCCAACGCCCCATCACCACCGCACCACCATGTCGTTGCGCCGCCGGGGATATTCGCGCTACCTCGGCGTCTGCGCACGCCCCAACGACTGGTAGTCCGTCGAGATCCGGTCTGGCAACGTCCGTCTCGGCCTCGGCACGTTCCGTACCGCGCACGAGGCGGCCCGCGCGTACGACACGCTGACATGGCGCCTAGAGAGGCCTCCATCGCAGATAAACTTCCGGGACGTCCACACGCGCGAACAGGCGTAGGCCGTCGCCCTTCCGCCTCGTCTGATCACAGACCAGACCGTGCGAACCACCTTCGGCTGCAGCACCGCCTCCTCGTCTCCGAGGAGGACGAGCGAGCCATGGCGGAGTGGCACCGGCTCCACCCAGAGGAGGTCACCAACGAGCGTGCCTACTGGGCGGAGAGGACGGCAAGGCGCCGCGCGGAGCGGGTAGACCGGCGTCAGCGGAAGGCATTGGCGATACCGCAGTGTGATATTGTTGAAGCAGGTGGGAGGTCGATATTTACGTCAGACGATGAACGTTGGGAGGACATATGGATCGATACCTCGAACAACACCTCCGAGGATGAGGATGATGATGAGGACTCGGAGTAGTTTGAGCTGCACCGTAGTTTTATCTAAATGCACCGTAGTTTTATTTTATGTAGTTGTACCATAGTTCGGTTTTATCTATCTATGCTATGAACTTGTTTATCTATTATGCTATGAACTATGTAAAATATCTTTGTATCATTTTTTATATCTATGTGATTTTTTTGTGTCGAAAATGCAACAAACATGGACATGCACGGGCTGCTCGCGCGCGCTGCATTTTAGCGCGCAGTTGCTGGAGCCAGCGTTGTGCGTTGCGCCAAACCTGGCGATGGGCGCGCCGCAAACTACTTTTTAGCGCGCTGCGCGTTGCGCGGCTGTTGAAGATACTCTTAATGTAAGGTTTTTTTTTACGCGAAATTAAGGAGCTTTATTGCATGATAGAGATCCGGTTACAATTAGCTAAGAAGCTGCTAACTAAGAAGGATGGGCAGGTGTCCATCCAAACATCTGAAACTGAAAGCCTAGTCGCATGCTTCACGCAAAGATTAGCTGAACAATTGGCTTCTCTTGCGGCATGCTGAATCGGGAAGGAGACAAAGCTCGCAGCTCTTTCCTTGATTTCATCGAAGATAGGCTTCACAGTCGATCTGGGACTATGATGCGAATTCCAGAGGTTCGCTACCTCCAAGGAGTCCACTTCCATTGCCACATGCGAGAAGCCCCTCAGCTGGGTGAATAACACTCCTTCTCGCAATGCTAGAACTTCGGCAATGAAAGGGTCAGTAACACCTGGGATTGGCTTGCACCATGCACCCATGAAGGAGAGATGCGAGCGGGAAACTCCTCCCGCGCCTCCCACCCGGAGTTGTGTGTCGAGTGCGCCATCTGTGTTGATTTTGATCCACCCGGGCTGGGGTGGGATCCACTTCCGACTCCTCATGCTTTGTTGCTGGTTCGGAGGCATATCGAGTATACATAGGTCATCTCGAGCCCATCTGATTGCTTGGGCGGGGTCATAACCTTCCTCATCGTGTGTCCAGCGGTTCCTCGAGGTCCAGATTGAATGCATGATTGTAATGATCTTGCATCTGTCCAAGTCTAAGAATCTAGTGTCAACCACTAGGTCTCGCGCCCATGTGTCCGGATGCAGCCGTGGAAGTTTGAGACCAATGACTTCCTTTGCTGTAGACCAGAAAGCTTGCGCGTGTGAGCAATGAACCAATGCATGGAAGAGGTCTTCATCCATTGCTTTGCACAATTCGCACAGAGAGTTGGTGCAGATATAATGGTATTTCATGTTGGCATAATCAGGTAGTATCCCTCTGAGAACTCTCCAGATGAAAACATGAACTCTTGGGATCACTTTGAGTTTCCATAGAGCAGTCCACAACTGTTTCTGAGAAGTTGAAGGTCCCTCTACCATCCGTTCCTCTGGAGCTCGACGCTCGTTTTGAGTCACAAGAGCACGGTAGGCTGATTTTACAGTGTACTCTCTGGATCTTTCAAAGGCCCATGCCAAGAAATCTTCTCCACCATTGCACCGAATAGGAATGTTTAATATGGCCTCCGCATCTGGTGCAAGAAAGTTACGTCGTACTGTTTCACAGTCCCAGGACCCCGTATTAGAATCAATAAGCTCCGAGACACGCTCAAGCGGATCGTTCCCTAGCCGCCCCATGGGCTTGAGGGAAGTGGATGTGGGGATCCAGGGATCGTTCCAGATAGAGATTGATAAACCGTTTCCAACACGCTTGATCAATCCCGCTTGCAGTGCCGTTCTCCTCGCAATAATAGCTTTCCATGTCGCTGATGAGGAGGATGGAGAATTGGCCTGCATGAAGTCACAGTCTGGGAAATATTTCCCCTTGAGGACACGAGAGCAAAGGGAGTTGGGGTGGGTTATTAGCCGCCAGCCATGCTTCCCAAGAAGCGCTAGATTGAATTTCTCGAGCTCTCTAAACCCCATGCCTCCCTGAACCTTTGCTACTGACAGTTTCTCCCAGGATAGCCAATGCAAGGATTGCCAATCGATGGAGCTGCTCCACCAATATTTTGCCATTGAAGATGTAAGTTTTTTGCAAAGTTTTTTCGTCAATAGAAAACAAAACATACTGAAGGTGGGGATGGCTTGAATTACTGATTTCAGTAGTACCTCTCTTCCTGTGCATGCAAGGAAGCGCTCTGACCAGACTTGCATATTTGTGCGGCTCTTCTCTCCGATGTGGTCGAAGGAGCCACTGGTTATACGTCCTACCGCTGTCGGTAGACCGAGGTATCGTTCCGTGAAAGCTTCAGATAGAATTCCCAGTTCTTGCTTTACTATCTCACGAAAAGGCTGAGTAGCATTCAGACTGAAGTAAACTGAACTTTTGGCCTTGTTCACTGCTTGTCCGAAGCATTCTGCGTAAATCTGCAGGATCTCATTCAATCTTAGCGCACTCTGAAGATTTGCGCCAAGAAATATGAGGCTGTCGTCCGTGAACAGTAGGTGGTTGACCCATGGTGAGCGTACACTCACGTGAATCCCACGATCAATATGGGGGCCATCTTAATGTAAGTTTGATGTAGCGAGAAATGCACGTAGAAAATCAAAATGTGTGATCCCTAGTCAATCAACCTCCACCTTCGGACGGGTGGATGCTGGACCATTTGGCACGGTAAAGGAAGAACTCGCTCTACTCGGCGGTTCACGGCGCGCTACGACCAGGAGAAGAAGTTGAAGCCACAGCTGCAGGAGCCCCTGCTCCTCGGGACGCCAGGATCCACGCTCGTCCCTTGAACTTGCTCACCTGAGCCACCACCCCCGCCATCGGCCCACCGCTCGCCGTACAGGAGCTTGTAGGGCGCCAGCTCGTGGCCGAGCCCGTCGTACACCTTGAACTCGCAGCTCATGCCGAGCCGTCCCCAGAGGAACTTGATCCCGTCTTTGCCGGCCTCGATCGGGACCAGGAAGTCCGCTCGCCCGTGCACCCACAGCACCGGCGTCTTCTTGGCCTCGTCCGTCACCCTGGACGCGAAGGAGGATCTGAAGGGGAGGAAGCCGCTGAAGACGGCGCAGCCCCCCCAGCGTCTTGGGATACAGCGGCACGCTGGCAATGCTCAGCGCGCCTGCTCATGCGATTCGTTCGTAGTATGTTACAGTATTCTAGAGAATGTAGGAGTACTACTAGCAAGCTCGAGTAGGTCGTACCTCCTTGGCTGAGCCCGAAGACGAAGACGTCCTCCGGCCTTGTCCCGGCGGATATCTACTGGTTGATCATGGCGTGCACTCTCTCCACCGCCCTCTGCACGTTCGCCTCGCCCCTCACGGATTTCTGTCGCCGAGGGGAGGGGATTCATTACACGTCACGGCCATCAATTTCTGCATACATGATTTTGCGTGGATCTAAGGACGATGCGAGGATTGAGTGTTTGGCTTACGGAGGTGATGGGCGTGTCGTGGATGTCGAACCACGACGGCATCAGCATGCCACCTGATGCGGAACACTTACGGATTAGAGACGAGAGTGTCAAGCTCAAGCGTCAAGCAAAGAAGCAACGGAAGTCAAGGAGGTCCGATGTATACGTACGGTTGCATGTGACAGGAGCGGTGGGCTCCATGGGGAAGGCCCAGCGGGCGCCGGCGAAGGCGTACCCGGCCACCGACTCGTTTGCACGGCCGCTGTCCCCCAGCCCGTGCAGCCACAGCACGAACCGCTGTGACCGAGGCTCCGCCGGCGGGGCCTCCTCCTCCATTTCTCGGCCGAGGACTAGTCTGAAACGGGTGAGAGGAGGAGCCCCCCTTTGGCCCCCGCGTCGCTCCACTCGGGGCGACTCGGGTGGCGACGAAAACCCTAGCCGCCGGCCCCCGTTCCCCTCCTCCTGCCCCCTCGCCACCGCCCGAGGAGGCCTCCGGCGAAGCCCGCGTGGTCGCCCAGGACGATGGCGGCGAGGATCTGGCTGCTTCGCTCCTCGCGGAGGGCTTAGGGCGCCGAGGCAGCGGCCTCGGATGGTGCGGCGGCGCCGTTTCTGCGGCGAGCGGCGTGGCGGGTGTTGCCCCCCGTCTTCTTGGTCGCGAGGGCGGCGAGTGACGGCGGGCGCTGGCGCCAGTCGCAGCAGGGGCGCGGCCCCCCTGTTCGCGCCTGGATCTGAAGGCAGCTTCCACTCCCCCTCAGCGCGCTCCTCCTCGCCGGATCTGGTCGCCGGCGGCCTCTGGACGCCGGATCCGTGGCAGGTGGGGTTGCTTGGAGCTGCGGAACTGGACCGGGAGAAATCCTTGGCTGGTTATCCGGCCACGACATCGGCGACACAGGAAGGTGCCGTTTTCCTCCTCGGAGGCTTTGTCGAGGTTCGTTTCCTCTCCCTCCTGCTCCATGACCCGGGTGAAAACCCTTGTCTTTTCAAGACTGGACGGCAACGGCGCAACGTGCGTCGCCACCTTCTTGAAGGTGTCGTCTTGGGCATGGTAGGAGTGTGTAGAGTGATGTGAGGTGGGTGTCGGGTTGGCTGCGTCAGCAGCGAGGGAGATGAAGCTTGGTGCTCTGTTTATGTAGCAGTGATGCTCTGCTTTGGCTTGCTCGCCGTATCCTTACTTGCTTGCTCGCCGGTTGGCGCCATTCTTGGGCAGGGAGGGGATAGGGCTCCTCTCTTCTGCTAGCAGCAACTTGATGCGGTGGCTTGGGCATGGAGCCTATACATTCGGGCTTGATCTGCTTCCTGTAAGGTTGCTTCATCTTACTCGTTGTTCATTTGTTCAGTGTCAGTGCCTTTGTGCAGTTTTTCCCCTTGGTGGTTGTAGCGGTGACCTGCGGTGTGGCAATTCGTCTGGTTCCTCGTTCAGCGCTGTGTTGGGTTGAGAATCTCCCATGGTGCCCGGCATCGTGTCCTATCCTGGCTCTAGGGTGAGCTTCTCCATATTCCAGCGGTCCGGCGCCTTTCGAGCCAAGGCGAGGGGCAGGGGTCCCCTCTGGATTTGGAGAGGAGTGGATCGAACAAGGTGTCACCTCTCGGTGTAGATGAGGACGTGACCATCGCTGGACTTTGTCTCAGTATGAAGAACCCCTCCGGTTTGCTCAGCTTGATCTACTTCACTTGGTGGACGCCATCGGCTTCTAGCTAGTGCTTAATTTGCTTATCCCTATAGGGCTTAGTCTTTGATGCTTGTAAGCTGCTTCGACAACACTATGTATCTGCTGCTTTTTTCTGTTCTTGTTAGCGGCTTTTTGCAGTTGTTTAGTGGTTGTTACGATGGCCTTGTGTAATCCATGGCCGGTTGATGGCTTTGTTAATTCAAAGTCAGGCTCCCCCTTGAGCCTTCGTTCTAAAAAAAATTCTCGGCCGAGCAGAACAAAGCAGAGCAAAGCAGGGGAGGGGAAGCTCCGCCGCAGTTTCTGATTTCCATTGCGCATGTTGACTTGTGACGAGGGGTTGACCTGGGATGCCATAGTCAAGATCCAACAACAAAGAATAGAATAATAGTGGGGTCTCCTCAAATTATTCGGTGGTAAACCCAAGCATTTTCTGAATTCAATTGGGGCCCCTTTGGCAGCCGTAGCAGCTGGGCTGGCTCAGGAGAGCCTGGGCAAGGAAATACAGGGCGAAAACTAACATCTACACATTGTTTGGTTGCCCGCATCTAGTCCTCTTCCATTAGGGGTGCAATTTTGGCATAGCGTTTGGTTGCCTGCATTGGCTCGGCTCAAGCAATTACATGATGTTTGGTTGTATACGCGTTACATGATTAATAGCTAATACTTAAACTTAACACACACACTGTGCCTCACAATTGCAGTAGACGGTGATCGCGGCGCCGCGTCCGACATGATACCACGGGCGAGGGTTCTTGCCGATGCCACGGCGTACTAGTTGCTAGCGTCGCTACCGCAGATGAAGTTCGTGCGGAGGAGCACTGAGGCAGAGGAACATGGATGAGAAATGTAGTGTGTGTCGGACCATGGGGACTGCAGTGGACGGTGGTCGTGGCTCCGTATCCGATATGACAAGCACGGAGTCGTGCGCGAGCAACCCCATCGGCGGCGCGGCGAACTAGCTACCAGCCTCGTCGGTGTAGAGAATGTCCGCACGAAGACAGTGTACAGAGAAGAAGAAATGCAGTGCTCACGCCATAGCAGCATCAGTGTAGTAGGACGAGAGAGAGCAGGCCGAGATGAACGATGCCGGAAACGACTCCAGTATTGTAGGACGTGGGATAGGAGGTTAAGAAGAACCGCGCCGGCATCGAAAAGAACGAACAGGAGGATTCTGAGACAGAGGACCGAGGAGAAGAAATACAGTGTGTGCGTAATTGTGGCGTCGGTGCAGTAGGATCAACGAAACAAAAAACTTGCAACCTGAATGTCGTGATGAACTACAAAATTTCAAACGGTTGATCGTGTGCGACGAATCTGACCGTCCAAAATAGCTCCTAACATGAACAAAAAATTGAGCATTTACGGTCGACGAAACTAGGAATCGATCGCAAAAATGAAACCGTAACATCGATGTGCATCTTTTTCGTGTAGAGCATATCTCGAATCGGAGCTCTGTTGTGTAGGAAGAAAGGAGATTAGAGAGGAGGGAGAAGGAAGAAAGGAGATTAGAGAGGAGGTTAGTGGAGGTGGAAGAAGAAGCAGGTACAGAGCTCGCATCTCTCCAGCCCCCTCCGGTGCAAAGGGCCAACCCACATGCGCATGTGTGCCTCCACTCGGTCTGGCTCGCCAGAAACTCCTGATCTGAGCGTTCCCAGGGAGTCAGGCCCAGAGGCGCTTTAAACTTCGTGCGATGCAGATCCAATAGAAAACGCAGGCGACAAAACAGGCTGGATTCTTCCTAGGCGAGCCTGGTTGGCCTATATGCAGGCAACCAAACGCTCCCCAGATTCCTGCTGTAATAGAAAACTCAAATGATAAGTGCCACATGTTAGACACATGGCGTCTCGGTCCTGGCTTTTTTCGATGGCAATTCCATTGACGCAAATTTGGTAAATTCCAGTGACACACGACAAGTTTCTGCCAAAAGCAAACTGAAGCATGAAAATTGCCATGCTAGCCAATTAAAGTTGACATCCTCAAGTAACTAAATTTACCATAGAAAACGTTGCCATGTGTTCGTACCTGATGTTCGGGCGTTATCTGGGTCCATAGAAAAAGATTTCAACACATGAAGGAAAACTTCTAAAATAAAACGCCATCAATGAAAACTTCTGAAACAAACTGTCTTATGGTATTAGCGTAGCAGCAACCAGAAGTGTCATCCAACGTTCTGTGCCACTTAACACTGGAAGAGACTGATGGGTATTATGTCGCAGAAAACATCACCAATAGCCCAATCATAGACACCGATGGGTATTATGTTTGGATGGCTAACTTCGCCCCTTCGACTTAGTAACCGTCTCCATCTCTACTTATAGTTCCTCTCCGTCTGATGAGCATTCGCTAGCAAGCAATGCGCCGCCAGGCCTCGAGGAATTTGGACCTCATGCCACCTACCACATCCGTTCAATCTTTTCTTTCTTTTTCGGATACTCCCATTTCCACTACCTAAAGTACGTTGGTGTTTATTTGGGAAAGAAGGATAGTGCCATTAATCTGTCTATTGCGGTACTTAAACATATGGAGATTGGCCGATTTAAGGTTTCTCCAAAGTGTAATAGCAACCTACCTAACCCCGAAACCAAGGAGGAGGATGAAACAGATGCCAAATATGATGGTCCGCTTATTTCCCACTTGGTTGGTAAGGTTACCAAGGTTGATTTGGATGACCCAAGACCGGGTTCCTCGTTTCGTGACTTCACGGCGTCTTCGTGGAAATTCAAATCGCATTCTTCTAAAAAGAAACAAAAACCTCCCAAAGAAGGTGAAATGTTCTACGCCAACCTGAGAGTTTCCACATAAGAGGCATGTTTTGGAATAGCAGAGGTCTCTCAGACATGACTAAACATCAACACTTCAATGATTGTGTGTGCAAACATGGGATAAATTTTGTGGCAATTTCTGAGGCTGGTAAATGTGACTTCTCCTTGTATGTCCTGGATCACCTTTTAGATTGTTTCGACTACACATGGCATAATCTACCAGATCGTGGAAGGTTTAGAGGAATCCTTCTTGGGATACAGACCACGGCCTTGGACTCGTTGACTATTTGGACCGAAGATTTTCATATCAAATTTCACTTATGAAACAAAGTTGATAGTTTTACATGAAACCTGGTTGTAGTCTATGGGACTGCCCAAGATGAGTATAAATTGGCTTTCCTTCATGAATTGCTAAACTTTACTAAGTATAACCGTATCCAATGCTTATTGGAGAGGATTTTAATATCTTTAGGTACCATCAAGAGAAAAATAATGACCGCTTCGACACTCATTGACCTTACCTATTCAATGTTGTTAGACAGTTTGGATCTTCGGGGACCTACTATTTCAGAGTGTCAGTTCACCTGGGCTAATAATCGATCTATGCCGACATATGAGAAGCTTGATACGGTGCTCATGGACATCAAAGGGAACTAAAATTTCCTCCGCTAACTGTACGAGCCCTAGAGCGTATCGAGCAGTTATTGGATCATGCACCCATCATTTTGGATTCTAACTCTACGAACCAAGCTGTCCGTCGCCCATTGAAATTTGAATTGGGATGGTTGTATCAGGAAGGATTTGTAGACATAATAATAAATGTCTGGGAGAAGCCCGCGATTGGTCATATGCCTATTCGGATATGGAACTTTGAAATAAGGGCCATGAGGCAACACTGAAAGGATCGACATAGTTGACTAGAGGGGGGGGTGAATAGGCAACTAACAATTTTTAGCTTTTCTTTACCAACTTCAACTTAGTATCAAAGAAGGTTTTCCAGATATGCAACCAGGTGAGCAACCTATATGATGCGAAAACAACAAGAACACAAGCAAGCAAGAGATGCAACACAATATAAGCTTGCACAAGTAAAGGTGAGAGATAACCAAAAGGGGAACCGATGTAGACAAGGATGTGTTACCGAAGTTCCTTCCTTTTCAGGGGAAGTACGTCTCCGTTAGAGCGGTGTGGAGGCACAATGCTCCCCAAGAAGCCACTAGGGCCACTGTATTCTCCTCACGCCCTCACACAATGCGAGATGTCGTGATTCCACTATTGGGGCCCTTGGAGGCGGCGACCGAACCTTTACAAACAAGCTTGGGGCAATCTCCACAACATAATTGGAGGCTCCCAACGACACCACGAAGCTTCACCACAATGGACTATGGCTCCGCGGTGACCTCAACCGTCTAGGGTGCTCAAACACCCAAGAGTAACAAGATCCGCAAGGGATTAGTGGGGGGAATCAAATTTCTCTTGGTGGAAGTGTAGATCGGGGCCTTCTCAACCAATCCTGAGAAAATCAACAAGTTTGATTGGCTAGGGAGAGAGATCGGGCGAAAATGGATCTTGGAGCAACAATGGAGCTTTTGGGGGAAGAGGTAAGTCTTCTTGGAGAAGAAGACCCCCTTATATAGTGGGGGGACAATTCCAACTGTTACCCACCACTCAGTCCGCGACCCGCGGTACTACCGCACCATAGGAGCGGTACTACCGCACAGGCCTGCGGTACTACCGCGGTGGCCCGCGGTACTACCGTGGGCGCGACAGAGCCTGGACCTGAACAAATGAGCACCGACAGGGTGCGGTAGAACCGTTGGCGCGGTACTACCGCAACCCCGTGCGGTACTACCGCAGGGCAGCCACGGTCTAGGCACGGTAGGCACGGATATAAAAAATTATATCCGTGACTACCCCCGTTGACTTTTTTTGGTGCACAAATCCGACATGGTACTACCACAACCCAGGTGCGGTACTATCGTGTAGGGTGTGGATGTAAAAAAATTACATCCACCCCTACTTCTGCTCATGCCGTTGTGCCTGTCCAGACGTCACGGTACTACCGCGCCAGAGCACGGTACTACCGCATAGGGCGCGGATGTAAAAAATTACATCCGCCCCTACTACCGCTTGTGCAGCAGCGCCAGGCCATAGCTCATGGTACTACCGCTCAGGAGGAGCGGTACTACCGTGGGATCCCAAGGTACTACCATGCCGGAGCCTGGTACCACCGCTGGTGCCTGAGGTAGTACCGCTTTGGGGAGCAGTACTACCGCCAGCCTGTGAATAACAACACTCGGATTCCTTCATTTCGCAGAGACACAGTGAGACGGAGGAAACTCCAAAGAGCCAAAGGAAAGGCGATGCAAAAGGAATGTGTACTTGAGATTCCACCCAAACCTTTCCAATGCGGACCCCCTCTTAATAGTATGGCTTTCGTACGACTCAACTCCACCGAAAAGAAACATAGAGAAACGTCATCTTCAATAATCTTTGAGGGGCATCAAATCATCTTGTGTTCAGTCATGATATATCTGAAAAGCTCAATGCACATGATTAGTCCGCAAAAGCATTGTCATCAATCACCAAAACTACTAAGGGACAAGTATGCCCTTACAATCTCCCGCTTTTTGGTGGATTGATGACAATACGGGATTTGCACATAGAGATAACCAATGAGGGATCGGTAAACCCACCATCTATAAAATATAGACGGGCTACCCCGAGATGTGTGCATTCTAGAGATGTGCTTTGGACTGCACGGCACACATACTAGGATCAACACTCCCCCTATATTTTATAGACAAGGCATCTCTTGCAATAGAAAAAACATCACTAAGGAAGTAGGCAAGATGATGGATATAACTAAGTAACGAAGACATAAAGATAAGTAAGAGTGCATATGTCTTACACCATATGATAGAACTTAGTCTCACAAGCACAACCAAACCAAAGCAAACAAAGTGCAACAGACCGAAAGCAAAGTGACAAGGCGAAACACACGACACACGACACGCAAATCCTACACTCCCTCCCCCTTTGGCGTCGAGACACCAAAAAGGCAGAGAGGGCACCTACGACATAGGTGGTAGCTCAGGCGGAAAACGACTCCTCGTCACCGGAATCAGCAGCAGGAATGGTCTCCTCCTCAGAATCAGTCCATTTGTAGCCCTGCTTAGACATCCAGGCAGCCTCGGGGGTTATGTGCTTCTCAGACCGGCTAGACACATCCTCGCCACATGCCCTCAAGATCCTCTTGTCGCGACAGCGACTCTCCTTCTGAGCAACATGTGCCTTGTACTGAACCTGGGTCTGCATGTAGAACAATCTCTTCATCTTGATCTTCAGCTTCTTTGCCCAAGAGGGCTCGGCAGAGGGAGGAGTGTAACCAGCAGAACGGTCTTCAGCAGCTTCTTCCTCCTCAATATCCTCCTCATCCACAGCCATATTGGCAGACTCAGCAGCAGTGGTGGTGTTAGCCCATTGGCTCTTGATGCGGAGCTTGATGGGCTCATGACGAATCCATCCCGGGGCTTCAAACTCATCATTGGGAAAGAGCTTCTCCCAAGTCTTGGAGATCAAGTGAAACAGGTAAGGCCCATAGATGGGGACCTTATGGTTGAACACGACAAACTGAAGCTCACACCACATGATATGTGAGACATCAAGTGGTTGAGTCTGAACCTGACGAGCCTCCTCACAAAGGAGCATCATGTCAACAAGGTAAGCATGCACCTGGCCCATGTCACCAATGCATGGAAAGATGGTGTTCCAGAAGAGCCCATGCGTGATGTCAAGGAAGGGGTTCAACACTCACACCTTCTTCTTGCTGGGAAGAGTCTTCTGAACAAGGAAGGGCATGAGCTTGTTCTTGTTGGTAGACTCAGACTTGGCATGAGGGTGAACTCCAACGGGCGTGTCGAGCCATTCATCTGGAACTTGAAGCAACTCCACGAACTCCTTCCATTTAGCAGTCATCCGTCGACCATTGGTCATCCAAGTCATGGTCCTTGCTTCATCGAAGTCAAAGTGAACCGAAGCAAAGAACTGAGCCACAATTTCTAGATCAAAGTCCATGTGAAAAGTAAGCATGTGCTCAATGCCGAACTGATCCACCAGATCCAAGGCCTCTCCAAAGTAGCCACGGTTCTTTTCCTGCCTCATATGATGCATGTCAATCCAGTGTACTTACACGTAGATGTTCTGCTTGGCCTTGATCACATCAAGATAGATGAGATTCTGCTGCTTGGTCCAGAAGAGATCATTGCCTCAGAAGTTAGCCCGGGGATTCACATATGGGTTGAGTTTCCTTCTAATGACGAACTCGGCCTGAGGCATCTCATCCATGCCCATGACGGGCTCCTTCTGCTTGGTGGCGGTGTGCCTGGTCCTGTGTTGGGAGGCAGAGGACCCCTCTAGAGCTTCATCTTGGTTGCGCAGCCGCTTTGACCCTGTGTCACGACTGGGACTCGAGCGACGAGCATGGGAACCGAAGCCACCACCTAGACACAAAACACAAGAACATGCACGAGAAACAAGAAGGATCAATGCAAATGCCAAGGCCAAAGCCAAAAGAAACACATAAGCACGAGATCTGGACAGAAAAAGAGCTCAGGATGCATCTACGGTAGTACCGAGCCGTTGTACGGATGTAAAAAATTACATCCGCACCAGCCGCGGTAGTACCGTGCTGGGATGGCACGGTAGTACCGCGCCTGGAGCGGAAGTAATTTTTTACTTCCGCGCTCCAAGCAGTAGTACGCACCAAGGAGCGGAAGTACCGCGTGGAGCCGGCTACAAGCGAGGGTGCGATAGTACCGCTCCAGGAGGAGCGGTAGTACCGCACGGATCGAAAACGCGACAGGAGCCGCAGATCTGGATCTAGAACCTCCACACGTCTACATCGGTACTACAGTTGATCAAACAAAACTATTTTGACAATCCAAAGAACATGCTTACTACACTACCACGCTCCTACGAATTCCTCTTGCACAGATTTAGCCAAAAATATCAAGAACACCACATGCATCTCCCCAAGACCTAGAAGCACAAGAATGAAAGAAAAGGAGAGGAACTTGGGGGAAAACCTTGGTCCATGGAAAGGGGGCGAGGTGGGGAACGATCCCACCGGTCGGAATCCGAGGAGAGCGGCTGGAGATGGAGATCCGGTGAGGGCCTCCGGCGTCGTTCTTGGGCAGGAGAGAGAGAGAGAGAGAGAGAGAGAGAGAGAGAGAGACGGGGTGGGGAATAGAGATGAATGGGTATGGGGGAGTTAGAACTCCCCCTGCCCTGGTCTTAACCCCCACCCGCTCGCGTGGGCGCAGCAGTACTGCAGTTCATCGCGGTAGTACCTCCCGGGCGGAAGTACCGCACGCTGGGCGGTAGTACCGCTCTTCCAGAGGCAGTAAAAAATTTGCTATCGCGATGGAAGCGGTAGTACCGTGCCCCTGAAAAGCAACTGTGCACGCACATAGCCACCAACACCCGCGGTAGTACCGTGGCTCACCACCACTACTAGGGAAAAGCCTAGCAGCAGCGCGGGTTTTATGTACATTAGTAGCACGGGTGCCCGCGCTACTGATACGACGCTACAGCTAACTGGTAGTAGTAGCGCGGGTGCCACCCGCGCTACTACTACATCCATTAGTAGTAGCGTGGATACCACCCGCACTACTACTAACTAGTAGTACATAGCATGTGTCTGTACCCTCGCTACTGCTAACTAATTAGGAATTTAAAAAATAAATTCCACCCATGGCTGCTGCTGCTAGCTAGGCGTCATCGTCCTCTTCATCCAAGGTCGATGTTGATCATAGAGGGGATGAAGTCGTCCATGGTGATACACTTCTCCTTTGCTGCTGCTACAAAAAAGAGACAAGGATTAGAAGACGAAGAGAGAGATAGAGAGGAGTAGGTGCAGCAACTCACCGGTGGTCGCCGGAGTTGGAGCCGAAAACCTAGATGACGCCATGGATGGCGCTCTGCTTGATCTGGAAGATGAAGAGAGAGAGAGAGAGAGAGAGAGAGAGAGAGGAGTAGGAAGAACAACTCACCTATGGTTGTGTCCATGGAGGATTTGGAGGCCGCCATTGATGGCGCTCTACTGGATCTGCCTCTCCTTCCAACATTAGAGAAGGAGGAGGAAGGAGGGGCAGGGGGCTGCGGTGGGTGTGGAGGTCGCCGGATTTGGGGGAGGCATGAGGTGCGAGGCTGGCGGTGGTGGTGGATGAGGAAGGGAATCGCGCGTGGGAGGACTATGGAGAGAGGGGGAGAGTGAGGGAGAGAGGAGGGATTCGACCGAGGATATGGAGATTTCACCTACCTTGTACTTAGTAGTAGCGTGGGTTCATACCCCACGTTACTACTATGGCATGTCCCGGGGGGGCACGGTAGAGACTGCTTAGTAGTAGCGAGGGTTAAAAACCCGCGCTACTACTATCAACTTAGTAGCAGCGAGGGGTAAAAAACCGCGCTACTAGTAAGTAGCAGCACCGAGGGGTATAAACCCGCACTACTAGTAAGCGCCTGTCTATAAGCTTTTTCCTAGTAGTGCACGGTAGTACCGTAACCCCAAGAAAGTGCAAGTTTCACACGAGAGAGAAATGGCAATTGCAAGACAACCTTCAAGACGCCGAACAGCCAAGAAGCAAGCACAAACGACGGAACAAACACGGCACAGAGAGAAAGAAAGCACAAGACAACAAAGACCAACACACTAACCACAACTCTCAGGAAGAGAGGGCGGTGGCCTAAGCCACCTATGTATGAGTCACTTAGTATGGCACCGCAAAGAATTATCCTTGGGCCCATGACCGAGACTCGTCTTTGAAGCACAAGTACCATCAAAAATGGCTAATGTGAAAGAGTTTGATCAATTTATGCATACTGGGGGAGGGAAAGTTCATTGAGAGAACAACACTCCCCCTATGTCCATGCCTACACCTAGACAAGAAAGCGTGATGAGTATGGTGGGGTGTGCAAGGGTTCAAACCACATTGCTCGAATCAATGATATTTGCTCATGCCTTAACTCGTGAAAAATCTTGCTTCGTCCAAGGGCTTCGTGAAAATATCTGCAAGGTTATCATGAGTGTTGACATACTCGAGCTTGATCTCCCTTCGCCTAATGTGATCTCGGATGAAGTGATATCGAATCTCAATATGCTTCGTCTTGAAGTGTTGCACCGGGTTGAGAGAGATCTTGATGGAACTTTCATTGTCACACCAAAGAGGCACTTTATCACAAGTGACACCGTAATCCTTCAAAGATTGCCTCATCCATAGGAGTTGAGCACAACAACTACCGGCAGCCACATACTCCGCTTTGGTGGACGAGAGAGATACACAACTTTGCTTCTTAGAAGACCAACTCACTAAAGAGCAACCAAGCAATTGGCACCCTCCGGAGGTGGACTTCCTATCCACTTTGGCTCCCGCCCAATATGAATCTGTATAGCCCAGAAGATCAAAGTTGGCTCCTCTTGGGTACCGTAAGCCAAAGTTTGGGGTATGAGCCAAATCTCGAAAGATTCACTTGACCGCCACAAAGTGACTTTCCTTAGGTGCGGCTTGAAACCGTGCACAAATTCCCACACTCAGCATGATATCCGGTCTAGATGCACAAAGGTAAAGCAAGGATCCAATCATGGAGCGATATACCTTTTGATCCATCACTTTACCATTGGGATCAATGTCAAGTTGGCATTTGACGGAAATTGGAGTGGAGGCCGGCTTGACATCACTTAGCTTGAATCTCTTGAGCATGTCTTGAGTGTATTTGTCTTGGTTGATGAAGGTTCCTTCTCGTCTTTGCTTGATTTCGAACCCGAGAAAGAACTTCAACTCTCCGATCATAGACATCTTGAACTTTGAGGTCATGAGAGTGGCAAATTCTTCATTGAAAGCTTTGTTAGGGGAACCAAAAATAATATCATCAACATATAGTTGGCACACAAACAACTCCCCTTTGACCTTCTTAGTAAAAAGAGTGGGGTCGATTTTCCCGATTTTGAATCCACGATCTTGTAACAACTCCGTAAGATGCTCATACCACGCACGTGGGGCTTGTTTAAGGCCATAGAGCGCCTTGTGGAGTTGATACACATGATCGGGGAAATAGGGATCATCGAACCCCGGGGGTTGTTTGACATAACGAACTCATTAATGGGACCATTAAGAAAAACACTCTTCACATCCATTTGTTGCAGCTTGAAATTATGATGAGAAGCATAAGCAATCAACAAACAAATAGATTCATGGTGAGCAACGGGAGCAAAGGTTTCACCGTAGTCGATACCCTCGACTTGGGAGTAGCCTTGTGCCACCAAACGAGCCTTGTTGCGAACAATGACCCCATGAGCATCTTACTTGTTCTTGAATATCCACTTGGTTCCAATGACATTATGATTCCCGGTCGGCCTTGGCACTAACTTCCATACTTGATTGTGCTCGAAGTTGTTGAGTTCTTCATGCATGGCATTGAGCCAATCCGGATCCTCGAGCGCCTCATAAACCTTTTGGGGTACGACACAAGAAACAAACGCGTGATGTTCACAATAGTTTGCTAACTGTCTACGAGTGCTTACCCCCTTTCTTAGACTTCCAACCACATTGTCCATGAGATGACCTTTGGTAGTGAGCTTGGAAGCAATCTTCATGGCACGATGCTCTAGTTCCTCCTCTGAAGTGAAAGTAGGTGGGGTAACTTGATCATCTCGAGCGCCGTCTTGAGCTTGTTCTTGATCTTGAACTTGCTCGAAAGGGAGAACTTGACCTTGGGCATCACTTGGTGGTTCATCCTCATCTTGAGGTTGATCTTGCCCTTGATCTTGTTCAAGAGGTTGAGGGCCTTCACTTTGTTCTTCGGAAGCGTGTGGGTCTTGGGTTGGTGATGGCTCCATTTGAGTGGAGCATTGTCCTTCTCCTTCGGCCACAAGGGGTTCCTCAATGGATAGGATATGACCAACACACATTCTTCTTATGGCTTGGGGAGGAATTTCATCACATACATCACAAGTACCACTTTGCTCCACTTGGGAGCCGTTATTCTCGTCAAACTCCACGTTACACGTCTCCTCAATGAGTCCGGTGGACTTGTTGAGGACACGGTAAGCATGAGAGTTTGTATCATAACCAACAAATATGCCCTCATGAGCTCTAGCCTCAAATTTAGACAAACGAACACCTTTCTTGAGGATGAAACACTTACACCCAAACACCCAGAAGTACTTGAGGTTGGGCTTGTCACTGGTAAGTATTTCATAAGGAGTCGTGTTCAAGCCTTTGCAGAGATAGAGCCGACTGGATGCATGATATGTTGTGTTGATGGCTTCGGCCCAAAAGTTGTAAGGAGACTTGAACTCCGCCATCATGGTCCTTGCCGCATCCATCAACGTCCGGTTCTTACTCTCCGCGACACCATTTGTTGAGGGGTGTATGGTGTAGAATATTGATGCTTGATCCCCTCATCACTAAGAAACTCATCCAAGGTGTAGTTCTTGAACTCGGTACCATTTTCACTCCTTATTGTCAAGATCTTTGCATCATGTTGACGTTGAGCTTCATTTGCAAAGTCGATGAAGGTTTGTTGAGTTTCACTCTTCCTCTTGAAGAAATATACCCAGGTGTATCTTGAATAATCATCCACAATCACCAAGCAATACTTTCTACCCCCAAGACTATCAAAGGATGGAGGCCCAAAGAGATCCATGTGAAGGAGCTCCAAGGGTCTCTTCGAGTAGATGATAGTCGTGGGAGGGTGAGCCTTCTCATGTAGCTTTCCTTTGATACAAGAACTGCAAGCATGATCTTTTGCAAAACTAACATTTGTTAGTCCATGGACATGGTCCCCCTTGAGAAGACTTTGCAAATATCTCATATTGACGTGGGATAAACAGCGATGCCAAAGCCATCCCACATCAACTTTAGCCATTAGGCATGTCGCGGTCTTAGTGGGTCGCTCTGAAAAGTTAATCACATAAAGACCATTCTCGACATGCGCAACAAAGGCTACTTTAATAGTCTTGCTCCACAAGAGGGCCATGGTATCAATATAAAAGAAAGTGGCAAAGCCCATGAGTGCAAGTTAACAAACGGAAAGTAGATTGTAAGTAAAGGGACTCAACAAGCATGACTTTCTCGATTGTGAGATCATGAGAAATGACAACCTTGCCAAGACCCAATACGTTAGAAGATGAGGCATCACCCCACTCGACGTTGGTGGGCATAGAAGGGATCTTGTGCACGCCCACCACCAAGTCCTTACTTCCGGTCATATGATTTGTGGCTCCACTATCGAGCAACCATGATCCCCCACCGGAAGCAAATACCTACAAGAGATCAATGCTTGGTTTTAGGTACCCATTTTGTAATGGGTCCTTTGATGTTAGTAACAAGGGTCTTAGGAACCCAAATAGACCATTCAATGTACTCATAAGGAGAACCAACAAATTTAGCATAAACATGCCCATCACTATCACGGCACAACACATAAGATGGTTTAAAGTCGCCGGCTTTGTTAGAAGGGGTGCCATTGCCCTTTTTTACATCACCACCCTTTACATTGTTCTTCTTCTCCTTAGGAGCACCCTCTCCCTCCTTCACAAAAGTTTGCTTGAGAGGGGGAGGTCGTTTGGTCTTGTCATTTTCTTCTTGTTCTTGGACTTGGGTGAAAACCCAACTCCCTCCTTTGCCACAAATTCCTTTTGATTGCTCAAAAGGTCAATGAGGTTCTTCTCACCTTGTATGCATGTTACAAGGCCTTTCTCAAGTTGCTCCTTCAACTTGGCATTCTCCTCCACAAGATGCACATGCTCACAACACGGGTTAGTAGCATTTGCATTATCAATTAATACCATATGAGGAAAGGTGGCTTTTTCCTTGGTTAGCTTCACTTGGAGTTGATCATGAGACTCTTTGAGGCTAGCATGAGCACCCTTCAAGACCTTGTGGGCCTTGTTGAGTATATCAAACTCCTCCTCGAGTTTAGCATGGTCAACCCCAAGTTTAGCCTTCTCGAAATTTAGCACACGAGATACAACAAGAGCATGATCAAGATATTTCTTTAATTTAGCATGGTCATTGTTGTGTGACTCCTCAAGAGCCAAACGATGCCCACGCTCTTCCTCAAGAGCATTAGAGAGATCCGATATCTCATCGGCATAGTCACGACTATGACCTTCCATCTTAGAGATGGTTTCTTCATGAGCCTCGATCATGTCATTGGCTGCACCAAGTTGTTCCAAGAGAGCAATAAAGTGCTTCTTGGATTTGCCCTTGAGCTTACTCATAAAAGACTCAAATTCATTCACTTCCTCATTAGACCCCTCACTTTCACCAATGCAATCCGTTAAGGATGGATTAGTAATGATGGTGGTTTTGATGTTGGGGTTGCTTTATCCACGAGGCACTTGGCGGTGATGTTCTCATTGGGTGAATCAAAGAGAGACACCCGTGGAGTTGTGGCAATGGCAACGGAGGCCATGGTCATTGCTTCACCATCTTCATCATCATCGTCATCCTCATGGTATTCTTCTTGAACCACCAACCCTCGACTAGGAGTCTTTTTCGTGAATTTGTTCTTGTTGGGGAAGGACTTGGCTTTGTCTTTTCGGATGAGCTTGCCACCATTGTCTTCCCGCTTCTTGTAAGGGCAATCCACAACAAAGTGGCTCACATTTCCACAATTGTAACATGTTCTCACACGTTGCTTGCCCTTGAAACCACTTGAGTTGTTCTTGTTGAAGTTGGGCCTTGTGTTCTTCTTGCTCCAAAATTGCCTCGAAGAAAGAGCCATGTGCTCATGATAATCATATTTTATATCTTCGGGGTTGCTCTCCTCATCTTCCTCTTGTTCCTCTTATTCCACAATAACCTTGGCCTTCAAGGCAAGGTTGGGCTTCTTTGCTCTTTGATAACACAACACCGTGTTGTCGGCGGTCTTGTCCAAGATCCTCATTGCCACAAACTCATCCAACACTTCATTTGAGGACAAGGACTGGAAGTCCGGTCTTTGATGGATGATGGAGGACATGGCCTTGTGGTAGGGCATCATGGCCTTGAGGAACTTGCGCTTGATCCAATTGTCATCCATATCCTTACTACCATGATCTCGGAGTGAGACCGTGAGAGTGGTCAATCTCCGGTAAAGCACACGAGGTTCTTCATCTTCATTCATTGCAAACTTATCGGCTTCATCTTGCACCACTTCATAGTTGGAGCGTTGAATGCTAGCGCTTCCCTTGTAGAGGGAAACAACATGGTGCCATGCTTCCTTGGCCATGGTGAATGGTCGGAGATGAGCAATGTCTTCGGGTGGAATTGCATCTTGAATGATGAAGAGAGCATTCTTGTTGAATTGATTATCCGCGGCTTCTCTTGTAGTGAAGTTGCTTGGGTCATGCGGATAGAAACCTTCTTCAATAATTCTCCAAAGATTATTGTTAACATGTTTTAAGTGATGCTTAAAGCGATAGACCCAAGCATCAAAATCTTCATTTTTCACAATCTTAGGAGGAGGGCCAGCATGATTTATATGAGTAAAGGGAATCGGTCCTCCATAAGTAAGTGGAGGTTCCACATGGGCAAAGATGCCGGTGCCATTTCTACCACTAGTAGAAGGACCCTTTTCACTAGTAGCTTCCCCCTTGTCGGAGTTAGCATTCGTCACCTTGTTAGTGGGATCACCCACTTTCATCGGCAAGGTAGATAGTTTAAGTCCTTCTAAGAATTTATTAGACATGCTTTCAACCTTGGTTGTCATGGAGGTTTTCAATGTGTCCAAAGCCACATTGAATTCCTCACGAGAGACTGCGGTTCCCCCATCAGCCATAGTAGAGCTCGGATTCACACCGGAGTGCACCTCCCCACCGTCTACGGTGTCAACCATACTCTTCAGGCGGCAAAGTCCTTAATAAAGAGACGAGGCTCTGATACCAATTGAAAGGATCATTATAGTTGACTAGAGGGGGGTGAATAGGCAACTAACAATTTTTAGCTTTTCTTTACCAATTTCAACTTTGCATCAAAGAAGGTTGTCTAGATATGCAACTAGGTGAGCAACCTATATGATGCAAAAACAACAAGCACACAAGCAAGCAAGAGATGCAACACAATATAAGCTTGCACAAGTAAAGGTGAGAGATAACCAAAAGGGGAACTGATGGAGATGAGGATGTGTTATCGAAGTTCCTTCCTTTTGAGGGGAAGTACGTCTATGTTAGAGCGGTGTGGAGGCACAATGCTCCCCAAGAAGCCACTAGGGCCACCGTATTCTCCTCACGCCCTCACACAATGCGAGATGTCGTGATTCCACTATTGGTGCCCTTGGAGGCGGCGACCGAACCTTTACAAACAAGGTTGGGGCAATCTCCACAACTTAATTGGAGGCTCCCAACGACACCATGAAGCTTCACCACAATGGACTATGGCTCCGCGGTGAGCTCAACCGTCTAGGGTGCTCAAACACCCAAGAGTAACAAGATCCGCAAGGGATTAGTGGGGGAATCAAATTTCTCTTGGTGGAAGTGTAGATCGGGGCCTTCTCAACCAATCCCGAGCAAATCAACAAGTTTGATTGGCTAGGAAGAGAGATCGGGCGAAAATGGAGCTTGGAGCAACAATGGAGCTTTTGGTGGCCCGCAGTACTACCCTGGGCGCGGCAGAGCCTGGACCTGAACAGATGAGCACCGACAGGGTGCGGTAGAACCGCTGGCGCGGTACTACCGCAGGGCAGCCACGGTCGAGGCATGGTAGGCACGGATATAAAAACTTACATCTGTGACTACCTCCATGAGATTTTATCAGTGCAAAAATCCGACACGGTACTACCGCAACCCAGGTGCGGTACTACCGTGTAGGGTGCGGATGTAAAAAATTACATCCGCCCCTACTTCCACTCATGCCGCTGTGCCTGGCCAGGCGTCACGATACTACCGCGCCAGAGCACGATACTACCGCGTAGGCCGCGGATGTAAAAAATTACATCCGCCCCTACTACCGCTTGCGCAGCAGTGCCAGGACAGAGCTCACGGTACTACCGCTCAAGAGGAGCGGTACTACCATGGGAACCCACTGTACTACCGTGCCGGAGCCCGGTACTACCGCTGGTGCCTGCAGTAGTACCGCTCTGGGGAGCAGTACTACCGCCAGCCTGTGAATAGCAACACTCGGAGTCCTTCATTTCGCAGAGACATGGTGAGACGGAGGAAACTTCAAAGAGCCAAAGGAAAGGCGGTGCAAAAGGAACGTGTATGTGAGATTCCACCCAAACCTTTCCAATGCGGATCCCCTCTTAATAGTACTGCTTTCCTACGACTCAACTCCACCGAAAAGAAACGTAGAGAAATGCTGTCTTCAATAATCTTCGAGGGGCATCAAATCGTCTTGTGTTCAGTCATGATATATCTAAAAATCTCAATGCACATGATTAGCCCGCAAAAGCATTGTCATCAATCACCAAAACTACTAAGGGACAAGTATGCCCTTACAAACACCTCACTGGATGGGCGGAACAGACCAACGTGATATGTAAAAAAGAAAAACAACGAGTCTCTACCATTATTGACGACCTGGACAAAATTGCAGAGCGTGCACCTTATCTCAAGAAGAGATTGGATTCAAAAATCAATCTAATGATAAGATTGCCCATCTTTTACGAGAAGAGGAGATCAAATACTATGAGTGATCCAAAGCTGATTTCATTTTGATGGGTGATAGTAATACAAGATACTTCTAATTGGTTGCCAATGGACGGCGTTGGAAGAAATATATTTACAATCTGTGATATCTCTTTCATTCTGACATGCTTAGCGTATATGGTCATGTGTGATCGGGAGAGCTAACGCAGACAATTGCGCCGGACAAGCCATGTGAGATCAGCGTAGCTTCCCAACCAATATATTTGGAAAAAACATTTGCATTGGAAAAGCTTTTCACACACAACTTTCTTTATCAATTGTCTGTGACAGAGGGGGGGGGGGGCGATCACAAACTCGTTGCCTCAGTTAAGCACTTGCATTATTTAAGTATATCACACACGGTAAAGAAAACTGTATGACATAAGGCTACCCACTACACACGCTTTTGCAAAACTGAAGAAACACAATAATTATGACAGATCTTCTAAAAAAATTCAATGTGCAAATGAATTAATTGCTACTGAGACAACAACGAAATTCAGGAACATCACATGCTAAATTAACTTGAACAGCGTTGTAAATTTCTTAGTCATGTGTGATAATATAGTGCCAATTTTATGAGAAAACTAAATATAACTGCAATAGCACAACGACAGTGTTTGAATGACGTCAAATTAATACTAACTGATATGTACATGCACAAAATTTTATAACATAGAACTTATGTTATCGATTAAAATAGCATTGTCATCATTTCACTTCAGAATATTGTAACATAGAATGGATGCCATCAATTAAAATAGCACTCACATAGAACTGTGACAACACATCCAGAATAAAATAGCACAATGACAGTGTCTGAATCACATCTAATATAACCAATGGTTTATAACAACAAAGCTGGGACTAACCTTCTCTACACATGCCCAAAACTTTCTCCCACTGCCCACAATTTCAAAAGTCATTAACTTCACGCATGAGGATTAATGCTGACGAAGAGCAGGCAGACTTCAGCTACCCCGCTACATTCTTTGGAAATGATGGTCCTAGGGAGCTATAAGAGGAAGAAATGGCTCAAATCGTCTGCCACGTTAAAATCCTCAATTCCAGACAATTACCCTAATCCTAGGTAAGCGAGAGAGAGGAGACAGGAATACCTGGCCGGTGAGAGATTCGTCGTCGGAGGAGGAATCGTTGGAGGGTCATTCCTGGAGATCATGGCGTCCGCGGCGTTTGGATGCGAGACGGGGAGAGCGAGCAAGAAAGCACGGAAGTGGCTAGAGTGCTTAGGAAGTGAGGTGGAAAGAAAGAAAATGTGGCTCTTGGTGGTGACGGAAAGGGGTGGGAGAGGTAGATATTTCGGCGGTTGCTGATTTTTTTTCGCTTGATGTAGGGAAACTTGGCGTGCAAAGTGTGGGGGAGGGAAATGGGTGGGGTAGTAGTATGGGTGATCCACGCGAGCCCTGATGCAGTGGTAGGTTATGCTGCCGAATGGCGTGGGAAGACCACTTGGTGTGGGTTATGCGGGTGTGGTAAACGGGTTGAACAGTGATGGCAGCAGCATGCGAGTGATGTGGAACAACTTCCTTAACCAACTACCAGATGTTCACTTTAGGACCCGAGCACACTTGCATCACACACAGCAAATATGTCAGTATTTGTCCACGGAAACCACTAACAATGGTACTCGAGCATCGATTTACAAGTAAATTTTCAATTTTTTTAGGGATTGTCATACATCTCTTCTATTACGAGGAGCGAAGACTTGAATCAGTGTGTAGAGACAATTGGAATGTCTTCCAAACAAGGAAAAATACTCGTGCTCTACAAACACATTCATACTCAAAAGCGGCCTTCACGTTCCAACTATCTTCATCATTGCCAGTGCTATATATGATGCCGATTGGAAAGTTTGGATTGGAATGGATGCACAGGTTTTCTTTTCCGGATAAATCGTGTGGCACTTCCATTTAGGAAGGCATACAACAATTTCGCTACTCTATTAAAAAATCTTTGACAAGACAACACGTGAATAAGCTTTCATTGTATAAGATGCCGAAAAAAGAGAGACTAAAATGCCTTCTAGTTTCTTTGTTTTCGTCCAGTATCTTAGAGCTCACTGATATATTGATTTAGGGCTGGAAATGTAAGCCAAGCATGACACACTTATATGAGCATTATCACTCTTGGACTACACATATTTTTGTTCTCAAAGCAAGTGCATGAAGGCATACATATATAGTATAGGGGTATCACACTAAAAGTGTTATTTGTTTGACGTTGTCAAGAGATAAAAAATGATGCATTTGTGTTAGTTGTGGTGTAGCGAGAAATGTATGTAAAAATGCATGATGAAACACAAGAAGTCACACGGGTCAAATTAGATTTCAATTCCACTCAGCTGGTGGCACATGCAATTGGTGGAGAGGCCTCGGCGAGCCAATAGAAATGCTTTTGTGCATGCATCATTAGCATGAGAAAACCATGAAAGATGGTGTCCCTGGGTGTAGGATTTTTTGTTAGCTTGGTGATGGGTGATCACTCTGTTGGTGTGCTATGTGGCTCTGCAACTATTGCCCGTCCTGGGTGGTGGTGTGGTGGAGAACCCAACCATCGCATTCTCTTAGACACCAACGAGTGGGACACAAATTTGGTTGAGAGATCCTGACAAACTTGATTGAACTTGCCTATTTTTTCCTTTCGAAAGAAGAAAGAACTTTCCTTGCTCAAAATGGGACAAATCCCATAATACGTACATGTCAAATTGTCCTACGAAATTATGGAAGCAATAGAACGAGAGTTTATTAGCAAAACTTTTTTTTGAATGATTTGAAGATTCTCCACCAGGCCTGCCACATGCGGTTTTAGCAAATCCAAGTAGTTCTAATCGAGGACTATAGACTTGCAATACAAAATATAAACTCACACACCATAGTTCTGAACAGGCTCGGTAGACTCGTGGAACCATTTTACATGGATCATTTTTAAGGGAAAATATATATGAACACTCCGCTTGCGGGTTGTTACAAACTGGAGGAAATGCTGAAGCCCATTGCAAAAATAAAATTTCCCCATTTTTTCAGTTGGACCTGTCGGTTCTGTCAACTATAAAATAATTTGCCATAGAATTAGGCTAAATCTGTAGGTACGGTCAAACAATAACATGAATCACTGATAAGTCAAAGCCATGTGAGCCCAGAGCCTTCTTGCGAGTCTCACCACGTGACAGTTGATCAAAGCACCAACAAATCAGAGCTAGTCATGAGCACACGAATTGAGATGCCAGAGAACTAATCAACTAGCACTCTCATAAACATTTCACTACATCATGTTCCAAAATTTTGTGTGGCGAGAGAAACTGAGATTCAGGTCACTCAAGTTGATGTAGTAGCACTGTGGCCTCTAGAAATGGTACCCATGAATTTGAGTAGCTAGTGAAAATCTTTGTGGTCAAGACAACGCGATGGTGTTGCAGCTTTGGTTTCATGAGAGATTCCTAGACGGTCGAATATCCATTGGCGAAAATACTATACCTATTCATCTACTTGTGAGTGCCCAAGAGTGGGATATGTCTGAAAACATACATCTTCGGGGCAAAAAACAAGAAAGAACAATATGGTCAGACAAGGTAAAAAATCAAGCTCCAATCTTGAAATTTATCAGCCATGGCATCGAGCATGTTTGTGTACCACCATGAATTAGCAGGCCATGCCAAGCTCTTACAGAAATGCATACACGGCGTGCCCAGCTTCAAACAGTACCACCCCGTCCATCATCCCATGGAACCATAAACCCGGTGTCTGTAGGTTTTCAAGGATTCAGATTTCAGAGACAACACATTTGCAAGAGGATTCATCTACGAAATATATTTAGTTTAACCATGGTTGTTGGGCTGTTGTTACCTTTCTTGCTTCAGGTGTTACCCTGTCAGCAAATGATTTGCTTAGAGGAGCTGAACCACTGAAAACAACACACCCACCTAAAGTCTGGAGGTAGAGAATACTTTGCTATGGCTACAGTGCCTGTGGAGAAAGAATGGAAATAGAAATTCTGTCAGTAAGTACTGTCTTGAAACCAAAAATTATCAGATGCAGATTTCAGCACTTGAGCTCCTTGGCTTAATCCACAGACTAAAATGTCGGTCGGACATGTTCTGGCAGACAATTTTTTGTCTAGCATTTCGTTCAGATGCTCAACAGCTTCTAGGACTCCTTCATCATCTCCAACAGAAGGTCGAAGAAACAAATTGGGCTCAACGAGCAAAGTAGACCACTTTACCCACCCTCCATCTCTAATAAGAATGCTATAATAGCAAAAGAGGTATTAGCCTGTAAATGTGTAGAGCGTTAGGTTAGTTTATCTGTTCTTCTTTCGATTTAGAGTTCTAATACTCTGCTGTTGTAACTTGTACACTGATCTGCTTGAGTGGTCATGAGTATTGTAAAAGCGTTAATTGGTAAAAAAGGTCCGTGGAAATGCAAGGGCTCGATAGTTGCTCTATGTTTTAAAACATCAAATTGATGAGAATATGGTGTCATGTTGTTCTGAAGCAACCCACTCCATTACGCGAATCAGACTGAAGCGAGCGGAAAAAGTTTGTCGTTGCTCCCTCACCCGCCCCCGCGTCGCTCCCTTGGGGCGACTCGGGCGGCCCCCAACCCTAGCCCGCCGCCGGCCTCTCCCCTCCTCCCTCCCGACCTTGCCGCCACCGGAGACAGCTGCCGGCAAGCCCGCGCGGCGCCGAGGAAGGTGGCGGCGAGGCTTGCCGCTCCTGCCTCGCGCGGAGGGCATGGTGTGCCGGGGTGGCGGCCCCGGTCAAGGTGGGCAGCGTTGTTCCCTGCGGCGGACGGCGGCTGCGGGTGCTCGGCTGGGCTCCTCGGCTTGCTTGGGCGGCGAGGCCCCGGTGGATGGAGCTCGCGGTGGCCGGATTTCCTCCGTCGGTCGGCCTCCAGATCTGAACCGGCCAGCTCCAAATCCACCCTCCTCACCTTCTCCCGTTCGATCTAAGCTCCGGTGCGGCCCTGCTCGCCGGATCCGGTGGTTGCCGGTGTTTTGGCGGTGGGGCTCCTGGGACCGGGGGAAACCCTTGGCCGCCGCCGGCGGCCACAACCACGACGATGCCGCGGCGTCGAACTACTTCTTGGAGGCTTCGTTGAGGTATCCCACCCCCCACCCATCTGCCCCTGCATCTAGGTGAAAACCTCGGTCCTATTTCAGGACGACGGCGCCGCTACGGCACTGTTCCCCTTCCTGAAGGCGCCGTCCTTGTACTGCGGGGTGGATGTCGAGTTTGGATGTATTGGTGGCTGCAGTGGCGGCATTGCTCTTCATCAACCTCTCGCCGTGTCGATTTAGTTCGCGTTCCTATCTTGCAGTGCGCGTCTCCTTCGTGGCTGTGCCATGGCAACTGAAGTTTCTTGTGGAGCACAATGTGGTCTGTTGCAGCCCCTCCCATGATACATCTGGTTGCCATTTGTGAATTCGGGTTCTTGGGGAACCACTTCGCCTGCCGACGACGAGAAGGTTGTGGCCTCCTACGGCAACGAAGACGGATTTCATTATGCCCAGGTTGTTCATCATGCTGGAGTGGACTTGAGCCTTCTCCTTTCACATTGTTGCTTTCCACAAGTTTGATGTTTGTCCGGTGCTGATTGCTTCGGTGGACGAAGACCTTGACTGCTCAAGCTTAGTTCTTCAGTTTCATCTTGGTAGCTGCTTGTGTAGTCTTTGGTTTGTGCACTGTCCTGTTTTGCACCTTGTATCGGCCGCCTGAGGTCGTTCTGCCTCAGTGTCTTCCTTTTCTTTCTTTTTCATGTTGCATGTATGTGGTTGATCGATGTAATCCTGACCGGTTGATGACTTTGTTAATTCAAAGTCGGGCTAGTTTCGAGCCTCCTCTTGGGCTCGGCCGATGCCTTTCCTCTAAAAAAAATGCTGTTCTGAAGCAGAAGTGCCTTACAGTCTTATACTCTTATTCATTAGTCTTCAACAATGTTTACTTAGTAATAGTCCTATAAATTGACATGCAAATATCACTCGCAGTTCCAGTTTACCGAGTATTTGCTGGAGGTGTGAACCAATCTTGATTTCAGACGCATGCGTACTCTGCAGCAGACTTCAAATATTTTGAACTACCCAATTTTTTTGCAGTAACGAAGGCTGCTGTCGAGCAACAGTATGATACAGACGGGAAAAATGGCTACAGTAAGCAGGCATTTCTGCAGTGTAAACAGAGCAGGGAATTACAACGGTTGGCGAACCACGCATTAATTGATCAGCACGTCACCTGCAGAAGCAACACCGCAAATCGATGGAGCAACGTGGTGAGATCTCAGTTGTAGTTCCCACTCGAATCAGAAACAACTAGTGATGGGGCGTACCATAGCAGGTGATGGGGGCGGTGGGGAAAGACAGGCGGCTAAGAAGTAGGGCGCGGCTCTGCTCACCCATCTCGGCGGAGCCATGCAGCTAAAGCACGAGCTCGCCCTTCGGCGTCGCAGCAGAGGGAGGCGACATCCTGACTGACGGTGGTTTGTGCTGATGAAGGGTGCGGGAAGGGAAACGAGTAAGGGCGTGGGAGGCGTGGGCTCTGCGTGACGAAGATGGCGGCAGCGTGCCGTGCCGTGCGGCCGAACATGCCCTCACCCTACCCCGTTGTCGTTGCGGTGGGGCGGGAGCGACCACGAAGGGCGCCGGCCGGGCGGCGTCCCTTCGCAGATTGCATTGCTTTTCTATCTGGGTCTTTCTAGGACACATCTAGATGTGATATAGTTATGTCACATCTAAACTGATGTCCACTTTGCTTGTGGTTTAATTTTTTTTCTTGTTAATGAATTATATATTTGTGAGAGCTTAGATGTGACATCCTTAAAAAACATCTAGATGTGAATTAGACAAACTGCTTATTTTCCGTCACTAAACCACGAGGTGGCCCTTAGGAGGTAAGCCACCCCTACAATATTTGCACAAGTCACACCAAAATATGTAAGTTGGTCTTTAAACGATGGAAGGTGCTAACGAGTATCAAATTTCCATTCATACGAATATTTTATTACACGCTAGTAACCGCACCCTTCTTTGCACAAATATTTAACTCCCTATAATCTAGTGCCTTGCAAAGATACTCCCGTCTCATAGTAAATCACAGATTGTAATGCTGAACTTAGAGAAATGAGCCTGTTCAGGTGATCATGGGGACACTGTTCACTGTGCCTGCAGGTGGAGCTCATGCCGAGAGGTTGCATGCTATGATCTGGCTCATGTTTCTACCATATAGCGTAAGTTTTCTTATCAGAGAACCATAGTATCAACTAACAGGATAACATCATCATAATATCTTGAAAATGCATCATAGATAAAGCATGTAACCCAGACCGCCTTGCACAAATGCAAATAAACTAAACGAAGGAGATGCTATCTAGTCTCTTTGTTTTCCTCCAATATCTCATAGCTCAGATATATTAGATTGGAAGGGAAGAAAGGTAAGACTATAGCATGACCCATTTGCGAGGACCATCACACTCAACCTACACGCAGTTTTGTTTCCAAACAAGTTCATGGATGTATATATAGCATGGGTACATCGTTCAGGAAGGTATTAATTTCTTTTGGGATCATGTACTATACAATGGCTCATGTAGAAACAACTTGACTTCATGTATATTCTTTTTGTGGTCATTGAAGAATTATGAACACAAGCTACACTTAAATGATGTGAAACGAGTGCTTGGTGTTGGTTGTGGGTTTAGCAAGATATACATGTTACTTAAACAAGTGATGCATGAAACACATAAAGTCATGGACGCCTAACAATATTTCAATTTCTGCTAACTTAAGAAACCTTTGGTACCAACGGAGGCTATGATTCCATTTTAGAGTTTGACTAGAAAGACGAGTGCAAACTTTGTCGCCACCACAGGGGGAGGCACCATCCGAACAGGTGGAGCTACCAATCAATAGGTGACACCGAGGTTTATGTTGGTGAACAATACGAGGGAGGAAAAAATCTCTCTTCAAAGGCGTCTGTTGCACGGATGCGGTTGTGGAGGCTGAGAATGGGTGGGTGTGGTAGTGTTTTACCACACACTATATCCCCACCTTGCTCCCTGCCTTGTGACTCTAGAACCATTCTCTAAGCAAGTTCCGGCAAGGGTGTGGGACTATCCGCAAGATCCAAGTGGAAAAGATTCAAAGTTCCTTTAATAGGACTGCCTTGTAAAAAATTGTGTCTCACAAACATATTCCTATTTAAAACTGAACATAGAGAAATGTTTTTTTAGAAGGAGGAAGACCCCCGGCCTCTGCATGAGAATGATGCATGCGACCATCTTATTAAAGTTCAAATCAAACAAAGTCTGCAATTCAGTACACACTACTAGGAAATAGCTTATAGATAGACCCTTACTAGCTAGTAGCGCATTATATTGACCCACGCTGCTGCTAATATCTAGCAGCGCGCCACATTGACCCCTCCCTGCTAGTGAATATTTGCTAGTATCGCATGGCAAAAAAACGCGCTATTAGTAAATATCTCCTGCGGACCGGACATAGCAGTAGCGCGGGTGGTAAAACCAGCGCTACTACTAAGCGAATAGCTATAGCAGGCTGAGATGCCTCACGCTACTACTGAGCGTGTCCATCGCCACACCACACGCACCCCCTCCCCCACCAAACTCTCTCTCTCTCACGAATCCTAAAAAACTCTGTCTCTCTCTCGCGCGCGCGACCCTCAGCCCCAACCCCCTCGGTCGACCTCCTCTCCCCCACAACCTCCTCAACGCCGCCACCACCCACGCCAGCCGGTTGCGGTGAGCTCCGGCCGCGCGCAACACGTGCCAAGCTCCTCAAGCTCCACCCATCCCTCCCCTCCGTCTAGATCCGTGCCTCAAGGCATGCACCTTTGCCGGCGGCTATGGTTTTGGGCGCCTCCCGTGTTCTTGCCGGAATCCACCACAATCCGCAATGGCGAGGCTGGAGCTTGCAGGATCCGTCACCGGCGTTGCCCAGGTAGGTCCTTCCTTGCTTGGGTCCACCATCTCCTCCTTACCTCACCTTCTATTCCTACCCGTCCGTTCGCTGCAGGTCACCATGGCGTAGAGACGACAATGACGGCAAGAGGGCACCGACCTTGCCCTGCTCGAGGAGGAGGGGCGGGAGGGGTCCTGCGCGACAAAAGTAGCAGGAGCCCAAGCTTGGCAAGGGATCTCTTCTCACTTTGCAGCCCAGTATCTTTTATTATATGTGCTAGTATTATTCATTCATCCACAAGTTTTGATGTTTTCCATCTTGTGTCTTGGACAAGACATTTTGTCTGTAGAAAACCATATCGGCAACTGGTCATCTACTGTTTGGACTAAAGAATCATCAAGTCCTCCTGATATATGTTTGGATGTTAGATGGTTCATGCATATTTCTGTCTACTTCTTCTAGAATTAGTGTGTTACTTAGATTCCAAAACCAGTTCGGCAAAGATGGCATTGTGAAATTGAAACTGAATACAGGACTTGTCCTCTCTGTTTTCATTTCGTCTTGGAAAATCACAGGTCTCTAGAAGAAAGTAGTCTGCAGGGGACCTCTAGTACTAGTGTTTTTTCTTTACAGATAAGCATGTCGTTTGTTCATCTGTGATTCGTCCTTGAACTCCTAAAACTTTTGATGAGAAGAATGTTAGTAGATGCACATTTTATTAGCTTCTGCTAGTTTTCATGTGTTCGGTCTTGCCTTTTCGGAGCCTCTCCAAGACGTTTTGTTTGTGCAAAAGTATAGTTGGTTGTGCATCTATTTGTTTGTAGAAAAGTATAGCTGACGGTCAGTTAAGCATAGATAACATAATAAATAGATGGATTGCTTCTACAAGAGATTTTATCTGTAGAAAAAAGCATATAGGCTGCCTGTTCATTTATTGTTTGAACTAAAACATCCTGATGTCCTGATAAGTTTGGATGTTAGATGGATACATGTCTGCTTCTTCTAGAATTAGTGTGTTACCAAGATTCCAAAACTAGTTATGCACTGTCTAGATTCAACATAGCTTCATGTAAATTTTTTAAGATTCACCACATGTTCTGCTGCAACAAGGTGAGATTCTTTTTCAGCAACCATTTCATTTGAACATGCATCATGCTTTTCTGAATATAACTGAACACCCTGGTGTATATATTTTAAAATTGGAAGTCAGCACCTCCCCATTTGATTGCTATGGACCTCCTTATAAGAATTACAATGGATTTCCTTAAATACTCCAAAGGAAAGACTGAATCAATTATTTATGTACATTTGTAGAAATAAAACAGAATAGATATAAGACGTTTTTGCACTTGTCAAATCTATATGCATTCTTATATAACTATTCTCTGCACTTTTCATAGCCACCGAAGCACCATAACTGCTCTCTTTGATGGCATTGAAGAAGGTGGAATACGAGCACCAGCTTATTCTTCACATGAGATAGATGAACATGAGAATGAGCAAGCTATGGATCGATTCTAAGATCGAGTCAGCATTCTCAAGAGGGTGAGTGCCACATAATGATTGAATATCCAAATGCTCCATCTTCGTTTTATGTAAAGAGTTGGTGTTTTCACATACCTGTTTATATTCTCAAAAAAAATTGTGTGTGTTTATCTTTTAACTTGTTCGCTTATCTAAGATTGTAAGAAGATATCTGTAATAAGTACTAATCTAGACTGGTATCCATGGTAACCATGTGCGTTCCTTGACCATTTAGTTTGAATAGCCCGTGAGGAATTAAGCATATATTTTCGGCATGAGCCCCTTTTAATTCCTACTCCATCCGTCCCATAATATAAGAATGTTTTTGACACTGGGTAGTGTCAAAAACGTTCTTATATTATGGGACGGAGGGAGTAGATGAGAAGGAATCTTAACTTAATGGGTCTTGTGAATTGGAATATACTGTTTGGTTGAACTGATGCAATTTGCGTTCTAACAAGTTTTCACTTTCTTGACGTGGGCGCAGGGGTGATCGACGTTGCATAGCACGGCCGATGGGCGCTGTGCTCTTCAACTACTCGGAGGCGGACTTCTCCGTGAAGCCTGGTGGCCACGTCGTGTAGATGATTGTCCAGGTGATTTCGACGCCGGAGGTGGCCGAGGTGGAGGACCTTGACGCCACCGTCCAGGGGGGAGGGAGCATTCGGGTCCACCGGCGTCTAAACTCCGAGCCTTGGTAGATACATCTAGGGAAGTGGTCTGTTTAGGTTGGTGATGAAACACCAGGGAAGGTACCCACTTTTTGATGATGGTTGTGTGTCTCTAATGTTAAATGGAAACTTGAGAATGTTATGTGACGTTGGTTTCGTTTGCACTGGACGTATTGCCATCCATGAATACTACATCTAACTTTTATTTCTTTTAATTCCTAAATTGTTAGTAGTAGCATGGGAAATAAGTGAGCGCTACTAGTAGTTAGGTTAGTAGTAGCGTGGGAAATACGTGAGCACTACTAGTAGTTAGGTTAGTAGTAGCGGGTGCAGCCGCGCTACTACTAACCATTTAGCTGTAGCGCGATAGTAGTAGCGTGATAACCCACAAGTATAGGGGTCGCAACAGTTTTCGAGGGTAGAGTATTCAACCCAAATTTATTAATTCGACACAAGAAAAGTCGAAGAATATTTGCAAGTATTAGCAGTTGAGTTATCAATTCAATCACACCCCGAGATTAATTATCTGCAGCAAAGTGATCAGTAGCAAAGTAGTATGGTAGTTTTGATAGTAGTAGCAACAACAATAGTAACAGTAACAGTGATAACAATGATTTTGTAGCAAGTGCAATAGTGACATTAGAAAATTCTTTCAGTAGTGAGTCGAGTACTTCAACTGTTCCCTTGTCAACTTTAATGATTAACAAGATCCAGTGGAAACTATATGCACACATGTTTGCATGTATAATTAAGCGGGCATGTGCATAACTCATCAACTACCGTAAACCCCCTATACACTTATTAACATCTAGCTAGTAAGCAAAAACAGAATTTATAGTACAAGACAGTGTGACTCACCCGAAGTTGTAAGGAAGTAGTATATCTAGACAGGCATTTAGGCGCTTCAAGAAGTCTAGCAAGCTTTTCTCCGTCTCTTTTCGATAGAATTCCTGTGACCATGTCTCTTCATTAATGGTATTTGGGTCAATGAACCCAATGCAATAGCGTCCAACTTTTTTCATTTCATACATCTTCATTCTGCATAATACCACATAAAAGAATATAGTGAGGATAATTACAGGTAATGATCAACGAGCACTGGAGCTAGCTACTGACTTATTTATTAAATTACCAAAAGAAATAACTTATAGACAATAGCAACTGACGAGGGATTTGTCGAGTGCGTCTTGATTGAATAACTGAAACAGTTCTGTAAACTCGACATACGGAGTCATATCATTATAGTAATACTCTTCCTTGGTTTTCACCATGAGGGACTCTCGTTCGGTAGTCTTGGTTTCATTCATGTACCATTTGTCAAGTATTGACGATCGAATCTCGGGCAAGTAACTTACCAATAGACAAAGGGAATTACGTATGTTGTCATAACAGTTCGACCGATAAAGATCTTCGTACAATATGTAGGAGCCAATATGGACATCCAGGTTCCGCTATTAGTTATTGACCGGAAAGGTGTCTTGGTCATATCTACATAGTTCTCAAACCCATAGGGTCCGCACGCTTAATGTCCATTGATGATATAGTTTTATATGAGTTTTGTGATTTGCTGACCGAATGTTGTTCAAAGTCCTAGATGAGATCACGGACATGTCGAGGAGTCTCGAAATGGTCGAGAGGTAAAAATTGATATATAGGACGATGGTATTCAGACACCGGAAGAGTTTCGGAGTGCACCGGGTAGTCATCAGGTCGCCGAAAGGGGTTCCGAACACCCCTGGTAAGTGTATGGGTGTAATGGCCAAAGGAGGGGACAGACCAGCCCACTAGGGGGCTGGCGCGCCCCTCTCCTTGGCAGGCCATCCCTAGGGGAAAGAAAGGGGAGGGGTGGCCCCTCCTGCCTTTCCCTCCTCGTGAGAGAAAGCAAAGGGCGGGGCGCCTCCTCCGCATGCCTTCCGCCCGCACTCAAATATGGAAGTGGGGTGCGGCTTGGGGAAGTCCCCAAGGAGGATTCGGCCCTACTTGGGGCGCCCCTTGGCCTCTCCTCTCTCCCCCACCTATATATATGTGGGATGGGGGTGCCACACAGAACGACAACAATCTCTTAGTTGTGTGGGGCGCCCCCTCCACCGTTTACACGCTCGGTCATATTTTCGTAGTGCAGAGGCAAAGCCCTGCGGATATAGCATCACCGTCACTGTCACCACGCCGTCGTGCTGCCGGAACTCATCCACTACGTCGATGTCTTGCTGGATCAAGAAGGCGTGGATGTCACCGAGCTGAACATGTGCTGAACGTGGAGGTGTCGTACGTTCAGTACTTGATCGGTTGGATTGCGAAGAAGTTCGACTACATTAACCGCGCTACTAAACGCTTCCGCTTCCGGTCTACGAGGGTACGTAGACACACTCTCCCCCTCGTTGCTATGCATCTCCATGGATAGATCTAGTGTGTGCGTAGATTTTTTTTTGTTTTACATGCAACGTTTCCCAACAGCTGGACCATTTGGCATGGGCCTTTTGTTTTTCGGATACATGCATGGACCATTTTCACTACCAAGGAGAAGGAAAATCTTGCTCTGGTCGGCGGTTCATGGGGCGTTACAACCGGCAGAAGAAGCTGAAGCCACAGCTACAGGAGCCCCTGCTCCTCGGGAGGCCATGGTCCATGATTCCCCCTTGAACATGCTCACCTAAGCCACCACCCCCGCCATCGGCCTACCGCTCGGATTACTAGAGCTCATAGGGCTCCAGCTCTGTCACTCTGTGGCTAAGCCCCTCCTACATCTTGAACTTATAGTGCATGCCGAGCCTTCCCCACAGGAACTTGGTCCCGTTTTGCCTGCCTCCATCGGGACCAGGAAGTCTGATCGCCTGTGCACCCACAACACCGGTGTCTTCTTTGCCTCTGACCCTGGACGTGAAGGACGCACCGCACTTTCCATCCGAATGTTTTATTTTCCCAGGGATTCAAAGCTGTCATATGTCTTTTCAAACTATGTTTATGTGAGCACTTCTTGTATTGTCCGGTCTGAAGTAATGCTGCCCAAACTGATGATCGAATTCCACATGATAGGCCTAATAAACTGAAAAAGTTCCTAACCTTGTGAAGTGCCAAGAAACAAAGTCTTCTACAACTTTAACATGAAGAGGGATTTGCATTATTCTTTTAACATGCATCAACAAGTAAGAAAACATTGCAAAGGAGTGTTGGAAATATGCCCTGGAGGCAATAATAAATTAGTTATTATTATATTTCCTTGTTCATGATAATCGTTTATTATCCATGCTATAATTGTATTGATAGGAAACTCAGATACATGTGTGGATACATAGACAACACCATGTCCCTAGCAAGCCTCTATTGACTAGCTCGTTGATCAATAGATGGTTACGGTTTCCTAACCATGGACATTGGATGTCGTTGATAACGGGATCACATCATTAGAAGAATGATGTGATGGACAAGACCCAATCCTAGGCCTAGCACAAAGATCGTAGTTCGTATGCTAAAGCTTTTCTAATGTCAAGTATCTTTTCCTTAGACCATGAGATTGTGCAACTCCCGGATACCGTAGGAATGCTTTAGGTGTACCAAACATCACAACGTAACTGGGTGACTATAAAGGTGCACTACAGGTATCTCCGAAAGTGTCTGTTGGGTTGGCACGAATCGAGACTGGGATTTGTCACTCCGTGTAAAAGGAGAGGTATCTCTGGGCCCACTCGGTAGGACATCATCATAATGTGCACAATGTGACCAAGGGGTTGATCACGAGATGGTGTGTTACGGAACGAGTAAAGAGACTTGCCGGTAACGAGATTGAACAAGGTATCGGTATACCGACGATCGAATCTCGGGCAAGTACAATACCGCTAGACAAAGGGAATTGTATACGGGATTGATTGAGTCCTTGACATCGTGGTTCATCCGATGAGATCATCGTGGAACATGTGGGAGCCAACATGGGTATCCATATCCCGCGGTTGGTTATTGACCGGAGAACGTCTCAGTCATGTCTGCATGGTTCCCGAACCCGTAGGGTCTACACACTTAAGGTTCGATGATGCTAGGGTTATAAAGGAAGTATGTATGTGGTTACCGAATGTTGTTCGGAGTCCCGGATGAGATCCCGGACATCACGAGGAGTTCCGAAACGGTCCGGAGGTAAAGATTTATATATGGGAAGTCCTGTTTTGGTCACCGGAAAAGTTTCGGGTTTTTTCGGTAACGTACCGGGACCACCGGGAGGGTCCCGGGGGTCCACCAAGTGGGGCCACCAACCCCGGAGGGCTGCATGGGCCAAGTGTGGGAGGGAACCAGCCCCAGGTGGGCTGGTGCGCCCCCCACAAGGGGCCCAAGGCGCAAGGGAGAGTGGGAGGGGGCAAACCCTAGGGCAAATGGGCCTTAAGGCCCACCCCAGGCGCGCCTCCCCTCTCTCCCCCTCTGGCTGCCACCCAGATGGCATGTGGGGCTGCCGCCACCCTTGGGGAGGGAACCCTAGAGGGGGCGCAGCCCACTCCCCTCCCCCTATAAATACTTGAGGCTTGGGGGCTGCCCAACACACGAGTTTCTCCCTCTATTGGCGCAGCCCTACCTCTCTTACTCCTCCTCTCCCGCGGTGCTTGGCGAAGCCCTACTGGACTACCACGCTCCTCCATCACCACCACGCCGTTGTGCTGCTGCTGGACGGAGTCTTCCTCAACCTCTCCCTCTCTCCTTACTGGATCAAGGCGTGGGAGACGTCACCGGGCTGTACGTGTGTTGAACGCGGAGGTGCCGTCCGTTCGGCACTAGGATCTCTGGTGATTTGGATCACGACGAGTACGACTCCTTCAACCTCGTTCTCTTGAACGCTTCCGCTTAGCGATCTACAAGGGTATGTAGATGCACTCTCCTTCCCCTCGTTGTTGGTTTCTCCATAGATAGATCTTGGTGACACGTAGGAAATTTTGAATTTCTGCTACGTTCGCCAACAGTGGCATCATGAGCTAGGTCTATTGCGTAGATTCTTTGCACGAGTAGAACACAAAGTAGTTGTGGGCGTTGATTTTGTTCAATATGCTTACCGTTACTAGTCCAATCTTGTTTCGACGGTATTGTGGGATGAAGCGGCCCGGACCGACCTTACACGTACACTTACGTGAGACAGGTTCCACCGACTGACATGCACTTGGTGCATAAGGTGGCTAGCGGGTGTCAGTCTCTCCCACTTTAGTCGGAACGGATTCGATGAAAAGGGTCCTTATGAAGGGTAAATAGCAATTGACATATCACATTGTGGTTTTTGCGTAGGTAAGAAACGTTCTTGCTAGAAACCCATAGCAGCCACGTAAAACATGCAAACAACAATTAGAGGACGTCTAACTTGTTTTTGCAGGGTATGCTATGTGATGTGATATGGCCAAGAAGAATGTGATGAATGATATGTGATGTATGAGATTGATCATGTTCTTGTAATAGGATTCACGACTTGCATGTCGATGAGTATGACAACCGGCAGGAGCCATAGGAGTTGTCTTTATTTATTGTATGACCTGCGTGTCATTGAACAACGCCATGTAATTACTTTACTTTATTGCTAACCGGTAGCCATAGTAGTAGAAGTAATAGTTGGCGAGACAACTTCATGAAGACACGATGATGGAGATCATGATGATGGAGATCATGGTGTCATGCCGGTGACGATGATGATCATGGAGCCCCGAAGATGGAGATCAAAAGGAGCAAAATGATATTGGCCATATCATGTCACTATTTGATTGCATGTGATGTTTATCATGATTATGCATCTTGTTTACTTAGAACGACGGTAGTAAATAAGATGATCCCTTACAACAATTTCAAGAAGTGTTCTCCCCTAACTATGCACTGTTGCTAAAGTTCGTCGTTTCTAAGCACCACGTGATGATCGGGTATGATGGATTCTTACGTTCACATACAACGGGTGTAAGACAGATTTACACACGCGAAACACTTAGGGTTAACTTGACGAGCCTAGCATGTACAGACATGGCCTCGGAACACAGAGACCGAAAGGTCGAGCATGAGCCGTATAGTAGATACGATCAACATGAAGATGTTCACCGATGATGACTAGTCCGTCTCACGTGATGATCGGACACGGCCTAGTTGACTCGGATCATGTAATCACTTAGATGACCAGAGGGATGTCTATCTGAGTGGGAGTTCATAAGATGAACTTAATTATCCTGAACATAGTCAAAAGACTCTTTGCAAATTATGTCGTAAGCTCGCGCTTTAGTTCCACTGTTTCGATATGTTCCTAGAGAAAATATAGTTGAAAGTTGATAGTAGCGATTATGCGGACAGTAGAAAGCTTATGCACCGCTCAGTGTGCTGAACCCCAAACGTTGTTTGTGGATGTTGCGAACATCGGACATACACGTTTTGATAACTACGTGATAGTTCAGTTAAACGGTTTAGAGTTGAGGCACCAAAGACGTTTTTTCGAAACATCGCGGAACATATGAGATGTTTCGAGGGCTGAAATTGGGATTTCAGGCTCGTGCCCACGTCAAGAGGTATAAGACCTCCGACGATTTTCTTAGCCTCCAAACTAAGGGAGAAAAGCTCAATTGTTGAGCTTGTGCTCAGATTGTCTGAGTGCAACAAACACTTGAATCGAGTGGGAGTTATCTTCCAGATGAGATAGTGATGTTTCTCCAATGTCATTGCCACCAAGCTGCTAGAGCTTCGTGATGAACTATAACATATCAGGGATAGATATGATGATCCTTGAGGTATTCGCGATGTTTGACACCGCGAAAGTAAAAATCAAGAAGGATCATCAATTGTTGATGGTTGGTGAAACCACTAGTTTCAAGAAGGGCAAGGGCAAGAAGGGATACTTCATGAAACGGCAAATCAGCTGCTGCTCCAGTGAAGAAACCCAAGGTTGAACCCAAACCCGAGACTAAGTGCTTCTTTGATGAGGGGAACAGTCACTAGAGCGGAATTACCCTAGATACTTGGTAGATGAGAAGGCTGGCAAGGTCGATAGAAGTATATTGCATATACATTATGTTAATGTGTACTTTACTAGTACTCCTAGTAGCACCATGGTATTAAGATACCGGTTTGGTTGCTAAGTGTTAGCAACTCGAAATAAAAGAGCTACGGAATAAACGGAGACTAGCTAAAGGTGAGCTGACGATATGTGTTGGAAGTGTTTCCAAGATTGATGTGATCAAACATCGCACGCTCCCTCTACCATCAAGATTAGTATTAAACCTGAATAATCGTCATTTGGTGTTTGCGTTGAGCATAGACATGATTGGATTATGTCTGTTGCAATACGGTTATTCATTTAAGGAGAATAATGGTTACTCTATTTATGTGAATAATACCTTCAGTGGTCTTGCACCTAAAGGAATGGTTTACTGAATCTCGATCGTAGTGATACACATTTTCATGCCAAAAGATATAAGATAGTAATGATAGTACCGCTTACTTGTGGCACTGCCATGTAAGTCATATTGGTATAAAACGCATGAAGAAGCTCCATGTTGATGGATCTTTGGACTCACTCGTTTTTGAAAAGTTTGAGACATGCGAACCATGTCTATTGGTGTATACGCATGAAGAAACTCCATGCAGATGGATCGTTTGGACTCACTTGATTTTGGATCACTTGAGATATGCAAATTATACCACATGGGCAAGATGACTGAAAGCCTCGTTTTCAGTAAAATGGAACAAGATAGCAACTTGTTGGAAGCAACACATTTTGATGTGTGCAGTCCAATGAGTGCTGAGGCATGCAGTGAATATCGTTATGTTCTTACTTCACGGATGATTTGAGTAGATACTGAGTATATTTACTTGATAAAACACAAGTCTGAATTATTGAATGGTTCAAGTAATTTCAGAGTGAAGTTGAAGATCATTGTGACAAGAGGATAAAATGTCTATGATATGATCACAGAGATGAGTATCTGAGTTACGAGCTTTGGCACGCAATTAAGACATTGTGGAAATTGTTTCACAATTAATACCGCCTGGAACACCATAGTGTGATGGTGTGTCCGAACATCATAGTAGCACCCTATTGGATATGGTGCGTACCTTGATGTCTCTTATCGAATTACCACTGTCGTTCATGGGTTAAGCATTAGAGACAACCGCACTCACTTTAATAGGGTACCACGTAATTCCGTTGAGACGACACCGTTTGAAGAAACCTAAGTTGTCGTTTCTTAAAAGTTTGGGGCTGCGATGCTTATGTGAAAAAAAGTTTCAGGTTGATAAGCTCGAACCCAAAGCGGATAAAATGCATCTTCATAGGACACCCAAAACAGTTGGGTATACCTCCTAATTCAGATCCGAAAGCAATAGGGATTGTTTCTTAAATCGGGTCCTTTCTCGAGAAAGTTTATCTCGAAAGAATTGAATGGGAGGATGGTGGAGACTTGATGAGGTTATTGAACCGTCACTTCAACAAGTGTGTAGCAGGGCACAGGAAGTTGTTCCTGTGGCACCTACACCAATTGAAGTGGAAGCTTATGATAGTGATCATGAAGTTTCGGATCAAGTCACTACCGAACCTCATAGGGTGACAAGGATACGTACTACTTCAGAGTGGTACAGTAATCCTGTCTTGAAGGTCATGTTGCTAGACAACAATGAACCTACGAGCTATGGAGAAGCGATGGAGGGCCCAAATTCCAACAAATGGTTAGGAGCCATGAAATCCGAGATAGGATCCATTTATCAGAACAAAGCATGGACTTTGGTGGACTTGCCCAATGATCAGCAAGCCACTGAGATAAATGGATCTTTAAGAAGAAGACGGACGTGGACGGTAATGTCACCGTCTATGAAGCTCGACTTGTGGCGAAGAGTTTTTTCACAAGTTCAAGGAGTTGACTACGATGAGATTCTCATCCGTAGCGATGCTTAAGTCCGTCGGAATCATGTTAGCATTAGCTGCATTTATGAAATCTGGCAGATGGATGTCAAAAACGAGTTTCCTTACCAGTTTTTGTAAGGAAAGGTTGTATGCGATACAATCAGAAAGGTTTTGTCGATCCTAGGGATGCTAAAAGGTATGCAAAGCTCCAGCAATCCTTCTAAGGACTGGAGTAAGCATCTCGGAGTTGGAATGTACACTTTGATGAGATGATCAAAGATTTTGGGTTTGTACAAAGTTTATGAGAAACTTGTATTTCCAAAGAAGTGAGTGGGAGCACTATAGAATTTCTGATGAGTATATGTTGTTGACATATTGTTGATCAGAAATGATGTAGAATTTCTGGAATGCATATAGGGTTATTTGAAAAGTGTTTTTCAAGTGAAAACCTAGATTAAGCTACTTGAACATTGAGCATCAAGATCTATGAGGATAGATCAAAAATGCTTAATGATACTTTCAAATGAGCATATACCTTGACATGATCTTGAAGGTGTTCAAGATGGATCAGTCAAAGAAGGAGTGCTTTCCTAAGATGTAAGGTATGAAGTTAAGACTTAAAGCTCGACCACGGCAGAAAAGAGAGAAAGGACGAAGGTCGTCCCCTATGCCTTAGACGTAGGCTCTACAGTATGCTATGCTGTGTACCGCACCTGATGTGTGCCTTGCTACACATCTGGCAAGAGGGTACAAAGGTGATCAAGGAGTGGATCACCAGATAGCGGTCAAAATTATCCTTAGAGGAATAAGGATATGTTTCTCAATTATGGAGGTGATAAAGAGTTCAGCGTAAAGGGTTACGACGAAGCAAGCTTTAACACCTATCCGAATGACTCTGAGTAGCAAACCGGATACGTATAGTGGAGTAACCATTTGGAATAGCTTCAAGTGGAGCGTGGAAGCAGCATTTACAATATGACATAGAGAATTGCATACAGATCTGATTGTTGCAGACCCGTTGACTAAAACCTCTCTCACAAGCAAAACATGATCAAACCCTAGAACTCATTGAGTCTTAATCACATGATGATGTGAACTAGTTTAATGACACTAGTAAACTCTTTGGATGTCGGTCACATGGCGATGTGACCTGTGAGTGTTAATCACATGGCGATGTGAACTAGATTATTGACTCTAGTGCAAGTGGGAGACTGTTGGAAATATGCCCTAGAGGCAATAATAAATTAGTTATTATTATATTTCCTTGTTCATGATAATCGTTTATTATCCATGCTATAATTGTATTGATGGGAAACTCAGATACATGTGTGGATACATAGACAACACCATGTCCCTAGCAAGCCTCTATTGACTAGCTCGTTGATCAATAGATGGTTACGGTTTCCTAACCATGGACATTGGATGTCGTTGATAACGGGATCACATCATTAGAAGAATGATGTGATGGACAAGACCCAATCCTAAACCTAGCACAAAGATCGTAGTTCGTATGCTAAAGCTTTTCTAATGTCAAGTATCTTTTCCTTAGACCATGAGATTGTGCAACTCCCGGATACCGTAGGAATGCTTTGGGTGTACCAAACGTCACAACGTAACTGGGTGACTATAAAGGTGCACTACAGGTATCTCCGAAAGTGTCTGTTGGGTTGGCACGAATCGAGACTGGGATTTGTCACTCCGTGTAAACGGAGAGGTATCTCTGGGCCCACTCGGTAGGACATCATGATAATGTGCACAATGTGACCAAGGGGTTGATCACAGGATGGTGTGTTACGGAACGAGTAAAGAGACTTGCCGGTAACGAGATTGAACAAGGTATCGGTATACCGACGATCGAATCTCGGGCAAATACAATACCGCTAGACAAAGGGAATTGTATACGAGATTGATTGAGTCCTTGACATCGTGGTTCATCCGATGAGATCATCGTGGAACATGTGGGAGCCAACATGGGTATCCAGATCCCGCTGTTGGTTATTGACCGGAGAACGTCTCAGTCATGTCTGCATGGTTCCCGAACCCGTAGGGTCTACACACTTAAGGTTCGATGACGCTAGGGTTATAAAGGAAGTATGTATGTGGTTACCGAATGTTGTTCGGAGTCCCGGATGAGATCCCGGACATCACGAGGAGTTCCGGAACGGTTCGGAGGTAAAGATTTATATATGGGAAGTCCTGTTTTGGTCACCGGAAAAGTTTCGGGTTTTTCCGGTAACGTATCGGGACCACCGGGAGGGTCCCGGGGGTCCACCAAGTGGGGCCACCAACCCCGGAGGGCTGCATGGGCCAAGTGTGGGAGGGAACCAGCCTCGGGTGGGCTGGTGCGCCCCCCACAAGGGGCCCAAGGCGCAAGGGAGAGTGGGAGGGGGCAAACCCTAGGGCAGATGGGCCCTAAGGCCCACCCCAGGCGCGCCTCCCCTCTCTCCCCCTCTGGCCGCCACCCAGATGGCATCTGGGGCTGCCTCCACCCTTGGGGAGGGAACCCTAGAGGGGGCGCAGCCCCCTCCCCTCCCCCTACAAATACTTGAGGCTTGGGGGCTGCCCAACACACGAGTTTCTCCCTCTATTGGCGCAGCCCTACCTCTCTTACTCCTCCTCTCCCGCGGTGCTTGGCGAAGCCCTGCTGGACTACCACGCTCCTCCATCACCACCACGCCGTTGTGCTGCTGCTGGACGGAGTCTTCCTCAACCTCTCCCTCTCTCCTTGTTGGATCAAGGCGTGGGAGACGTCACCGGGCTGTACGTGTGTTGAACGCGAAGGTGCCGTCCGTTCGGCACTAGGATCTCCGGTGATTTGGATCACGACGAGTACGACTCCTTCAACCCCGTTCTCTTGAACGCTTCCGCTTAGCGATCTACAAGGGTATGTAGATGCACTCTCCTTCCCCTCGTTGCTGGTTTCTCCATAGATAGATCTTGCTGACGCGTAGGAAAATTTTGAATTTCTGCTACGTTCCCCAACAAGGAGCACCTCATCCCACTGTCCCATATGGGGATCAATAATTTCTTCCACCTTATTCAACATTGTTCATCCCCTTGGGGTAATGATTCTTCTCGACCCTAAAGCGAATCCAACGGTCGTCCCAAATATTGATAGGTGACCGCGAACCCATTCGCCATATGCATCCCCTTTTGAAAGTTTGAATTCCCGAAAAAATGATTTGCCACATAAACGAGGAACCTTTCTTTGGTCCTGCTTTTAATATATCACCATTTGGATAATACTTAGCACTCGACACTTGCACACACAGAGAGAATCGAGATTTTGGAGAAGTCGCCAACACTGCTTTGCTAACATAGCAAGATTAAAGTTGTCAAGGTTTCTAAACCCCGTCCACCCTTTTTCTTTGGAATGCATATTTTTCACCATGCAAACCAATGCATTTTTTTTTCTTTTCTTCTCCATCTCTGCACCAAAACCCTGATATCTCATCGGTAATTGATTTACAGATTCCTTTAGGCAATTTAAACACACACATAACATAGGACTGTTGTTGTGCTATAGATTTTAACAAATTTTCTTTACCTAGCACTGATAGAAATTTCTCATTCCATCCCTTTAGCCACTGACAAACTCTGTCAAGTAGATGCTGAAAACAATCACTTCGGTCTACCCCCAACTATCATGGGGAGACCCAGATACTTATCTGACAAAGCTTTAGTTAATACATCCAGAATGTCACAAACACCTTCCTTGGCAAAAAATCTAGTGTTAGGACTGAAGAAAATATTGAAGTCCTAAACTAGCACAATAAGTGTCTAGAATCATCTTCAATGTATTTGCATTGTGATCAGTTGATTTCATAAAAATAAGTGAGTCATCGGCAAAAAGAAGGTGACAGAAAGAAGGGGCATTGGTTATCACTTACAACATCGATACTTGTAAACTAACACTACCATTGATCACCCCTTACAACTATAGCAAAGAATGTACTTATGCTGCTACAAGTTGCATATCTTCATAACTATTTGTGCTGACTAACTAAGTAGCACCATTTAATAGAACCATTTCATTCTTTCTTTAGAACCATAAACAAACACAACACTCAGCAACATTAACACTTCCAAACAATAGCTTCAACACAAACAACACTTCTCTCCCTAATCCTAATAGTGTAGTTGCTTGTTACTTGGTAATAACAACTGCATTATTCTGACTGCATACATTGGCCTCACTAAACCTGCAATCCTCCCCCTTTCACCTCTTTCTTGCTCAAGGTCTTCCATTTCTATTATCTACTGCGCCAATTGCATCAACAACAACATCACCCACAAGATCTCTTGTACTAACCAGGTGCTCCACATACTCTATCTCTCAGTGCCAGAAATCACAGTTTATCTATGAAGCACACACAAAATTCAGAAATTTGTAGTTAACAAAAATCAAATGTCGACCTAAGACAGCAAACAAATAATGACTTACATTGTTCTTCTTGCACTTTTGGAACACCCAACCATTGCGCTCCTCAGTGCCGGAGATGTAGAACTTGAATATCTCCGTAGTAAGGCTAAGGGATTAGTGGCCCACTATAGAGCAGCCGCTCAGAGCTGGCCGGATCAAGATGGAGGAGGACATGTGAAAGTGCAATTGTCACTCAGTTACAATTTGAAGATTGATCACAATATGATTTGTGAGGACTAATGTCGGTTGTCAAGTTTATTTCAGGTCATTGTCGCCTCTTGTGCGTCTACGGACGTCGGTAACACTATCAAGACCAAAAGAGAAAAGACGGTGTTCGTTGTCGGCTCGAGAAGTTTTTCGGTTTCTTTCTAAGGGGTTGGTATGATCTCGGAGTTGGGGAACTCATATTTCTCCCTTCGTTTTATTTCATCCGTTTCAGGCTTTATCGGGAGTTTCTCCATTTGCAGGGGCCGCCTCCATCTCTTCTCCACCTCCGCCCATGGTCTAGGGCCCCTGGGTGCCCGGCCCCTTCCCTACCTCCACCTCGCCCCTCTATTCGGTGCGGGTGCCCGGCCCCTTCCCCGTCTCCACCTTGCCCCTCCCTGCTCGATGCGGGTGCCCGAGGTATGGGACCCCTGGGTGCCCGGTCCCGGTCCTTGCGCCTCCCCTGTCCACTCCGGGTGCCTGGGGCCTTGACCCCCTTGGGTGGCCGGACTTCTCAGTTTTCCTTTGTTTTGTCCGGGCGCACGGGCCTCTTTAGTCCGGGTACCCGAGGCGGCGGCTGCTCAATGGGCAAATACTCCGTGGGGGTATTTATACCCTCTTCTTCCTCCTCCCAACCCTAACCTTTGCCCAAGCTTTGCTCCTCCATTCCCAAAGCACCAAAATCTTGAGATCTCCCTCCTCAACCACGCAAACTTTGGAATACTTTGAGGATAGGAGGTTCCCCCGATTTACACTTCCACCAAACCAATTTGTGTTCCCCGGCTTCTACATCATCATCAACTTGTTACTCTTGGGTGTTTTGACACCCCAGACAGAAGAGGTACCCTCGGAGCCACAATCCATTGTGGTGAAGCTTTGTGGTTATGTTGAGAGCCTCCAATTGAGTTGTGGAGAGAGCCCCAACCTTATCTGTAAAGGTCCGGTTGCCGCCTTCAAGGGTACCATTAGTGGAATCACGGCATCTCGCATTGTGTGATGGCGTGAGGAGAATACGGTGGCCCTAGTGGATTCTTGGGGAGCATTGTGCCTCCACACTGCTCCAACGGAGACGTACTTCCTCTCAAAGGGAAGGAACTTCAGTAACACATCCTCGTCTCCACCAGCTCCACTTGTGCTTATTTCTTACCACTACTTTGTGCAAGCTTTACTTGTGTTTCATCTCTAGTTTGCTTGTGTTGCTTGCATCATATAGGTTGCTCACCTAGTCGCATATCTAGACAACCTATTTGTTGCAAGCCCTAATTTGTTAAGAAAAGCTAAAAATTGGTACTCCCTCTGTTCCAAAATAGATGACCCAACTTTGTACTAAAGTTAGTACAAAACTGAGCCATCTATTTTGGAACGGAGGGAGTAGTTGCCTATTCACGCCCCCTCCCCACTCTAGTCAACCATATCGATCCTTTCAACATGGCAAAAGAGGTGAAGGCGACGATTGGGGGCTAGATGGCGCCAGCGACTGTGACCGACGGGGGAGGGGCGATGGGGCCATTTGGGAACTAGGGATTCGAGGGGAAGACGAGACCAGGTGCGGCTCGGGTGGGTGCAGTGCAGTCCAGTCCAGATGGCTCGGGTAGGTAGTGCAGTGCTGGCCGGATTAGCTATGGTGCGGCGCGGACAAGGCTGAGCAAAGTGAAAAAAAAACAGAGTCAATACCACATAGAATAAAAAAACCTAACTTGGCATGCCTAGTCAATTAGGGATAAAATGTGGCACAAATATGTAAAATGGGGGCATAAATCGAGGATTTTCTCGAAAATGGGTAAAATTTGTCAATTTGGTGAATCTGGGGGTAAAAGATGAAATTAACTCTATATCATTTGAGGTTGCCTATAAAGCTACTTGTGTCGGGTAGACACTTCTATACTTTTTTTCGACAAAGACACTTCTATACATATATACTGAATTTAGAAAAACCAAGGTGGCTTTCCATGAGTGGCATCAGATTCTACAATAGTTTTATTTTTCAGGATGATACATCATTTTCTCGAGGAAGAAGCCTTCGGGGATTGAAAAGGCACAAATGATACAACACATGAATAAGCTTGTGTGGTACAAATATCGAGAAGAAAAATGGTGAAATGCCATCTTGTGTCTTTGTTTCCCTCCAGTATCTCAGAGTTCACAAATACATTGAGCGGGGAAAGGAAGAATGCAACCCTAGCATGACACACTCCCAAGGATTAGTGTGAACTTGCACGTGACTTTGGTATTTTCATTCATTTTGCAAATCATGTACCAATAGGAGTTCATGTGGAAACATGTTGATTTCATGCATGTATGTTCCTTTAGTGGTCATTAAGGATTCTCGCAAAAAAAACTGGTCATTAAGAAATCGTGAATAGGACTACTCTCGAAGGGTGGAAATGTTATCCGTGCTTAATGTTAGTGTGATGCGGCGAGAAATGCATGTAGAAAGTCAAAATGTGTGATCCCTAGTCAGATTTCAGTCTCCACCATTTGAAATATGGACCTTTTTCAATAATCAGCACCAAAGGGAAAGGGAAAAATAAAGTCGTTCCGCTGGGCGATCCACGGTCCGTTACGACCAAGAGAAGAAGCCGAATCCGCAGCTGCAGGAGCGCCTGGTCCTCGGGACGCCACGGTCCACGCTTCTTGTCCTTGGGTCGTCGTTGGAGCCACCACCCCCGCCGTCGGCCCAGCGCTCGCAGTACTGGAGCTCGTAGGGCGCCAGCTCGTGGCCGAGCCCGTCGTACACCTTGAACTCGCATCTCATCCCGAGCCGTCCCCGCAGGAACTTGGTCCCGTCTTTGCCGGCCTCGATCGGGACCAGGAAGTCTGCTCGCCCGTGCACCCACAGCACCGGCGTCTTCTTGGCCTCGGCCGTCACCCTGGACGCGAAGGATGCACCGAACGGGAGGAAGCCGCTGAAGACCGCGCAGCCGCCCAGCGTCTTGGGGTACAGCAGCACGCTCGCGATGCTCAGCGCGCCTGCGTGCGCATGCGATTCGTTCGTATGTTAGTGTGGTAGCGAAGTATACTAACATAGCAGGCAAGCAAGTTCGAGCAGGGCGTACCTCCCTGGCTGAGCCCGAACACAAAGACGTCCTCCGGCCTTGTTCCGGCGGATATCTCCCGGTCGATCATGGCGTGCACGCTCTCCACGGACCTCAGCACGTCCGCCTCGCCCCTCACGGATTTCTGCCCACATATATGATTTAACAGGGCCATCAGTTCTGCAGATACGAATCAAAACTTGAGTACGAGAGGATTCAGTATTTGGCTTACGGAGGTGATGGGCGTGTCGTGGATGTCGAACCACGACGGCATCAACATGCCACCTGATGCGAAACACATACAGATTAGACACCTGATGCGTCATGCGTGTCAAGCGTTAAGCAAGCAAGCAATGAAACTGAAGGAAGTCGGATATATACGTACGGTTGCATGTGACGGCCGCGGTGGGCGCCGTGGGGAAGGCCCAGCGGGCGCCGGCAAAGGCGTACCCGGCCACCGGCTCGTTTGCGCGGCCGCTGTCCCCCAGCCCGTGCAGCCACAGCACGAACCGCTGCGACCGAGGCTCCGCCGGCGGGGGCTCCTCCATTTCTCGGCCGAGCAGGACAGAGCAGAGTAGAGCAGGGAGGGGAAAGTTAATGGTTAATGGTTAGTGGGCTAGCTATAGGAAGCGCTCTGCCGCAGTTTCTGACTTCCATTGCGCGTGTTGACTTGTGACCTGGGCTGGGATGCCACAGTCAAGATCCAACAACAAAGAATAATACTCAAGCATTCGGTGGTAAACCCAAGCACTTTATGAATTCAACAGGTTCCTGCTGGAATGGAAAACTCAAATGATAAATGCCACGTGTTAGCTGCGTGGCGTCCTGGCCCTGACTTTTTTCTACAGTTTTGCTAGAACTCATCTAGATGAGATATAATTTGGTCTCATTCACCTTTTATAGTCATTGTATGTGATGCTATAAGATGCGTGTGTGCTGACGTGGGTTCTATCTGTTCTTGTTTTCAAAGTGAATGAGACCAAATTATATCTCATCTAGATGAGTTCTAGGTACTCCCTTTTTTCTATTGCAATTCCACTCACGTAAGGATGGCAAATTTCAGTGACATACGGCAAATTTCTGCCAAAAACAAACTGAAGCATGAAAATTGCCAATGCTAGCCAACTAAAATAGACATCCTAAATTAAATTGCCATAAAAAACATTGTCGTGTGCTTGTACCTGACGTTCAGGCGTTATATAGTTAGGGTCCGTAAAAAAGATTTTGACACATAAAGAAAAACTTCGGAAATAAAACGCCATGAATGAAAACTTCTGAAACAAAATGTCTACAAAGATTAATAGAATGCATAAGCAGCAGCTCAAGTCTAAGGACACCATGCTATTAAGTGTTGTTTCAATATTAGCTGGATTGTAATGCCGTTGTCTTATTTTTCTTGGCGGGGGTATGCCGTTGTCTTTCTAGTTGTTGGTAACAAGTACTACTCGTAATATGAATTACTAATTGATGTGGAAGCATAACTATGATTTACTTGTCACATTTCTTCAGGATATAGAGTAGCATACGTATTAATCACAAAAAAGCTGCCTAGGGCAGCCTTTTTTTTAAACCGTCGGCATACATCAACGGTGTCCGGTCAGAGCCCAATGCATGTTACATATCTCTGGCGTTTGGGCCCCAGCGCTAGCAGTAATAACTATATCACTAAAGTTGGGCCCCAACGCCGGTAATAACCACCCAGCTAGTGGGGGCGGATGTCGACGTTGCTAGTGAGATTTATCTCTGACGTTATACTACCGGTGCCTCCACTCCGCGCCAGTAATCACACGTTTTCAGAACGCCGCTACTAGGCTATTTCCTACTAGTGAAGGAAGTTGCGACCCAGCCATGCTGGACATGGCGAGCGCGCGTGTGGTCTTCTATTTCTCTCATCAACATATCACTTAGCGTGGTTGAGAGAACCTACTATATAAAAAGGTCTCACAGTAAACTTTGGAGGTGTGGGACTAAACATTTAGAACCACCACTGGCTATTGTTCACATGGGTCACTTTGAGATTTCAAAAATTGTTAATGGGCCAAGCCCATTTATTTCTAACAATATATATTGAAATAATCAACAATCCCTCTAAGCAAAATGCAAATGATGAAAAAACTAAATGTTTACAAGTCGACCACGGATCCGGACTCTGAATCTGGCAAAATTAATTAGGTTCATCCACCCAGCTAGCGGTGGCGGATGTCGACGCTGCTAGTGAGATTTATCACTGGTGTTATACTACCGGCGCCTCCACTCTGCGCCAGTAATCACATGTTTTCGGAAAGCCGCTAGTAGGCTATTTCCTACTAGTGAAGGTAGATGCGCCCCAGCCATGCTGGACAAGATAAGCGCGCATGTCTGTCTTGTATTTCTCTCATCAACATATCACTTAGTGTGGTGGAGAGAACCCACTATATAAAAATGTCTCGCAGCCCCTCAGCTTTAGGGGTGGGACTAAACTTTTAAAACCACCACTTTCTATTTTTCACGTGGGTCACTTTGAGATTTCAGAAATTGTTAATGGGCCAAGCCCACTTATTTCTAACAATATATATTGCAAATGATCAACAATCCCTCTAAACAAAATGAAAATGATGAAAAAACTAAATGTTTACAAGTCAACCACAGATCCGGACTCTGAAGCTGGCCAAATTAATTAGGTTCATCGACATATCATCTATAAACTATATATAAAGACAGCAGTACACGTTACACGTTCTTCTGAAGCAATCAGACTCTTTCATGTTTCATTCACATATCATCTAAAAACAATAAAGAAACCAATACATGCTCTAGTCAAGCAATCAGAGACGACACTGCCTGCCATCACGTACACATCATCTGTTCTGCTAGTTGAAGATTTTGATATACTCAATGCAAGCTTTTTTGAGCTTGCTGCAACCATGTTGGTCAGCCAGAGCCAATGTGGCCACGACACTCTTGGGATCGAGGCTCTTGCAGAGAATAATCTCACACATGAGCTTCATCCTTCCCATGGCATACCTGTCTGCAGCCACAAGCAAGTGCCTCATCATCTCCTTGTTGCCATCCATGGCAGCTGGCAACGAGTCTGTATATACGAAGTGGAGCAATGCCCTGAAAACAGCGGGCTGCATGTCCTCGATCTGTATGCACTGTTTCTCGTTGTCCCACATTGGCCCGTTGAGGTCCGCATCGAAGACGGGTGACCGCATAGCGAGCACGAGCTTGTGTGCGTAGAAGGTCTGCCCACTGACTTTGATGGTCACATCCGCTCCTTTCTTCCCCTCAAGCAGCTTTGCGAGGTTGTTGGACAGGTCCGACGGCGGCAGCTGTATCTCCGGGGCCTTTGTGGTGGCCATGGCGACGGCAGGTATATCCTTGACCTTGAGGACAACGGTCATGTCGCAGTGGATGACGATGCAGTCATCCTGAAGGTACGGGGATGCCTCCAGGAGCTCCGTCTTCATGAACCGGTCACCCCCCTTGACATGCATGTCCTTGTCCTTCTTGCGGGAGTTGAACGCCGGAAGTGACCTCGGCCGGGAGAAGATCAATGACGGCATCCCGGTGGCCTGGTTGGTGAGGCTCAGGTTGTAGAGCGCCCTGACCACGGATTTCTTGCTCTGCAGCTCGACGCACACTGAAACATAGTCTTTGGTGTCGGCACTGTGTCCGTCGGGGTAGTAGCGGACGCACCAGTCGTAGCCGCCGACGGCAAAGGTGGCGGATCGTATGAAATTGCCGACGCCGAGGCCCTTGTGCAGCCTGTATCCGGTGACCGTGAACACGTGCGTGCCCCGCGCCGTCTCCGGGATGCATGCCGACGCTGTAGCCGTCTGCGGTGCTGCCATAGCCGGTGCTTGTCCGTCTGCGGAGTTCTTTCCGGCGATCACGCGCGTACGGAGCTGGTCGACCGGACGGTGCAAGATGCCCAAGTACGTACGTACCCTCCTGCAGGTGCTTGCTTTTCAATCAACTTAATTGTCGTTTAAAGGTGGTGTACATCGTGTATAACGTTTGGTTGCATTGCTGGGTGGGCTATACTTAAGCTAGCCCGGCTAGCCTAGCTAAGCTTTGCCAGCCTTGTCGTAAGCTACGCATTTGGATGCATCACTTTTGCTGGCAGTTAGGGCATGTACAATGGTTCTATCTTAACAATGCCACGTAGGATAAATGATGAGGTGGATGAGAGAGAAATTATAAGAAAAGGTCTGTCTTCTCTTATTTAAGAGAAGACAAGATATGATCTCTTAACACAATATGTCTCACCACGTTTTTAGGAATAACTAGTTATTTAAAAAAAGGCTAAGATATGACCCATTGTAGACATGCTTTTTTGTCATCTCTAAATTACATGCAACACTTAAGATAAGACTATCTTATCAATCATTGTACATGCCCTTACGTGCGTGTACGTGCGGGTCAACGTGGACCTTTTTTTGTGCATGCTCGCTTGCCGTTGAGAGCGAGCCGATTCGGCTCTCCGCGACGGGCGAGGTTTTCCTAGCCTAGCGAGGCTAGCTGGCCCCTAAAAGCCAGGTTTTTTTAGCGGTACCAAGCGCTAGTCCTTGCCTAGCGAGGCTGGCCAGTGCCGAACCGAATCGGGGATGCAAGTACTAATCCTACCAGGTGATTAATTCCTGCACTACTCGGATGTTAGGTGATTATTAGTCAGCGTTGGTTATTTCGTGTTCTGATAATGTGTCGTAGTAGGTTTCTTGTACGTGTAGGCTTAGGTTAATTGCGATCAAGGTTGCTCGTAATTAGGAGTCATATTAGTACTAGGATTAAGACTTGTTTAGCTGGTCCTGGTGCGTGAGAAGAAAACAAGAGCCACGTCCCCTGTCTTTAGCAAAAAATATTGTGTGTGTGCATGTTCGTCAACTTTGATTTGATCGATTCTGAGGGCGAATTCCCAACAGCTAACACGGTCGAGTTCAACCCTCACCCCCACTAACTCGTGCTCGTAGCAAAAAACCCTCGGCCGCAACGTTTCATTGCAACATTTTCCTGATGGTGTGTCAAATACATACAAAAAATATCACGGCACAGTACGGACGTGAGCGCTTGTGTTTGTACTATGTTCAAAAAAAATGCCACGGCACAACCATGCAGCTAAACAATGTGTGTATGCAACAACTGCCAATTGGCCGCAAAAAAGTCACAGGGAGATAAAATCATTGCACACACACGTTAGTCAGCACTTGCAGCACCATAATAGCACTTGCAAACTGGAACAACATTTGCAATATACACCCAAGCTCGTCAAAACATGGCACCTTGTATTTGCTGGAGCAAAACACACGAGTTTTTGAGCGTATCAATATAATGTATCCAACATCAAAATCCACAAATCACTGACATCCAACTTGTGGGCACCTACTCGGATGGCACTGAACCCACTCCCTATGGTTTGATAGTTCATGGTCTCCCGGGAGTTCAACGGTGGAAGTGGTTTTGGTATTGAGCCTTGTCTCGAAATTCCATGAGGGAGGAACCTTCCTCCAACTGGATTAGTGGGAGATACGGAGGAGCAAGGGGAGGGGAAACGTGTAAGGTGCTAATGTGTTGTGTGGTGAGTTGTGTGAAGGAGGGAGAGTTAGTGACTTAGTGAGAGTCAGTAAATTGAGTTTGCAATGTTGCATAAATGGGCAATTTCATGATTAATTCCAAACTAGTAAAACTATTATTAGCATGGAACAGTCTAACATATAGAAGAATAGTGAAATATGCATACTGTCGGGGTAATTACCCGCGGCAAGATCCGGCATCCCAAGACACAACCCGGCTAGACCAGAAGGCCTATGCCCGGGTTGCCCAAGGAGCCATATGGACCGCTCACTATGAGCTGGGGGCTGCGAGGAACCACTACTAGGGAAAACCTTATACCACTACTAGGAAAAACCTTATCAATAGCGTGGGTTTTTTGCATATCAATAGCGTGGGTGCCCGGGCTATTGCTATGGCACTACAGCTAAATATTAGCAGTAGCGCGTTTTTACCCAACGTTGTAGATATGCAAGTACTAGTAGCGCTGCTTTCTCCACACACACGCTACTACCACTACAGGAAAAAACTTTAAAGCCGTGTACCCAAAGAACTCGGCTTATATCGATATAAACTCGGTTTATATATAAGCCGAGTAAAACTCACGGCTTATATGACACGGTTTACACTCGATCGGCTTATACACTATAAGCCGAGTGCCATTGGGAAAACTCTCGGTTTATATATAAGCCGTGTGTTTACATGAGGCTCTCGACTTACTAAAGTAACATGACAGCAGCCGGAAGATAACGGCCACGTGTCACCATCACTATAAACCGAGTGCCTACGAATGCTACACGGTTTAAATATAAACCGAGTGCCTAAACGAGCCGCACGGTTTATATATAAACCGAGTGCCTTCTTGACGCCGCGCGGTTTAAATATAAACCTAGTGTCTGCACGAGCTGCACGGTTTATAAATATAAGCCGGGTGCATTTGTACGCCGGGTGCTATTTGGCCTATAAGCCGAGTGCCTGGCATCTGGAACACTCGGCTTATACAACTCCCCGTGGCATAATATTCCTATAAGCCGGGTGCCATGTCCCTGGGACACTCGGTTTATAGGCCAAATAGCATTTTCCCTGCATGCTTCAGCGAGCAGTGGAAATATGGCTTATATATCCAGCAATATATTGATTCAGGAAGCAGCATGACCAACAATATATATCCAGCAAGCAACATGACCAACAACATATATCCAGCAATCTAAATGACCAACAATATATATCCAGCAAGCAATAGATCCAAGGAAGGTTCACAACAACAATATATATCCAACGGAAGTCCATAGATGCGTACATATGCAACAATAGTTCGCAAATGAAAGGACCATAAGTTCCAAGTCCACACATGCGTACATATCCAACAAGGTTCATGAGTTCCAAGTTTACACAAAGCATTGTTCCAGGTTCACAATCAAAAGCGTGAGTTCCAAGTTCACACAAAGCATTGTTCCAGGTTCACAAACAGAAGCACAATGACAACTACCTCGAGTGATCATTGTTGCAAGGAGGTCGAAGCCCTAGTGGGTGTCACTGGGCTTGCTTATCCCGACTTAGAACACTTCAAAAGCATGAGACAGTAAGATGGTAAGATGCATGATATTTAAGCATGATGGTAAGATGCATAATTAAAAAGTTGGAACACTTACAAAGCTGAAAGTAGGAAGAGGCGGAAGAGGAGGAAGATCCGGCAAAGTAGAACCCTGCATATTACTCCCTCCGTTCCTAAATATAAGTCTTTGTAGAGATTTCACTATGGGGCTATATACGGATGTATATAGATGCATTTTAGAGTGTAGTTCATTTATTTTACTCCGTATGTGGTCCATAGTGGAATGTCTTCAAAGACTTATATTTAGGAACGGAGGGAGTAGTTTTGAACTGAGCGAACGTCTCAAGCAGGGCTGCCTATTGTTTGGCCATGAATTCCTGTTGTTGCAAGAGGGCTTGCTGCATTTTCATGGCTTGCTCCTGTTGAAGGAGGAAATTGTCCTGAGCCTCCTTCCGCAACCTGGTTTCTTCCTGCAGCAACCTGGCTTCTTCCTCTAGGCGGGCCTACAACATGCCATCACAACAAGTTCACCATCATTGCAATGCAAAGAAGAAATCACAAGGAAGATCAATGAAGCAAAATATACCTCAAATTGTTGCATCATGTGCAGCCCAGGCTGTAGGCGACGCTCTATAGCAGGACCTGAGCTCGATGTGGTAGCACGAAGGTGGGCGAGTTTTGGAATATCCTTCTTACGGATGGCACCATCACCAACATATAACCGGCCACCCTTCTTGCCTTGTCCTGCCTGGAGGGAAACCGTAACATCAATGTCCTGTGAGGCCGGATCAGAATCGGGCCCGTTGTGCTCCTTGAACTTCCCACTATACGCATCAATCCTCAAGCCAGATCCTAGGTTGACCCACCCCCCTTCAGGTTTCTTTGACGTGCGGGAAAGACATAATCCCGTGAAGGTATTGAGCCGCGGTTCGCCCTCACCTCTCTCCCTATTCTGCAATAGAAGCAATAATATCCAATAAGGGCACAAGTAGGCACATGCTCAGAAGCCAAATGGTATTAATACCTTCTTCTGCACGTAAGCGTGGAGGTTGAGGTTGCCTTGAAGGTGTACTGGACCACCCATCATGGCACGCTACTCCGAACACGCTCTGTGTGCGGCCCTCCACTCCGGGTTTATCCACCTGGATATGATTTGCTGATAGCAAGGAATATTGTTGTTGCACCATGGGGGAACCGCCTGAGGTATAACAAACACATCCAAGTTAGGAATGAAACTAAGTTGTTTTGATCCAGACAGTCATAAATAAATGGAAACTACCTTCAAGTACATGGAACGGGTCAGATGCACTCTCCGGGCTAGTGGCTTTTTGAGAAGCATGTTGCGTTCGTGCGCGAAATACTTCACCACGGCATCGACGCGCCCCTCATAGGGCATGTCTTGGACAATCTTCTTGGCAATCGCCTCCACGACCTCATTAGCTTCATCCTCCATACCCTCGGCGCAAGTGAAGAAGTCCTACAAAAGTGTATAAAGACGCATAAGACAGCTATCAATGCAATGATTTTGAATGTTGGCAAAGAAATAACTATGAAAATTGACAAAGAATTTTACCCTCGAAGCATGTTCGGTGCAGATCGTCCCTCCAGCAAGAAGCCCCGCGGCGACGATCCCAACATCAAACTAATGCGTGTCCTGCAATAAAGTGCAAACTGAGATCAAACATAATTCACATACACAAGCCAGAATGACAGAATTACATATATGTATCAAATATGAAGGAATGAACACACGCACATAGTCTTTTTTGAACATTTCAAGGTATGCATGTTTTCTGATGCAAAATTAAGACTTCTTTGATCAATTTCTATTTTGCTATTGGTAAACTAATTAGTATGTTGGCATGTCATATTTTTTGTAAGAAAAATGGGATGGACCACCCTGTTTCAAAATCCTAGATCCGCCACTGTGTGTGATGCAGGTGTTCTGAAGATGCAATTGCGGGAGGGAGGGGAACCAAAACCAGATGCAGCATGTTGCACGAGCAGGAGATCAACAGTTGTTGCACGAGCAGGAGATCAACAGTTGTTGCACGAGCAGGAAATCAGAGGAAACCTGCACAAACCATGGCAATTCCCAATAAGTTTATATGACCATTCAGACGCTTCAAGACTAAAGAGGCCTTCAAGGTCAGTAGTGTGGCACGCATACAGTTTGGCCATCAATCTCTATTGATGAAACTCACAACAGGCTACGAACAACAGTGAAACTGAAAACAATGACGCAAAGACAGTTTATCCTTGCTCTTCAAGATTCTTAGTGAACTGGAATCTACAATCTGGAACAGAGACCATTCAAAATATTCATTTTTAAAACCGTTAAAAAAAACTGGAACAGAGCAGAGAGAAATTCGTCAGTAACTGCTATTTTCATCAGTAAGTAAACACTAAAAAATGATGTGTGGGGTGTGGCCACCATCATATTGTCACCAGTAAATTACATACTAGTAATTAATTTTGATGAAACTACAGAGCCATTTTTAACTCAACTAGCATGCAATCCCATTATTACTGAAGGATACTAGATACTGAATATAAATGAATTCGTCAAGGGGTCAAACACTCTAGTTGATGTTTACAGTAGACATGATAGAACAAGTAGCAAGCTTGCAAGAACATACTAAGCATGAACAATAACAAGGCTAACTTACGCTCTGAGCACGCCGGAGCACCTTCACACCGGAGCACCTTACCGCCTGAGGAGCCGGGTCCTGGTCAACAGAGAAAGAGGCGGTCAGA
>NC_041383.1:782650565-782705828 GCF_002162155.2 Triticum dicoccoides
CCGGACGGCCTGAACCCTAGCCAACGAGGAGGGGCAGCGGCGCCGATGGGAGGGCCGGCTCGGGGCTCCCCGTGCTCGGGGAGGGGACGGGGCTAGGGGGGTCTGTGCGCCGAGGAGAGGGCGGCCGGTGGGTGGAGGGTGGGCGGCGGCGCGAAGAGAGGAGCGGCGTGGGGGCAGAGACAGGAGAGGGCGCGTGGGAGAGACAGGGGAGGCGCGGGGAAGAGGTAGTGGGGCAGGTCGATTTGGGCCAAAATGAGCTCTTCGCGGGTTTATTTTCGCAAGTCCCGCTCTCACTGATAAGCCTAGTACAGAAGGGTAAACCTAGTGCTATAGGAAAACACACACGGTTTATAAAAAATATTTTTTATTTTTGTTTTATTTCAATACAAAAAGTTTATTAGTTTTACTTTTAATAATTTTTGTGTTTCATTTTATTGTATTTTTATGGTACTTATTTTAGTTTTCTTTTTATTGTATTTTTATTCTATTTTCAATTCATTGTTTTTATAAATGATACCCTCTCCCCATATTTCATTATTTCTACTCTTTAAAATATCGGCCAATATTCCGGTAAAAGTTTGGGTGTGTTTCGAGTAGGCCTCACCTACGGCTGCTTGTAAACTACACCATCTCCGATGTAGTCTCCGAGTAACGAGAGGGAACGAATCGGGTTGGTGAAGGAAGTGCGGGGCATGTTACTCTGTTGGCCTAGAAACTTCTCGTGCTCTCAAAGGAGGCCATCGAATGACATGTGTCAGGCCCCCGCATTTTTTGAACCCGCCTGGAATATTTGGGACATTTGTTGCACTGCTAGTGTTTCGGCACCGAAAATTACAGATCTGCAAGGCGGCATAATAAATCATGCCCAGAAGCGGCATGTAAAGTCCTATGTGATGTCTTTGCGACATGCGTAGGCCTTTTGCAGACGAGGGAGAGGCAGGCCCAACCACCGGGCGGGGGGGGGGGGGCAAATTACCTCGGGGCCATGCCTGATCCAACCGTTTAAATCCTCAAAAGACCGTATGATGCCGAAAATCCTCGGGAGCTGGCACGGTGTCATTACATGGCCCCTGTAGGGTGTGGTAAAAGTTTGGTCGCATTTTGAGTAGGGCTCACCTGCGGCTGCTTGTAAACTACACCATCTCCGATGTAGTCTCTGGGTACCGACAGGGAACAAAACGGGTTTGTGAAGGAAGTGCGTGCCCTGTTACTCTATTGGCCTCGAAACTTCTTGTTCTCTCAAAGGAGGCCATTGAATAACACGTGCCAGGCCCCAACATTTTTCGGACCCGCGTGGAATATTTGAGACATTTATTGCACTGCTAGGGTTTCGGCGCCGGAAATTGCAGATCTGCAAGGCAGCACATGAAATCATGCCCAGAAGCGGCATGTAAAGTCCTATGTGATGTCTTTGCGACATGTGTAGGCCTTTTGCAGACGAGGGAGGGGCAGGCCCAGCCACCGGGGGGTAAATTACCTTGGGGCCATGCTTGATCCAACCGTTTAAATCCTCGGAAGATCGTATGATGCCGGAAATCCTTGGGAGCTGGCATGGTGTCATAGCATGGCCCCTGTAGGGTGTGGTAAAAGTTTGGGCGCATTTCGAGTAGGGCTCACCTGCAGCCACTTGTAAACTACACCATCTCCGATGTACTCTCTGGGTACCGAGAGGGAACGAGTCGGGTTTGTGAACGAAGTGTGGGCCCTGTTGCTCCATTGGCCTCGAAACTTCTCGTGCTATAAAAGGAGGCCATCGAATGACACATGCAGGCCCACGCATTTTTCAGACCCGCCTGGAATATTTGAGACATTTTATTGCACTGCTAGGGTTTCGGCGCCGGAAATTGCAGATCTGCAAGGTGGCACATGAAATCATGCCCAGAAGCGGCATGTAAATTCCTATGTGATGTCTTTGCGACATGCATAGGCCTTTTGCAGACGAGGGAGGGGCAGGCCCAACCACCGGGGGGGGGGGGCAAAATTACCTCGGTGCCATGCCTGATCCTACCGTTTAAATCCTCGGAAAATTGTATGATGCTGGAAATCCTCGGGAGCTGGCACGGTGTCATAACATGGCCCCTGTAGGGTGTGGTACAAGTTTGGGCGCGTTTTGAGTATTGCTCACCTGCGGCTGCTTGTAAACTACACCATCTCCGATGTAGTCTCTGGGTACCGAGAGGGAACGAGTCGGGTTTGAGAAGGAAGTGTGGGCTATGTTGCTCCATTGGCCTCGAAACTTCTCGTGCTCTCAAAGGAGGCCCATCTAATGACACGGAGGGAGAAGCAGGCCCAGCCACTAGGGGGGGGGGGGAATTACCTCGGCTCCATGCCTTACTTCGCGTTACCGAGTGCCCGTGTCTTGGCCCTGGACAAAGAGCAAAGCACTCGGCGTAGAGTGAGGTTTCAGTAGTTGGTTTTGCATGTCATCATAATATGGATACGCTAGGGGTCAAAAGTGTCATCTAAATATTAAGGTGGCATTAAATTTAGAGTTTCACGAATAGGACCTATGAAAACTACTCCCTCCGTTCCTAAATATTTGTCTTTCTGAAGATTTCAACAAGTGACTACATACGAAGCAAAATGAGTGAATCTACACTCTAAAATATGTCTACATACATACCTATGTTATTGTCTAGTTGAAATGTCTAGAGAGACAAATATTTAGGAACGGAGGGAGTAGTCGACAAAAAATAGGGGAGATTAATAATACTAATTAAGTAGTAATATAAATGCAATGAAAACCATCTTAAATCAATTTTTCATAAATGATACGAGTTGAAAAAAAATCCGCAAAAATGTAAGCCTGGTGCTTTCATCGGGCACACGGCTTATATGGCCTATAAGCCGAATGCTTGCGCAGGGCACACGGCTTATATGTCCTGTAAGCCGAGTGCCTACTTCGGACACACGGCTTATAGGGTGCTCCGTGACAGCTCCGTCAGCAACCTCCGTTGCAGACACGTGACAGTTTGTCTTTGCCGAGTGTGTGCTATAAGCTGGGTGCTTTTTCGAGTAGATACCGAGTGTGTGCTATAAGCCGAGAGCTTTTTTGCAACACTCAGCTTATAGATGACCATAAGCCGAGTTCTTCATTTTTTCCGGGTGTTTTATTCCCTGTACTCGGCTTAGAGGAGCATAAGCCGGGTGCCCGAAAAATAGCATTCGGCTTATAGGCTAACACACGGGAAAAATGAATTTTCCTGTAGTGTACTATCGTATGTACTAGTAGCGCTGCTTTCTCCACCCCACACTACAGCTAACTAATTAGAAATAAAAATAAAATAAAATTCAAATGCAGTATTCATGAATGGAAATTCAGATGCATTTGCTTCACCAACAATGATTAGTAGTAGCATCAACATAGCCTCTAATTCAGCATAGGAGTTGCAAGTAAGGGAAAATTACCACCAACACTAGCTAATAATCATCATAGCTAGTCATTACCACCAACATTGTCTAATCATCATAGCTACATAGTGTAGCACATCATCATCATCTTGAAATTCATTCTAGCTAGCTAATCACTCCTACTGCTCCCTCTCAGGTAAAATAGCATAGAACATGTGGAGCGTTCCTGATTCATCATATTGAAGCATCCAGATGAACCTGTCTCCTAATTGTGGGCTACGCTTCTGACTGCTGCCCCTGGTACTTCTCTGCGATCCTTCACAATTTTGTTCCAGTCTTTGACTATTAAGACTTGCTCGCTTCTAGAAATCCTGAATGCACTCATATGCAATGTAGGAAGTCTTGGCCGTATGCTAATCATGGACATGCGACCTTTAGCTTCGATCCATTGAGGCACAACTATCATCGGGAGTCCCTATTGAAGAACATCGTAGTAACATACTTAGCAATAAAACTTAAAAAATAATGCATGCAAAAGATGCACTAAGGACAAATAGTAAAAATCTAACCATCTTTCCTAAAAAGATGTGACCGTAGTTCAATACGAACACTATTGGTCGCACGTTTTGAGTACTAAGATTTCTAAGTCCAGGAAAATAATTTGTCTTGACAGTATGAAGATCCTCAAGCAATTAAACATAATGACTTGTCTCCTTGCAGTTTAGTTCAGCCCCGGGACAGTAGTAGGTCATGTCTACCAAGCGTCGGACATGTTTGCTTGAATGGAAATAAGCTGTCAATAGAAATTAGTTAACAACTATTTTTGAATAAATAATATCCAAGACATAAATATGGTTGAGAAACTTTCATAATGGTAGAACTGGAGGCGTCTGCACATCGACCCAGATGTCGATATTATCTTCAATATCATCTTCCGGACGAATATCAAATGTGATAAGCATATCAGGCTCAAATGCATAAGCCTTGCATAGTGCTTTCCATTGTTTGCATTCAAAATGGGTGTAGGTGTCTGTATTGTACAATTTTCCGAGAAAACTATAACCATGCTCGGTCCTCAAGTTAACTCTTTTTACCTCCGTAGTTTTCATTATACTGAAACCAATCTTATCCAAGACATATATTCTTGCATGGCAGGGGATACGCTAGTAAAATAGTAAAAAAATTTAAAGTATAAGTTGAAGCAAAAGAAGCAGAAGTCATGCTTAATTACGAAAAAAGACTTGTCATTGTAACTTACTGTATGCACGTCGAAGTTCTCATCCAGCTTGATGCTGAAGCGCCTACCACCAACTGGGTGAGGCCTGTTGCACAGGCCGCGCTCGTGTACGCAGTATTCGCACATACCGAATTCCCTTTCACTATCGTCGTCAGACATTTCCTATGTTCATATAGCTGAAACAGACGTGCATTCAATAAGCAAAACTAAATCATAAAATGAATTAGTATTCAAATTAGCATGCATTCAATAAAAAACTAAATCATCTCTTGCGTTCGTACATCGTCGAATATTATCACTAATACATCTCGAATAGTATCATACATATAACATCACTAATACAGATAGAACCCTAGCGAACGACGGGTATCGGCGCGGGCGGTGGACACTCAAAGAGAAGGAACCATCACAGGATAATAGCTCTAGTGAGATCCCTGAAGAACCATCCAGGTATTGTCGAACCTGCCGTCCAACGCAACCATGTAGCGACGGACATGCTTATCCTCCTCGCAGACACGGTGAGATACCACCTCCGCGGTGGACGAAGGCCTCCCCACCGTCACTGGCCCACATGACCGCGACCAAAGAAGGTCCGGGTCGACGATGGGCTGCCTCCTCACCAAGTTGCGCACCTCGGGAGGTAGCACCTCCCGGTACCAGCCAGGCGGAGCCCAGTCCCGGATATGGCCCCTATAATCAAGCAAGCCTCCTCCGCCGAGTGGACGACGAGGATGCGGGCCAGACATCGTCGACGTCGAGAACAAATGCTTAATTATGAAAACAAAATTAATAAACAGTAGCAAAATTCGGCATGACCTTTGCTAAAAGCAGGACATATTGAGCGCCTGAAATTTGCCATAACGTAAAGGAATCGACATTCTGGCAAAACATAGTCCACTTGGAAAAATATGACATATCCAAAATGTGACATGTTCAAAATATGACACGTCCACTGCAAATTTTCATATAACAGGAAAATTGCTTTAACTAAAAAAATAACAGCAATTGCTTTAACTAAATAAATACCTAGAATTTGTTAACTACACATAAAACAACTAAAACACCTAGAATTCTGTTAAATACACCTAAAACACCTAAATTCTATTAACCTAGATAAATTTTTATCCTAATTTAAAAACCTAGCTAAATTTCTGTCCTAATTTATAAAACTAGCTAATTTAAAAACCTAGGGTTCATACTAACTAATCTGTCCTAGCTAGGGTTCGATCATAACATACATTATTCTAAGAACCTACATTTTTTCAACTACATTGGGTTCAAAATATCTACTCTCTAATAACTATAACTAGGGAGGGAGGGAGGAGGAGGAAGGGAGGGGGAGTACCTCTCGGTGGAGGAGGAGGGCTGGCGCGGGGGGCGGCCGGCGGGGGAGGAGGGCCGGCATGGGGGAGGGCGGCCGTCGGGGGAGGAGGGTCGACGCGGGGGAGGCCGGCCGGCCGGCAGGGGAGGAGGGCCGGCGTAGGCGTGGCCATCGTAGGAGGGAGAGTGTGAGGATGATTGTGAGTGAGTGAGAGAGAGGGGCGCGCGGGCCGGCACGGGGAGAACTAGAGGTGGGCTTAGCAGCAGCGTGGTGGAGGGGGCCCGGCGCTACAGCTAAAGGGGCCGAGAGCGTGGCCCATTAGCAGCAGCGCTAGGCGGGAAACCGACCACTACTGTTAACAGGCGCTTGCAGCGCTGGTTTTGTCTGGCGCTACTGCTAAATAGCAGTAGCGTGGGGTATTGAACCAATGCTACTGCTAAATGTCTACCTATAAGCATTTTCCTAGTAGTGTACACAGAAACTTACCAATAGCACGGGCCAAAAAGAAGCGCTACTACAATATACCACTAGCGCGTGTCAACGAAACGCGTTGCAGCTAAGTTTGTAGCAGTAACGCGTCTCGTGGAAGAAGTGCTACAACTAAAATTCCCTACTATTCTCGCCAGGCTACCAATAGTAGTAGCGTGCTTAAGCGAAGCGCGCTGCTCCTAAGATTGTTGTAGCAGCGTGTTTTATGCAGAAAGCGCTACTGCTAATGAAAATAAAATAAAATGAAAAAACATATAGAAAATAAATGAAAATGAAAGAAATAGAAAAAGAGGAAGGAAAAAAAGAAAAAGTGAATGAAAATAAATGAAAAAAGGAAAATAAAGGAGAAAGGCGTAGCAGCAGCGTGCTTTCAGGACAGATGCTATAGCTAACTTAGCAGTAGCGCGTGTTGCCATCCAGCTCTATAGCTAAGTTAGCTATAGCTGATGTAGCAGTAGAGCTTTTTCTGGAACGCGCTACTGCTACTTTTGACTTAACCACGCGCGATTCTTCTTCCCCACGACCACTTCCCCAAAATCCAACTCGTGTGCTGATAACCCACAAGTATAGGGGATCGCAACAGTTTTCGAGGGTAGAGTATTCAACCCAAATTTATTGATTCGACACAAGGGGAGCCAAAGAATATTCTCAAGTATTAGCAGTTTAGTTGTCAATTCAACCACACCTGGATAACTTAGTATCTGCAGCAAAGTATTTAGTAGCAAAGTAGTATGATAGTAATGGTAACAGATGCAAAAGTAATGATAGCAGTTTTGTAGTAATTGTAACAGTAGCAACGGAAAAGTAAATAAGCAAAGCACAATATGTGAAAAGCTCGTAGGCATTGGATCAGTGATGGATTATGTCGGATGTGATTCCTCATGTAATAGTAATAACATAGGGTGACACAGAACTAGCTCCAGTTCATCAATGTAATGTAGGCATGTATTTTGAATATAGCCATACGTGCTTATGGAAAAGAACTTGCATGACATCTTTTGTCCTACCCTCCCGTGGCAGCGGGGTCCTAGTGGAAACTAAGGGATATTAAGGCCTCCTTTTAATAGAGTATCGGACCAAAGCATTAACACATAGTGAATACATGAACTCCTCAAACTACGGTCATCATCGAGAAGTATCCCGATTATTGTCGCTTCAGGGTTGTCGGATCATAACACATAATATAGATGACTATAGACTTGCAAGATAGGATCAAGAACTCACATATATTAATGAAAACATAATAGGTTCAGATCTGAAATCATGGCACTCGGGCCCTAGTGACAAGCATTAAGCATAGCAAAGTCATACCAGCATTAATCTTAGAACATAGTGGATACTAGGGATCAAATCCTAACAAAACTAACTTGATTACATGGTAAATCTCATCCAACCCATCACCGTCCAGCAAGCCTACGATGGAATTACTCACGCACGGCGGTGAGCATCATGAAATTGGTGATGGAGGATGGTTGATGATGACGACGACGACGAATCCCCCTCTCCGGAGCCCCGAACGGACTCCAGATCAGCCCTCCCGAGAGAGATTAGGGCTTGGCGGCGGCTCCGTATCGTAAAACATGATGAAACTTTCTCTCAGATTTTTTTTCTCTGCGAAACCAAATATATAGAGTTGGAGTTGAGGTCGGTGGAGCTCCAGGGGGCCCACGAGGAAGGGGGCGTGCCCAGGGGGAGGGGGCGTGCCCCACACCCTTGTGGACAGGGTGTGGGCCCCCTGGACTTGATTCTTTCGCCAGTATTTTGTATATTTTCCAAAAGTTATCTCCATGAATTTTTAGATCATTCCGAGAACTTTTGTTTTCTGGACAATAATTAACACCATGGCAGTTCTGCTGAAAACAGCGTCAGTCCGGGTTAGATTCATTCAAATCATGCAAGTTAGAGTCCCAAACAAGGGAAAAAGTGTTTGGAAAAGTAGATACGTTGGAGACGTATCATGTGCTCTCGTCGCCGTCATCGCCCTCCATCGCTGTCGGCCGCCGCACGGTCTCCCGTCACCCTCCGCATGCCCTCGACACCGCCCCTGACTCCGACCTCGACGGTGCCTCCGACCCCGACCTCGACGCCCCCCTACATCGCCGTCCTCCGCCGCGCGCCCGACCCTGATCCCGACCCCGACCTTGACGCCGCGTCCCTCCCTCGGCCGCTCCCTAACTCCGCCGGCACCCGAGGTGAGCACGCCTACACCTCCTCCTCCTCCTCCCCTACCTCTGCTTAGCTAGGGTTCCTAGCGTTCATCAAACTTTAGAGTTCATCTAATTAGTTAGGGTTCGTCAAACTAGATGCTAATTAGGGTAGTAGTTGTAGATGCTTAATTGTAAACTAGATGTTAATTAGGGCAGTAGTTGTAGATGCTTAATTAATTTTTAGGAAAAATTCCTAGGGTTCATCAATGGGTGCTTAAGTAGTTGTAGATGCTTAAGAATCTAGGTAGGGTTCATCTAATTTGTTAGTACTTGTAGATTCTTAAGAACTAGGGCAGTAGGGTTTAACTAGGGCAGTAGTGTTTAGTTTAGAGAAAAAATTCAATATAGTTTTTTTACTGTTTTTAATAAGTGTTTAATAGAATTAGTAAGAAAATTAATAGAACTAGTTGAACTAGTTTATTTTAGTAAGAACTAGTTAAATTAATAGAACTAGTTTATTTTTAGTAAGAAAATTAATAGAACTAGTTGAACTAGTTTATTTTTAGTAAGAACAAGTTGAATTGATAAAACTAGTTTTTTTAGTGTGAAAAATAATAGAACTAGTTGAACTAGTTTATTTTTAGTAAGAACTAGTTTAGTTTTATTTATAGTAAGTGCTTAGTTGAACTAGTTTAATTAATACAACTATTTTATTTTTAGTATGAAAATTATTAAAACTAGTTTACTTTTTTAGTTAAAGCAATTATTCCCGCATCGACGCCGATGATGCCTATCCTGCATCCTCATCGTCGACTCGGCGGAGGAGGCCTGCTTGATCAGAGGGGCCATGTCCGGGACTGGGCTCCGCCAGGATGGTACTGGGATGTGCTACCTTCCGGGAGGCGCATCATGGTGAGGAGCCACCCCGTCGTTGACCCGAACCTTATTTGGTGGTGGTCTCATGGGCCAGTGGCAGTGCGGAGGCTTGAGGACCCCGTGGAGGTGGTACGTCACCGTGTCTGCGAGGAGGACGAGCACGTCTGTCGCTACATGGTTGCATTGGAGGGCAGGTTCTTCAGGGATCTCACTGAAGCTATGATCATGTGATGGTTCCTTCTCTTAGGGTGTCCACCGCCCATGCCGATACCCGTCGTTCGCTAGGGTTTTAGTTGTGTTAGTAAGGTTATATGTATGAGACTATTAGAGATGTATTAGTGATAATATTCAATGATGTACGGATGCAAGAGATGATTTAGTTTTGCTTATTGAATGCATACTAATTTGAATACTAATTTATTCTATGATTTAGTTTTTCTTATTGAATGCTTAAATCGGAGAACTACTCCTATTTTGAATGCTCAAATTGGAGAGCACTATTTTGAATACTATTTTGTTTTTGCAGCCAAATCTCCATGTCGCCGCCGCCGTCGTCCCCGTCACAGACCCCCTCCGACCTCGAGGTGATACTAGCCAAATCTCCATGTCAATATGAGTCCTATAAGATATTTTGAAATGCTTTTGTTCATATTGTCAACCATTGAAATGCAATGACCATCAAGTTTGAATGCAATGACCATCAAGTTTGAATGCAAATAGGATATGTGATTGTCTAAGTGGCCATGTTTGCAAGTAACACCTTCGAGTGGCCTATGTTTTGCCGAAGTGTTGATTAATTTCCGTTTCGGCAAATTTCAGGTGCTCGATATGTCCTTTTTTAGCATAGGTCATGCCAGATTTTTCCGTGAATTTTGGCATGACTTGTGCTAGAATATGTAGGAAATATCAAGTGGCCTGTATTTTCTATAAAGATAATTAAATGACATTTCGGGTTGACTTTAAGTCTATCGAGGCTCCATACATGACAATCAAAAAATGACTGTTGTCGTGGGGGTCGTTTCTCCTTCTTCTCCTTGTGCTAAACCTTTGTTAGGCACTAGGGGAAGGAGGAGTAACGACCATCACCGACGGTCGAAAAACCAATGAGTGTGTCCACCATATATGAGAGAAGAAGAATGCCGACTGTTGTCGTGGGGGTCGCTTCTCCTTCATTCCCCTGTGCGAGACATTTTGGTTTAATGCACTCGGGGACGAAGGGAGGAGCGCCATCACCAATGGTCGAATATATACACCATGTGAGCTGAGAGTTTTCAGAAAAAAAAGACTCGACGGACCAATAGTCAACCCGTGATGAATAATAATGATCTAATTTAGTTTTTGTAGTACATATATTGAATTTTAGAAGTTTGAATTATGAATATAGGAAATGTCGTCGGAAGAAAGTCTCGCGGAGTGCTCCTGGTGCGGCGACAACCGGGTTTTCTGCGACAGACCTTACTTGGTAGAAGGTCGGCGCTCCAGCATTAAGCTCGAGGAGACCTGCGACGTTGAAACGGTACGCTACGACACAAAGTGTTTTTTTCGTAATTAAGCTCGACTTCTAGTACTTCAACGTGTAATTTTCGTCTTTTACAATTCTACTAACTTATCCCATGCCATGCAAGACGCTATGTCTTGGAGAGGATGGATTTTGAAGATCATGAGAGTATGGAAACAAAGAAAATTCACATAAGGACCCATCATGGTATGAATTTTGAGGTAAATCTATACAATTCTGAGAGCGTATCCCATATTGGTTGCCCAAATTGGGAAACATTTTGCAAGATGTATGATTTTCATGAGGGTATGCTTGTCACCATGGATCTTGGTGATCCTGACATCGAGGAAGACAATTTGGACATTTGGGGTCCTTGTTGATACGCTTCCAATTCTAGCGCTATGTGAGTTTCTCAAACATAGTTATTAAGTAATTTATATTGTTTGTTTCAAAATAGCTGACAGCTTATTTCCATTGATAGCTTATTTTCATTCTTCAAAGAATGTGCGGAAGATGGCAGACAGAATATACTGCACCGATGGCTCAGAATTAACTTATCAGGAGAAAAATCATTCGATTGCATTTATTACTGATCTTGAGAATTACAATATGTATTATCAAACTCCTCCACATTATGGTCAATACGTGCCACTAGTGCACGTGTTAAACTATGCTAACATCCATGGAGATGTCATGGTAAGATTTTTTTAGTATTACGACATATGTGCATATTTTGCATAAATTATTTCTAAAACTAAACTACATTTCTAACTACGAAGTTGTTACTATGTTTTTCAACAGATAATCCCGCAGGAGTGTGTGCCTCATTTGATCTTTTAGAAAGGTCGCCTTGATGTTTTGAATATACGGCCAGGTTATCCAACGAATTACTCCTATTCATATCGGATTTCTGAAACCAATGTAGACATGACAATCAAAGATTGGAAAAAATGTATGGTCACTCGTAGGGAGCTACTTGGGAGCATCATTAGGCGAAGGGCAAGAATTGGAGACAGGATAATCTCCATTCTCCATAATGGAGAGTCAGGGCCTATCTTGTTTTATGCTATTTTACCTAAGAGAACGTACTAGGTCCTATGAGAGAGAAGTATAGGTCCTAAGTCCAATGTGTTATTATGTGGTACAATGTGTTAGAGTTGATGATGAGGAGGAGTTGTGATTGTGACTACTGACCAACTTGCTATATGATGTCTCATTGATAAAAATGATGATCATGAGGAGGTGTTATATGACAATGATGTATTATGATGATAAGTTGTTAATGATATGATGATGATGATGATGATGAGTTATTATGTCATTGGATGAAAGAACCGCGGTTTAGTTTCAAGTGGATGGATCCAAAGTGACCAATGGTTCTTTCACCCAACGATGTAATAACTCATTTTGATGTAAAAACAATATTTAAATTGCTACTGTATGATAACCTGTATAATAGCGTATGAATACAACATAAAACAAAATAGAAATAAGCAACAATAGTAGTAGCACGGGTAGGGAGGCGCGCTGCTAGTAACTACCAGTAGCGCTCTCTATCAAAAGCACTACTGCTAAGCAGGTATAATAGTAGCGCGGCCAACACGTGTATCAGTAGCGCCGTATTAGTAATGCGCCACCCCGTGCTACCGATATACCTAAATTCGACGCTACTGCTAGTCTTTTCCCTAGTAGTGAACTCGGCTTGGAATATCAAGACCCGACAAGAGAAGCAAGACTAGGCGGAGGAAGCATGACCTGGCGGCGGACAAACCTGGCCTGGGTTAATTGATTCGGAAGAGAAGACCCGGCGCTATTACCGGTTTTACAACTCGTGCACAAGATGGATTCCTCCTAACTTGGAAGGCACACAAGACCTACAAAGACTTAGAATAGGACTCCGACTATGGGTAGAACCTGGAGACCTATATTAAATCACGGGGACTCAGCTATTATATAAAGTGGGGTCCTGGGTCATCCAAAGGACAAGTTGGGGAGAGACATGTCATTAGAGACTGAAAAAATTAGTAGCTCTGAAGATAGAGGTATCGAAACACCGCCCTTGTAATCGAGATCATCATCATAGTCAATAGCAATCAAGCAGGATGTAGGCTTTTACCTCCTCTGCGAGGGGCCGGACCTGGATAAAACTCGCGTCTCTCGATTCTGACCAACCCCGTTCCAGCCACCACCTAGTTGCGATGGCCTCACGACTAAGTGTTTTTTCGAGGACATCTGTCATGAGAAAACCATGACACATACCATTATGGCACATATTGTTCGTTTGTAGCCGTAGCTATTGCTGGAGCGATGTTCTTGACGGTGATGTTGGTTAAGACTAGTCAAAGTAGACAACATTGGAGACGTAGGTACACGACGCCGCCCGACTTGGATGGAAGACGATTTGTGGTGATGAAGTTAAGCAGTCGCATGTACCGCTTCACAAAAACCTAATCCGTCCTTTCCTGGTGCGGCATCACAAGGACGAAGGGTTCTGGAGACCTACTCTCCCGCTCACCGGTGCACATAGGCATCCGGGATGGAGTAGATTGCGATGGCGGTGCAATTGCGAGATGAGGCAAGACTCTAACATGTTTTTGGTGTGTCTTTGGCCGTGGCTAGTAAGTCATATGTATAGGAGGACCAAGGCAGCATTGTACCATGGTGACTATCTCAAACCGACATTAGTTTCCAGGTCGCAAACTTTCCAAAAAAGAAAACAATCAACTTGTCCACCAAGACATCAAAAATATGACAGAAAAAGGATGTCGCACTCCTGCAAGGCCATGGACTGTATATTGGCGGACCATTCAGGCACATGTCGCATGACCATGCCCTTCCGCCCTCCCATGCAAGGTGTTCTCTTTCTCTCCTCATACTCACCACATAGTGTAGTGAAAAGAACCCACTATATAAATAGGTCTTACACTTTCTCCAGTAACGGTATCAGACTGGACTTTAGAATCATCTCTTGCCATTTGTTCATGGGCTTTTGTGAATTGCGCTAGGAACATATGGAAATCTTCATGGGCCAAGACCATTACTCCTATAAAGTATGAAGGAGTACCGGCCTTCTTGGGCTCTCCGCGCACGTCCAGAGACTCTTGGCTGTCAGTCGTCGGGTGGCTTGCCGCGGGAGTCTCTCGGGGAATCTCTGGGCTATCCGATCTGCTCGGATGGCTCGGAACCGGGCAACCCGGCTGGAGGGTCCATGACGGGTGGAGTGAGGGTGCACAATTGCTACAGTCTTTGCATGTGCATGACGGGTGGACCAAGGGCGCGTTCGGGGCTACCATCATGCGGCAGACTACGGCACGCCCCTGCCCGCATGCGAGAGCTTAGCCAGACCCTCCTGTTGGTGTCTTCTCCTGTCCTGACTAGCTCAGTCTCTACAGTCGGCGTGTGCGGTGCGCCCGCTTGCGCCGACTATAGCGACACCCATGCTCTCCACTGCGATGAAACCAAACCCACTAGGAGCTCCGCGAAGGGTGAACGGTGGCGATGCATGACGTCTCATACGGAAGCATCAAGTCATGCACGATCCTGGCAGGTGCTATGTAGGAAGTCTCCTCCGCGGTGTGATGACATGCTTGTTGTTGCTTGATCAAAGGTGGTGCAACAGTGACTAGAGGCATGGCGGTATGGGACATCACCAACTTCCAATTTCTCCTCTAGTGACATCTGGTTAGCGATGAGCCGTTGGCCAGACGGGTGATGATGGTAAAAGCGTCAGCATCTGGTTTGCACACTTCGGTGAAAACATTTCTGGCAATGTTGGCGTGTGCTTGCATTTTTCCCTTACTGAAGGTGGTGGCCCGAAGCTTGTCTTTGGGATGAAAATCTCTCGCTCGACCCTAGGTTGGACTTGTCATCATTGGTGCAAGTGCGGCGTTTCCTTATTGTAGGCCTTGCATAAAAGCTGTGTATTTTTTTAGTGGTTTTGGTCTTTTAGCATAGAGTTAATGGTAACCTAGTGGATGTACTGTTGCGAGGCATGTTGCCTTGGAATTATTTCTTTTGTATCTTTCTGAACTTTGCAATAATATGGTTTGTGCATTATTGATGCAGGGACCATGGCATGTTCCCCTTTTCGAAAAAATCTTTATTGGATGGTTAGGAGGATGATTGTATCACAGGCCACAGGACACTTGTGTGTCATATGGGTGGAATATTTTTTAAGCGGGAGGCAGCGTTCCCGTCAATAGCAAGACGTATGTGATGACTTCGTCAACCATAGGACTTGACACGTCGGCTCAATCTTTTGGAGGTGCTCGTAGGGGCAGATTCTGCATGCAAGCGTTTATAGAGATAAATGTACGTGTGTGTGTGTACTCCCCCCGGTCCCTTTTAGTCTGCATATAAGTTTTCTTTGGAGTCGAAGTACCTTTATTATTTTGACCAAACATATAGGAAAAAGTATCAACATTCATGATGCCAAATCAATATTGTTAGATTCATTATGAAATGTAGTTTCATAGTATATATACTAGCAAAAGAGCCTGTGCGTTGCAACGGGAGAGAAAATATAACACACGCTCTTAACCCAACAACCATCACTCAAGACCACAATAGGTCCATCTCCTATATTTTTGCGAGGCATCATATTTGTGTTGCCGTTTATCCTCCTTCTCACCCTCGCCGGCGATGACCTCGGTGTTCACTAAGACCACTGACTCAAATTAACCACATTCAAACCCGTTTTGGTTTGTGTGAACACTAAGACCATCGCCGTCGAGGGTGAGAAGAAGGATAAGCGGCAACACAAATATGATGCGTCGCTAAAATAAAGGAGATGGACCTATATTGTGGTCTTGAGTGATGGTTGTTTGGTTAAGAGTGTGTGTTGTGTTTTTTCTCCCGTTGAACGCATGGGCTCTTTTGCTAGCACCCCATGGCGATCCAGATTGCAAATAAACACCCCACTATAACCATATAGGGAAAAGAAAACATCGATAACTACACATGCATACCTCTGAAAAATATCGTAGGGGAAAACAACAGATTTCTCATCGCGAGAGTGAGTGAAAGCGAGCGAGAGAGAGAGAGGGAGAGAGAGAGACGCCTTAGGATTAACCATATTCAACACATGTTTTTTGTTGTTTTGTGTGAACACCGAGGCCATCGCCTGCCAGGGTGAAAAGGAGGATAAGCGGCAACACAAATATGATGCCTCGCAAAAATAAAGGAGATGAACCTATTGTGGTTTTGAGTGATGGTTGTTGAGTTAAGAGCGTGTGTTATGTTTTCTCTTCCGTTGCAACGCACGGCTTTTGCTAGTATTTTAAAAATATTTAACAGGTAAATTAACATCATATTTAGATTCCACACATTTTTCTAATAAAATTTCATATATAATATGTTAAAATCGAAGTTACGGTTTAAAAGATACAGATAATTTTAAAAAGCACTTGTTTGACTTAAATATATTTCAAAATAATATTTAAAAATACTAAACATGTAGAAATAATCTTATATTCATGTTCTACATATTTTTCTAATCAAATTTCACATATAACATGTTCAAATCGGAGTTACGGTTTAAAAGATATGGCTGATTTAAAAAAAGCATTGTTTGACTTAAATATGATCAGCGGATGAATTATCTAAAACATCGGGGGGGTTTTCGACAAATGTAAAATAACGGTTCGGATGTGACTTAAATCCGGACTACGGGTTGACTTCAAGAAAACACAGGGACTTTTGTGTAAAATATGAAAAAAAATATTTCATTTTAACATAAAACAGGACCGCGGGTTGAATTCACTGAAATAGAGGGACTTTTTTGAAAAATGTGATGACGGACGAAAGAAATCCAATTTGCTTTATTATTAGGTAAAGATTTGGTATTTTAGATGTTGATATATTTTGGTATAAATTTGGTCAAACTTTGTAAAGTTTGACTTGATTAAAATCTAATACGCGGAGTAAAAATGACTGGAGGGAGCAGGTGTCCGCGCTTGTAGTGTGTTTCTCGAAAATAAAGAATAATCTTAAAAGCGTACTCGAGCTGTAAGCTTTTGTGTTGGTAAATCCTGCATGTTGCCAATCAGTTGAACTTATCAACACTGGCAGCTGAAAGCCTGAAACACGGCTAAGTTGATATTTGGTATGCGCTCACTGTGCTAGAAGACGAAAATGTTGACAGAATTGGGAAGGTGACAAGGTGCATTAGTTAGTATACAAACCGGTGTCCGGCCCTGATAATTTAGTGTGCAGGGCAAGGCAACCTAACCAACTCGATCTTCTTTCGATCCTGTGCCAAGGCATGCATGCATGCACATAGTGCACTGATACAAGTAAGGCACCAAGAGAAAACGCAGATGGTTACCATTCCTCAACTAGCTAGTACGTGCATCGACCTGCATGCATGCGTCCGTCGCCGGCCGACACTGCCTAAAGACATGCTCCCGCGCGCGCTCTATATAAACGCTCGGCGCGTCTACACCTTCATGCTCAAGCTCAAGCAGAAGCTTGTGTAGCTCGATCGATCGATATGGCTTTGTCCCCTGGGGTGATCCCTGCAGTAGCTCTGCTAGTGGGCGGCCTGTTCACCGCCTTCCCTGCGGCGTCCGGCGGCCACGTCGACGTCCGTGACATGCTGATGATGGACAGGTTCCGCCAGTGGCAGGCCACCCACAACCGTTCGTACCTGAGCGCGGAGGAGAGGCTGCGGCGCTTCGAGGTGTACCGCAGCAACGTGGAGTACATCGACGCCACCAACCGGCGCGGCGACCTCACCTACGAGCTCGGAGAGAACCAATTCGCCGACCTCACCGGGGAGGAGTTCGTCGCAAGGTACGCGTCGTCGCACGAAGCCGGCGGTGGCACTGGCTCGGTCATCACGACAGCCGCTGAGGCTGACGGCCTCTGGTCGTCGGGCGGTGGCGACGACTCCTTGGAGGCTCCGCTTCCGCCCAGCGTGGACTGGAGGGCCAAAGGCGCCGTGACGCCGGTCAAGAACCAAGGCTCGCAATGCTGTACGTATTCACCAATTATTTTAACCTTTTTTAGACCCTGGTTAGTGTCACACGTTTTTGCATGAAGAAATTCTGCCCTGACGTTTTTTAGGCATGTTTAGTTATCTGAGGATGACAACTTTATTTATGAAGCATGTCAACTTTTTGTTTGGATGGCAAGTTTTAATTTTTTTTAGGGTTTTTTCCAGATAACAATTTTAGTTGTTCAGTCAGAGCGATGTTATTTCGTGGTGACACTTATCATTAGAGCTCGTTAGAGGAATCTCATTCATTTCAACTATGTAAGTACTGGCCTCTTTTAACTAATTTGTTTCTGCGCCCGGACCGGACCGGGTGCATGCAGTCAGCTGCTGGGCATTCTCGGCGGTGGCAATGATGGAGAGTCTCTACTTCATCAAGACGGGGACGCTGGTGACCCTGTCGGAGCAGCAGCTGGTGGACTGCGACAAGTACGACGGTGGCTGCAACCGAGGCTACTACCATAGAGCCTTCCAGTGGATCATGGAGAACGGCGGCCTCACCACGGCGGCGCTGTACCCATACAAGGCGGTGAGAGGCGTCTGCATCCGCGCCAAGCCCGCCGTCACCATCACCGGGCACGCGGCGGTCCCCAAGAATGAACTGGCCCTGCAGAGCGCCGTCGCGAGGCAGCCCATCGGCGTGGCCATCGAGGTCCCAACCAGCATGCAGTTCTACAAGAGCGGGGTCTTCTCGGCCCCCTGTGGGATCCAGATGAGCCACGCCGTGGTGACCGTCGGCTACGGCACCGACGCCTACTCGGGGCTCAAGTACTGGCTCGTCAAGAACTCGTGGGGCCAGACATGGGGCGAGGCCGGCTACATCCGTATGCGCCGCGACGTCGGAGGCGGGGGGCTCTGCGGCATCGCGCTCGACACCGCTTACCCGACCATGTGATGTCCATCATGCAAGCGCACCTAAGTACGTTCCGAGTTAAGTAAGCTCGCAGGCAGGCAGCGGCATCTGCCCTACCAGTATTCCATCGTGCATTTGTGACGTTCAACCTATGTCGTCGATTACATCGCGAGGCTATTATACGTATGTGGTGTGTGTACGTGTAACAATAAACTATCATGCGTGTTCTCTTGTTAAAAAAGGAAAATGTCCCCAAGCAAAAGGGCTGCAAAAAGTCTTTGTGTCTAGCTTTTTCTTTTTGCTAGTTCTGTGCAAGGTAAAATATAGCATGCTAAGCGAAATAGCGGCCGCCTCCTCCAGATGCTATACATGATATAGCATGCCAATAACGTGCTATATCTCAAATAGCGTTTAAAATAACTATTAGATATGGCTCAAAAATAAAGGTTTTCAGCAGGACTAAATGATATAGTTTAAAATAACAATAGTTTTTCTTCGGGATGACACGTCATTTTCTCAACCGGCAATGCCGCAACGATTGGAAAGTCACATGCAATACAACACATGAATAATCTTGCGTGGTACAAATACCGAGAAGAAAAATGATGAAATGCCATCTTGTGTCTTTGTTTCCCTCCAGTATCCCAGATCTGACAAATACATTGAGTGGTGAAAGGAAGAAATTTAAGGCTAGCATGGCACACTCGCAAGGATTATCACTCCAATCTGCGGCAGTTTTTCCTTCAGTCGAGCTGTTGAAAGCATACATATATACAGGGTCTATGGATGTAATTCTGGAAGTGTGAACTTGCATGCGAGTTTGGTATTCATTCATTTTGCAAATCATGTACCAGTAGGAGTTTTGTTTTTTAGGAGTTCATGTGGAAACATGTTGATTTCATGCATGCATGTATGTTCCTTTAGTGGTAGAAATGTTACCCGTGCTTAATATTAGTGTGATGTAGCAAGAAATCCATGTAGAAAACCAAAATGTGTGATCCCTAGTCAGATTTCAATCTCCACCTTTGGTACTAGCCAGATTTTTTTTAAGGATACATGCTTGGACCATTTTCAGTACCAAAGGGAAGGAAAAAAAAAACTCGTTCCGCTCGGCGATCCGCGGCGCATTACGACCGAGAGAAGAAGCCGAAGCCACAGCTGCAGGAACGCCTGGTCCTCGGGACGCCACACGGTCAATGCTTCTCTGTGTCGTCGCTGGAGCCACAACCCCCGCCGGCGGGTCACTGCTCGCAGCACTGGAGCTCGTGGGGAGGATTGATTGTTTGGCTTACGGAGGTGATGGGCGTGTCGTGGATGTTGAACCACGACGGCATCGATCAGCATGCCACCTGATGCAAGCGAAAGACAGACAGACATTCACGTAAGTGTCAAGAAGCCAGTTGCAATGAAACTGAAGGATGTACGATGTGTTACTGTACGTACGGTTGCATATGACATGTACGGTGGCCGCCGTGGGGAAGGCCCAGCTGGCGCCGGCGAAGGCGTACCCGCGCACCCAGCCCGTGCAGCCACAACACGAATCACTGCGACCACCGCCCGAGCAGGGGAGACCGCGCGCAGGAAAGGGCTGGCCCGCCGCCGCCAGCACCACGCAGGCATGGCCCGGCGGCGGCGGGGGGAGGGAAGAATGAGGAGGAGCGCGGAGGGGAGTCGGGGACGAGGTCCCCGGTCGCGTCGCTCGGTGAGGCGACGCGGGGGTTACGGGGGAGGGAGTGGGGGGAGGAGGGGTGGAGGAGCGGTAGGGGAGGGCAAGGGCCGGCGTGGGCCGGCCGCGGCGGCGGCGACGCGCGGCTGGGGAGCCGCCGGCGGTGCTGGGAAACCCTAGGGGAGTCGCGAGCGCCCATTTACAAGAAAACTAGTGAGCTAGCAAACCCATGAATAAATCATGAGCATGACATTGACAGCATTGATAACACACTGGTTACGATCTAACAGAGCATGTACTACGCATATAGTAGAAACATCTACGCATGTCGCGAGCTCGGCTCGGCTCAATCCCGCCGCGCCGCGCCGCGGCGAGCGGAGGAGGAGGAGGAGGAGTGCGCGAGGGCCTCATCTCTTCTCAAGCTCCAATAGCATGAGGAAGAGAATCCCTTATAAACCACTCCAACTCTCCTTCCACTTCCAAGGTGGAACTAAATTTCCCACCACCTTGTCATGCCACCTACATGGGCCCTTAGAGATCAAATCTGAAATTCTCATATGGGCTCTAGGCCCATCTCATATTTCAACAATCCCCCACCAAATCTCAGGGGCCCAGTTTGTCCTTTGTTCCAAACGCTGTTTTGATATACCAGCATCTCAGTGGAGACCGATTAAGGTTGAGCTCCGCCTAGACCAAGTAGTTACACTCCTTCACAACTGAACAATGGACTATGCCTTGAATTGTCAGTTTGGCGTCAAGAAGTTTCACCACAAGTCTCACTGATACGAGGCTGCCGAAGGCCGACCCCTCGGGTGGAGCATATTAGTCACACTCCTGGCCTGTTCATGAGCTTGCTAGAGATCACCCCAATCTCATAGACTGTGACCAGCAGTCGGGCTCATATAGGTGTGTTCCTCCAAAAATCGCTCTGTAGGATAGCATCTTGCTTATGCATATAAGCCTTGGAACACATTAAGACAGTAGTCATCCTTCCATACAGTTTCAGAGAGTATTGCATCTCCAACGGAGTGGGTTAGTAAAGTTACTCTCCTCAGTTCATCACTGGCTTGTTTTCCCAGGTCCTACTTCACGGGATCTCCGATCACATAGGTTGGGTTACTACCATGGCAACTCATGTGGGTCTCATACCCATCTCCCTTGATGCGTTATCTATCACAACACGTGATAGCCCTTTAGTAAAAGGATCTGCCAGATTCTTAGCCGTTTGAATATAATCCAACGCTATCACTCCTGAGTTGCTCAATTATCTGACAGCTTTCAATCTCATTCTTATGTGTTTGTTGGACTTCATGTTGTCCTTTGAACTCTTCACCTTGACAATAACTGTTTGATTGTCACAGTTCATAAGGATGGCCGGAACCGGCTTCTCAACCACTGGCAAGTCCATCAACAGATCTCGAAGCCATTCTGCTTCGCCACCCGATGTGTCTAATGCTGTTAATTCTGCTTGCATTGTCGGTCTTGTTAAGATCGTTTGCTTGCAAGACTTCCAGGAAACAGCACCACCTCCAAGAGTAAATATATACCCAGTTGTGGCCTTCATCTCATCAGCATCAGAGATCCAATTTGCATCACTATACCCTTCAAGTACCGACGGGTATCCGATATAGTGAAGTCCATAGTTCATAGTACCTTTCAGATAGCGCATAACTCTCTCAAGAGCATGCCAGTATACATCACCCGGTTTGGAAACAAATATGCTCAGTTTTCTAATAGCAAATGCGATGTCAGGCCTCGTTGCGCTCGCTAGATACTGGAGTGAACCAACAATCTGAGAGTATCTCAATTGATCTATAGCTGTGCCTTTAGACTTTCGAATCATCACACTAGGATCATATGGTGTTTTGAGATGGTTTGCAGTCCGAATATCCAAAACGACTCAACACCTTCTCAACATAATGGGATTGCAGAAGTGTAATCCCACCTTCATCATCTCTCAATAGCTTGATGTTCAAGATAACATCAGCCACTCCAAGGTCCTTCATCTCAAAGTTCTGAGATAGGAAAGACTTAACTTCCTCGATCAACTTGAGATTAGTCCCAAATATCAGTATGTCATCAACATACAAACACAGTATAACTCCTTCGCCCCCACCATAGCGATAGTATACAAATTTGTCAGCCTCATTAACAACAAAGCCAATAGATGCCAACGTTTCATTAAACTTGTCATGCCATTGCTTAGGCGCTTGTCTCAGGTCATACAAAGATTTCACCAACTTACACACCTTTCCTTCCTGACCATCCATCACAAAGCCATCAGGCTGTTGCATATAGATTTCCTCCTTTAGCTCTCCGTTCAGGAAAGCCGTCTTAACATCCATCTGATGAATGAGAAGACCATGCGAGGCCGCCAACGAGAGTAATACTCGAATGGTGGTCAGTTTGGCCACAGGTGAATAAGTGTTGAAGAAATCTTCTTCTTCTTTCTGGGCGTAGCCCTTGGCCACAAGCCTAGCCTTGTACTTTTCTATCGTACCATCGGGCCTAAGCTTCTTCTTGAACACCCACTTGTATCCCAATGGTTTGCAACCATAAGGACGTTCAGTAAGCTCCCAAGTCCCGTTAGCCATGATGAAATCCATCTCGCTACGGACCACATCCTTCCAGTAGTCAGCTTCTGGAGATGCATACGCTTCTGAAATAGAAGTGGGATTATCCTCCATGAGGTATATGAAGAAATCATCACCAAAGGTCTTTACAGTCCTTTGTCTCTTGCCCCTACCAAGGGATTCCTCATTATTCTCCTCAGGGTTTTCATCATGTGTTTGATTATAATATTCCATCGGAATGGCAGGTTCAGGAGTCTCCTCAGATTCCTGTCTAGAAGTGCTTTGTACATCTCTCATGGGAAAAATGTCCTCAAAGAATGTAGCATCTTTAGACTCCATAATTGTACCGACTTTCATGTCAGGTACCTCGGATTTCACTACTAGAAATCTATAGCCAGCACTATTCATAGCGTAGCCCAAATTAACACAGTCCATAGTCTTTGGTCCAAGCTTACGCTTTTTGGGGATCGGCACATTAACTTTCGCCAAGCAGCCCCAGGTACATAAGTACGAGAGTGTTGTCCCTCTCTTGGTCCACTTCTCGTAAGGAGTGATCTCGTTATCCTTTGTCGGAACTTTATTCAGAACATGACAGGATGTCATTATAGCCTCCCCCCACCATGCCTTGGATAAACCCGACGTATCTAACATGGCGTTAACCAAATCAGTTAGAGTACGGTTTTTCCACTCGGCAACCCCGTTTGACTGGGGTGAGTAGGGAGGCGTCCTCTCGTGAATAATGTTGTGTTCCGCACAAAAGGCATCAAACTCTTTTGAGAAGTACTCTCCACCATGATCTGACCGGACTCGTTTAATTTTCTTTTCAAGTTGATTCTCAACTTCTGCCTTATAGATTTTGAAGTAGTGTAGAGCCTCATCTTTAGTATTTAACAGATACACATAGCAATATCTAGTGGAATCATCTATCAAAGTCATGAAAATTTCTTTCCACCTTTAGTCAACACACCATTCATCTCACAAAGATCAGAATGTATGAGTTCCAGTGGCATCAAGTGTCTCTCCTCTGCTGCCTTGTGAGGCTTGCGAGGTTGCTTAGATTGCACACACGAATGGCACTTAGAACCTTTGGCTAAAGTGAAACTCGGGATTAAATTCGATTTTGCTAGCCGCGTCATAACACCGAAACTAATGTGACAAAGACGTGAATGCCATACTTCAGATTCATTAACACTCAAATGAATATTGTTCACGACTTTATTACATAGATCTGTAAGAGAAAGGCGGAACATGCCTCCGCATTCATAACCCTTTCCAACAAATAGTCCATATTTCGTAACAACTAATTTATTAGACTCGAATACCAACTTAAACCCTTCTCTACATAGAAGGGAGCCACTAACGAGGTTCTTCTTGATGGCGGGGACATGCTGCACGTTCTTCAGCTGCACGATCCTTCCCGAAGTAAACTTCAGATCGACCATGCCAACACCAAGAACAGAAGCACTCGCGCCATTCCCCATCAGTACGGACCCGTGACCTGTGGCCTGGTAAGAAGAAAACAATGAAATGTCAGCACACACATGAACACCTGCACCTGTGTCGACCCACCAATCGGTAGACGGCCAAACTGAAAATACAGCAAATAAATTACCGTACCCAGATGCACCACTCTCATTGTTGCTCACAATCATATTGACAGACTTGGAGTCCTGCCCTTGCTTCTTATACTTGTTTGGGCACTTGTTGGCCCAATGCTCAAGCGAACCACAAGTAAAGCAGCCCTCATCCTTCTTGTTCTTCTTGAAGGTCTTCTTACCCTTCCTTCTTAAAGTCGGCACTCTGTTGGACACCGTTCTTTCCCTTGGGCTTGTGAGAATTGGAGTTCTTCTGATGCACCATGTTGGCCACAGAAGTTCCTTCGACCCCTTTTCCGTGCGAGTCCTTTGCCCTTGAATTCTGCTCAACACTCAGATGACCAATGACATCCTCCACAGAGAATTCACGCCTCTGATGTTTTAGAGTGGTGGCAAAGTTCCTCCAGAAATTGGGAAGCTTAGCGATTATGCAGCCCGTGACAAACTTGCCCGGTAACTCGCACTTAAGAAGCTCAAGCTCCTTAACAATGCATATTATCTAATGAGTCTGCTCCAATACAGGACGGTTTTCAACCATCTTGTAATCATGGAACTGCTCTATAATATACATCTCGCTCCCTACATCGGCAGCCCCGAACTTAGATTCGAGCGCCTCCCACAAGTCCTTGGCAGACCGCACATGCAAATATGCGTCAACCAGCTTATCTCCAATCACGCTCAGAACTGCCCCGAGGAACACGACAGTGGTCTCCTTGAACGCCTTCTCCTGATCAGGAGCGATCGTTCATGTGGGAGTCACACCGGCGACCCAGAACACGTTCATGGCAGTGAGCCATAAGGTGGTTTTAGTCCGCCAACACTTAAAATACGTCCCCGTAAACGGCGACGGTTTTAGTGCAGCAGCAAAACCAGAATTCGAAAAACTCCTACACATATTAGGTTTTTGGATAGCGATTACGCGACTTCTCGCTTCTGTTCATCTACGTCTGCATCACCTTCGTCATCACCATGTCGACCGACGCCGACCGTGCTGCCCGCTGAGAAGGCCGAGGCCGACAAGAAGGCCGCCGAGGATGCCGCGGCTACTGCTGCCGCCACCGCCGCCGCGTGGCCGATTGGAGGGCATACATCGTTTATCCCTCTCATGTTTCTTTCTGTTGTAGCAGTACTAGCGATATGCGTAGATGTTTCTACTATATGCGTAGTACATGCTCTGTTAGATCGTAACCAGTGTGTTATCAATGCTGTCAATGTCATGCTCATGATTTATTCATGGATTAATTTAATCAGAAAACTGCCTATTTTCTCATCACAAGATTCGACCTCCAAGAATAATTGTGGCGCCACCTCCAATAATTCAGTGGTAAACCCAAAGATGTTCGGAAGTCAACAGAAATTCCATACAGTAAAACAGTTGGATTTTCAACCCTTGCTCGTGCAAGTTCTGAAATAAAATACCATAAAGAAAAACTTCAGAAATATATATAGGACGTCTTATGTCATCAAAGGTCAATGTCATTTAACACTGGAACAGAGAAACTTTGAGAGAACAGAACTCAGCTTCGATAGATATTTGCCCAAATTCCCGAGGATCAACAGGTGTTGTGGTACAACACCACAACACCTGATGGTGCAGGTACGCAATGCAGCTAGCTAGCAACAATAGGCTATCTACAAACAAGTACTAGTAATTTATGAGCTGCATTTTGAGTTCCAGCCGCACATGTTTTGGTTGCCCAAAGCTCATATTCCTCCAAAATTAACCCAGGATCCAAAGTTCTTGCTGCGTCAAATCTACAAAGAAAGGAAAACCCCGGTAACAACATTCAAACTAGATACCCCTATTTGTACAACAAAGCTGCGAGCACCATCTTGGGCACTCTGACATAAATGTTCTATTTGCTTATAATAGTGTATAATTTGCACTATTTTTGGTGAGGTATAATTAGCACTTTGCATAGACTGAAATTCGATAATTGTTTGCATGACACAACATACTAATGCAATGTTACTACTTACACTATTGTACAGTAATACAATTCACAATGGAGATGGTTTTGGCAGTGCTGCTCATTGATAATTAGAAATAAAAAGATGCACCAAAAGGGGAAATTATGATGGTAAATATATTGTTTAGACAGAATATCAACACATTTACAAGAAAACTAGTGAGCTAGCATGGATTCATATATAGGTTTAGCAAACATATTTTCTGATAAATCAACCAAACTCCACCAAAATACCTCTAAAAGGACTAAATATGACAAGACAACCTGGTCTAAGGTGGTCACTTCTTCTGATAAACCTACTCATCTGCCAATTATCTGCGGAAACTTCAGGACTAGGAAACATGATCAAAGGTGTTATGTTGCAAATGACCATCAAACTAAATGTTCACAAATCAACTAGTACGCGCGGATCCTCACTCTAAACCTAGCGAAACTTTATTGCACCCCTAACATGCGATCAGATTCTTGAGTATATCATCTATAGTCAGGCGATCAGACTCTTTGCTTGCCATCACGTACATATATCCTCTGTTCTAGCTAAGAGAAGAGTTTGATATACTCAACGCATGCTTCTCTGAGCTTGCTGCAATGATGCTGGTCAGCTAGAGCCAATGTGGCCCCAACGCTCTTAGCATCGAGACTCTTGCATAGCATACTCTCACACATCAACTTCATCCTTTCCATGGCATACCTATCTGCAGCCACGATCAAGTGCTTAATCATCTCCTTGTTGTCATGGTTGTCAAGGTCGTGCATGACAGGCAATGAATCTGTATACATGAAGTGAAGCAATGCTTTGAAAACAGCTGGCTGCATGTCCTCAATCTGTATGCACTGTTTCTCGCTGTCCCCCATTGGCCCGTAGAGCTGAGCGTCGAAGACGGGAGACTGCATCGCGAGCACAATCTTATGCGCATGGAAGACCTCACCGTTAACCTTGATCGTCATGTCCGCTCCTTTGTTCCCCTCCAGCAGTTTTGCAAGATTGTTCGACAAGTCTGACGGTGTTACCTGAATCTCAGGTGGCTTGGCAACCGTCGCCACGGCCGGTATTTCCTTGAGGAGAACGGTAATGTCGCACTGGATCACAAGGCAGTCATCCTGCAGGTACGGGGATGCCTCCAGGAGGTCGATCTTCATGAACTTGTAAGCACCCCTGACATGATCGTTCTTCAAGGAGTCGAACGCCGGGAGGGACGATGGCCGGGAGAAGATCAATGACGACAGCCCGGTGGCCCGGTTGATCAGCCTCAGGTCGTAGAGCGCCCTCACCACGGAGTTCTTGCTCTGGAGCTCGACGCAGACCGAGACGTGGTCCTTCTGGTTTAGGTCTCCGTCTGGGTAGTACCGGATGCACCAGTCATAGCCGCCGACGGCAAAGGTGGCGGATCGGATGAATTTGCCGGCGCCGAGGCCCTTGTGCAGCCTGTAGCTGGCGATCGTGAACACGTGCGTGCCCCGCGCCGTATCTGGGACGCAAGCCGACGCCGTAGTCGTCGTACTAGGCATCTGCAGTGCCGCCGCCATTGCCTATTCTTTTGCGGAGGGGAAATTAGGGCGACGACGGCGAATAGGGTTTGTTCAGCGACTCTCCTCTGTTTTATTAGAAGATGAAATCTCCTCGGCCTCTGGCTGGCCTGGACGATGGGCTGCTACCACTGGGCCTGGATGATGGGCTTACCGGAGGCTGCCACGAACGAACGATTGGCTATTGTTTAGTTTCTTGATACTAAAAAAATAAGGCTATTGTTTAGTTTCTTGATTGATCAACTTAAAAAAAAAAGAGTTCAGTTTCTTGATCCAAAACAACCATAGCTTGTAATTCCTGCTTTTTTTTTAAGAAGTTGCCACGTGTACTTCATGGAACAAACTTGGTACACATAATACATACGCATACACCCTTACACACAAACAGATGGCGAGACATGAAAATTGTAAAAGCAACCTCACAAAACAAAAACAAAAAAGGATCGAAAGATTTGCAGGAATGATCCAAAAACAAGAAATTTTCTAGCACAGTCCTTGGGCATCTATCCTTGCCTACCCTCGTCACAAAATTGGACTTTGCCGCCGTTGTTGCTTCTCCAAAGAGAAATGAGAACTACCGCCACCATCGCAAACAAAGCTGCCTTTTCTGCCGAGTCTTTGTGGTATGACAGCCGGGGATTATCCCCGTGTCTGTCTGATCCTAACGGCGTCGACTTCAACCAATGCGATTGGAGAAATGGATGTTGCCGCGCACTGGCATCTGCACATCCCGCTTCGAAAACCCCACAAACGCTGCCATGCCCCCAGCTCCACCAGCGGCGAAGCTAGCCGAACGGGAGCTGACACAGCCTAACTCCGCCAAATCCGATGCCCGACGAGACGAAAAGGCCACTTGCTTTCCAGTATCGTTCATTGGAGCCGCCGGAGTGGGCAAGAAACAGGGCCGGCCAAATTATTCTGACACGGTGAAGATCCCGCCACCAGCGCTATGCCTCTGCGAATTCCAAAGCCAACTACACATCAGAGTAGCAATGTCGGGGGTCCCCTTCCATCGCCAGAGCGACGGCCATAGGGGTAGAGGACACACAACCATGCCGACGGAGATGTGGCAGAACGGTCGCCGCCCAAGTCTTCCTTTCAAAGGGGGAGACAAGGAACATGATCAACACTTAATGTATCTAGTTTCATCTTTATTTTGACTCCTTCTATGATGTCATTTATTGACCTTCGCCCTTGGCCCTCCTTTGTTAAGCGAAGGTCCATCGATACAGAGGGACGCGCTTCACTAGTCAATTCCGTCGGAGAATGTGGTAGCCCTGATCTAGCTACGAGGCGGAAAATGGGTTCCTTTGGAGAGAGATTGGAGGGAGGTGCTCGAGACCTAGGATTGGGGGCCTCCGGGGCCGCCCTGAGAGCGACATGGGAGGACGAGCGGGATTTTTTGAAGGGACCAATAAAACGAATTGACCAGGTAACCTGGTAGTTTAAGATACCTTGTAATAAAAAATGTGGAAAGGGATGTGTCATTTAAAGTCAAAAGAGAGCATTATTATTATTGAGATTAGAGAACTAATGAAGTGTGAACTATTCAACTCTAAGGTTGTGTTAGTTTAGATTCAAATACATATGTTAGCTAATCTTGTTAAACCCTGTTAGGTTAGACTAATCCCAAATCTGTGTTTGACAACTATAATAGTATCCTAAATTATACATATACCATTACCGTATACAAGAAAGTGCACTCTCTGATAACGCATCTCTGTCAAGGGCCTCGTGCCATTCTTGCCAACACACTCACGCTGCACCTGCCTGCCCGAGAGATGTGATCCACGATGCTCTTCAAATCCCCCCTCTTGACAAAAACTCACGCTGCAATGTACACCTTTGTGTGTCCGAGAGAGTGTGCCATGGAAAACTCATATCCTACTGTCCATTGTTTTGTGCTGACAAGTGACATGTGTGCTTTGCTTAGTATACAAGGCTCAGTTACTTACTTTGCATCCATCCTAGAGAGACCAGGCTGGACCTATGCCTCCGTTGCCAGGCTTGGGACGAGGCCCTTGATAGATGTCACCTCCATTTTACATATGAATTTTGGACAAAAAATAAAGCATTAGTAGTTTGGCTTTTGTATAAACACTGTTTGAAAATCTCAATAGCTAATTCATAATAAACTATATACTATTTTTATATATGAAATTTTGAATACAATTAAAGGAAAACATTTGTTCCCTACAAAATTCATATATGGCAATTTAAGAATATATTATGTATCAAACACTCTGATTGGTGCGTAAAAGGCAACTACTTTGTGTGTACAGAATTTGATTATTATTTCAATTTGAAAATTTGCAATATGCAGCCACGGAGGAACAAGCCAACATAACAAGCCTCTACTTTTATCAATGGTATGTGCCTCTGTATCTAGATGATATTTATAAAGCATTTCTAACAAACTGTTCATGCTTTAATTATCTAACTACCTATCGATGATGAGTCATACATTCGTATATATAGTGAGAAGACTGTGAGCGTTCGATCTTTTCTAACAGTGGTGATAAATATAAAATATATTTTCATTTTTCCATTTTAAAATTATGTCGCTGTCATGCTTTAATTATCTAACTACATATAGCTAGATATAGCTGTTGAATCATAAACTGGTACAGTGAGAAGACTGCCCGCAATTCGCTCGTTTCTAACAGTGGCAATAAAATATAAAATATATTTTAGTCTTCCATTTCAAAAGTAGGTAACTGTTCATGCTTTAATTATCTAACTGCCTATAGCTGTTGAATCATAAACTCATATAGTTTCATAGACTACAACAGGAAGAAATAAAGGTCAAGAAATAAGATCAGGAAGATTTTGAAAGCTGAAGGAAAATAGAAGATTCAGGTGGAGAGGGAGATGTGTAGCTAACAGGCGATAGGTGGAAAGTAGCAGTAAATGAAGCCTTCGTGCTGTGTCGACCCGAAGGGTACAAGATCGATATTTTTTATATTTTTTTAGAAAAGGAGGATGACCCCCGGCCTCTGCATCTGGGAGATGCATACGGCCACTTTATTGATTATTCTCGAGGACCTTACAAAGTATTACAACAATGTGCCTGAATCCACCATCTTGGCAATACATGCCGCTGCTCCTATCCAAAATGATGAAGGGGTGCTAGCTGGGGCACTACCCAAACCACTCACCTAAGCCTAACATCAAAAGACGGAATCCGAAACAAATTTGGAAGCCCTAGCCGAGCCACATACCGGGTCTGGGGCATAATTCGGTCAGACGCACTCGTGTGTCGTCGCCGCCATCTTCCACATGTCCGTCTTCAGATCATATTGAGGCTTCTACCTTGTCTGGCCACTCTACCATCGACGTCACCATGACGCCAGACAGCAACCTCCTCCTGCGCGAGTCCATCTCCGTGCATCGGACGCCGAGCCTCCACAGCGCCATGCCGCCGATATCCGTCGCCATCGATTTGTGAGATGAAGCACCGCTCCACCATCCCCCCAGTCAGCACTTACTCCAAAACGATGCCCCCAGGAGGGAAAGCGATAAAACGCCATCATTGTCCGATCCGGAAGACCCAGATCTAGGGTTTCCCCTGGAGCATCCCGAGCCTGATGACGCAGACTACAACGACGATGCCTCGACAAGGGAATGACATCTAAGACGCCGCCATCGTCCGCCATGACCGTAGTCGGCGCGGTTTTCATCGGCAGTTGCTCCACCAGACGTGCGCCGCGACGTCGCTGGTCTCTTCAACCGGAGCAAACTCCAAAACAATGCCCTAAAGAGGGACTACGACGCAAAAGCGCCGCCATCGCTCGATCCCAAGGAGATCTAGGGTTTCCCCAGTAGTTGCCCACGCTGCCAAGGGCCAGATAAAGGTAGAATCCCGCGGATCTGCCCAGCTGTCGACGAGTCGCAACCACCACCGTGCCGACGGCCGACCAGCGATCAATCCGGCCGCGCCGCCGCGAACCGATCCGGTCACGCCGCCGTCGTCCCTGACAGCCGCAACGCACCAGATCGCAAGGCCTCCTGCCGCGGGGAATCGACATCGCCGAGGCGCCGCCACCACCCGCCGTGGCGACCGGCCCGCCGCCACGCTCTGGCCCGGCGGCGCCGGCCCGCGCCAGCCCCACCCGAGCGAGAGGGCCCGAGTCCCCGCCACCGCCGGCGACGGCTAGGCTTCGCCTGGCTGCGCCCTTGGGGCCTCCCGATCGCCCACGCGGGGGGCAGCTCGGGAGGGAGACGTACGGGATGTTCCTTGCGTTATCTCCCATAGGGGGAAAACATACATGCAAGAGATGAAAGAATACTTGTATGAAATATTCAGGATGGCTTTATCTCTACATATTTTTGAATATGGCTGTTGAATCATAAACTCATATGGCTTTATCGCTACATGATTACAGAAGATACTTACAGACAAAGCACGAATCTCAGAGAACTTGAGCGATGGGTGTTAACAATCGTATATTGCTGTGTTAGTTAGAGCTAACAAATTCAGTACTTATCCGTGTATAGACTTATCAGTACTTATCCGTGTATAGACTTATCCTCTTGTTAGGATCCTGTATTCTGTTGTATCTACAGATGCGATCACGCATTGTCTATTATAAATACACGGCCAACCCTACGGGGATAATCACGGCAAATCAATCTTTCTGACTTGGTATACAGAGCGAAAGATCCAATCTCACTTCCTCCACCATGACTGGCACCAACCCTGCTGCTTCCCTCTCCGGCACCGCCGGCACCCTCACCACCCTCAACGCCGGCACCCTGTCCGCCGGTTCCTCCACTTCCGCTCCGATCTCGGTCACCTCGCTCGGTAGCCTGATCACTCTGCGCCTTACGCGCGATAACTTCCTGCTATGGAAGACCCAAGCCGTCCCCGCCCTCGCTGCAAACGGCCTGTTCGGCTATGTTGCCGGCACCGCCGCAGCCCCGCCGCACACCATCAAGGAAGGAACCGGTGATGCGGCTGTTGATGTGGCCAATCCGGAGTTTCTTCGCTGGTACCAGCAGGACCAGCTCGTCATGATCGCCCTCCTCGGCTCCATGACCGAGGACATCCTCGGGCAGATGACCCAGCTGACGACCTCCGCCGCTGTTTGGACTGCACTGCACGACATGTTCGCCTCGCAGAATCGTGCCCGCATCATGCAGCTCAGGTATCAACTTTCCAACCTGAAGAAGAAGGACCTCTCTGCCTCTGACTACTACCGTAAGATGAAGGGGTTCGCTGATGCGATGGCGTCCATTGGCAAGCCCCTCACTGACGATGAAGTGCTCGGCTACATGCTCGCTGGGTTGGGCTCCGAGTTCGAGCCACTCATCGCGTCGATCACGGCGCGAGATGATCCAGTAAGTCTCAGCAGCTTCTATGCGTATCTCCTTAGTGCTGAACTTCGCCTGGAGCAGCAAAATTCGTCAGGTGAAATCCATCCCTCCGCCAACACCGCTGCTCGTGCCAATGATCGCGGCGGCAATGGTGCACGCGGCGGACATGGCGGTCAAGGCGGCGGACATGGCGGACAAGGCGGCGGACAGGGGCGCGGTCGCGGCGGGCGTGGCCGCGGCAACGGCCGCTCCAACCTGAAGTGTCAGGTGTGCAGCAAGTTTGGCCATGACGCCCTTCACTGCTGCAATCGTTTCAACCATGCATTCCAGCCCGACGAGCAGCGCGAGCGCTCCGGCAACTCCGTCAACACCAACACCGGCTCCGCGGGGTACACCGTGGACATGGACTGGTACGCTGACACAGGTGCGACCGACCACCTGACCAGCGACCTCGACCGTCTCGGCATCCACGAGCGCTACGGCGGCAAGGACAAGGTGCATGCTGCAAACGGGGCAGGTATGTCTATCTCCCATATCGGACATTCCACTTTTTCTGGCTCATCCAAACCAATTCACCTTCGCAACATACTGCATGTTCCACATGTTAACAAGCATCTCCTATCCGTGCACAAACTTGTTTCTGATAATGACGCTTTTGCTGAATTTCATCCTCATTATTTCTATCTTAAGGACCGAGCAACCAAGACAGTTCTTCTTCGCGGTAGAAGTCGCCATGGCCTTTACCCGGTGCCAAGCCTCAATAAATCATCCATCGTCGTCCGAAGTCCTCGAGTTCTCTCCGCTGTCAAGCTCTCCCCGGAACTATGGCATCGAAGATTAGGTCACCCTTCAAAAGAAGTCGTTGAGTCAGTCCTTAGATCAAATAAATTCGCTTGTGCACCCTCGCTTCAGTCTAGTATTTGTGATGCTTGTCAACGAGCTAAAGTTCATCAATTGCCTTTTCGAGATTCTACTCATATTACACATGAACCACTTGAACTTATTCATTCCGATGTATGGGGCCCTGCAATTCGTTCTGCGGGTGGTTTCAAATATTATGTGAGTTTCTTAGATGACTTTAGTCGTTTTACGTGGATTTATCTCCTTAAGCGAAAATCTGATGTTGAGCAAGCCTTCTACACCTTTCAAAAACATGTTGAGCGCATGTTGAATACTAAAATTAAAACTGTTCAAACCAACTGGGGTGGCGAGTATCGTCGCCTCAACAAATATTTTCAAAGGGAAGGGATCACTCATCGGGTCTCTTGCCCTCACACGAGCCAACAAAATGGCATTGCCGAGCGCAAACATCGCCATATTGTTGAAACGGGTATCGCTTTGCTTGCTCATTCATCTCTTCCGGTTCGTTTTTGGGATGAGGCATTTCTTACAGCATGTTATCTTATAAATCGCATGCCCACACGAGTTCTTCAGAACTCTGCTCCGATCACTTGCCTTCGCAATGAACAACCCGACTACACATTTCTTCGTGCGTTCGGGTGTGCCTGTTGGCCCAACCTTAGGCCATACAATAACCGGAAGCTTGAATTTCGTTCCATACAGTGCGTATTCTTGGGCTACAGTTCCATGCATAAAGGGTACAAGTGTTTGGATCGGTCCACAGGACGCATCTATATATCGCGGGATGTTGTTTTTGACGAGCTTGTATTTCCGTTTGATCAATCTTCGCAGTCATCCACCACGTCCCCGCTGTTATCCACGCCTCCCTCTCTGTTTTCCTTAACCGAGCCAGCTTTAGTGGATGACCGTATGCGGCGATATGACACGACCTTGCTTGCTAATCCCGAATCCAGCTTGTCTCCTGGTTCTGCAGGTTCCGCCCGTTCGACGTCGCCGGAGGAAACGTCCCCATGTACGCCACGTCACGCCCATGCAGATGCGCCCTCGCCCGCTCCAGCGGCTTCCCCGGGCGCGGGCAGCTCGGTCTCTCCAATGGGCCGGCTTGACTTTTCTCCCGCGCCGGTTGGGGCCGACTCGTCCTCGCCTAACAGCACACCCGCCTCGGCCCATGGGCCGGCTGCATCACCGACGCCGCCTGCGTCGCCCCCTCCAGCAGCCGCCGCTCCTGCAGCCGCAGCGCCTGCGGACGCACGGCACCCGATGATGACCCGTCTTCGACACAACATCATCAAGCCGCTCGTCCCGAGCGATGGCACGGTCCGCTACGATCCTCGCCGCCGCGCTTTCCACGCCGAGCCGCGCTCCTACCGCGATGCCCTCGCGAATGAGCACTGGCGCCCGGCCATGGAGTCTGAATTTGCTGCCCTGCAGCAGAACCGGACGTGGTCTCTCGTGCCTCGTCCTCCTGGCAAAAATATCATCGGGTGCAAATGGATTTTCAAGGTGAAGCACAAGGCTGATGGCTCTCTGGACAAGTTCAAAGCAAGACTAGTCGCTCGGGGTTTCACTCAGCAACATGGGCTTGACTACTCTGAAACTTTCTCCCCGGTTGTAAAACCAGCAACTGTGCGTTTGGTGCTGTCCCTCGCTGTCTCCCGCGGCTGGCACTGCCGACAGATTGATATAAGCAACGCTTTTCTGCATGGTATTCTCACTGACGAAGCCTACATGCAACAACCACCCGGTTTTCAGGTTTCAACCAGGCCGGACTATGTCTGCAAACTGCATAAAGCGTTGTATGGTTTGAAACAGTCGCCTCGCGCTTGGTACGCTCGTCTCAGTGAGCGCCTTCAACAACTCGGTTTTTCTCCCTCGGCTGCTGACACGTCCTTGTTCATCTTTGCTGATGGGGGTGTGACCGTTTATATGCTTGTATATGTGGACGATATTGTCATCGTGAGTTCATCCAGTTCTGCCATGACAAAGCTGCTTCAGAAGCTCTCTGCGACCTTCCCAGTCAAGGACCTTGGTCCTCTTTGTTACTTTCTCGGTATTGAAGTACTTCCCAATTCCGGGGGAATCATTCTTACCCAGAAAAAGTACGCCATGGACTTGCTGCAGCGTACAGATATGGCGAATTGCAAAGCAGTTTCAACACCGATGTGTACTCACGAGAAGCTCACTCGCGATGCTGGACATAAACTGAATGAGGATCAAGCGTTCAAGTACAGAAGTACAGTGGGAGCTCTTCAGTATCTGACTTTGACACGCCCAGACCTCTCATTTGCAGTAAACAAGGTCTGCCAGTTCTTATCTTGCCCCACTGATGTTCATTGGGAGGCTGTCAAGCGTATCCTCCGGTTTGTCAAAGGAACAGCGACCACCGGTTTGACTATTCGTCGATCATCATGCACTCTACTAAGTGTGTTTACTGATGCTGACTGGGCGGGCTGCAGTGATGACAGGCGATCGACAGGAGGGTTTGCTGTGTTTTTCGGCCCTAATCTTATATCTTGGACTGCACGTAAGCAACCCACAGTGTCACGATCATCGACAGAAGCGGAGTACAAGGCATTGGCGAATGGTACAGCTGAAGCAACATGGGTGCAATCATTACTGAAGGAGCTACGAGTTCCACAACCCCGAGCACCGGTCCTTTGGTGTGATAATCTTGGCGCGACGTACCTCACAGCCAATCCAGTATTCCATGCCCGCACCAAGCACATCGAGGTGGACTTCCATTTCGTCAGGGAGAAGGTCGCCATGGGAGCCTTGGAGGTCCGTTTTGTTTCATCAGCCGATCAGGTGGCGGACGCCTTCACCAAGCCACTCACAAAGCTGATGCTATCACGATTGCGCTCCAATCTCAACCTTTCCACATGATGAGATTGCGGGGGAATGTTAACAATCGTATATTGCTGTGTTAGTTAGAGCTAACAAATTCAGTACTTATCCGTGTATAGACTTATCAGTACTTATCCGTGTATAGACTTATCCTCTTGTTAGGATCCTGTATTCTGTTGTATCTACAGATGCGATCACGCATTGTCTATTATAAATACACGGCCAACCCTACGGGGATAATCACGGCAAATCAATCTTTCTGACTATGGGATACGAGGGAGGACTGGGCCCGAGTGCACATGGGTATTTCCCCCCTTATATATGTATGTACCTGGGCATTTCCTCCACATAGCAATAGCATAGCTTGCCGACCAGTTCACACCGTGCGCCACAACTACGGAGCATCATCACTCCGCCCCAAGGTGCATAGCCTTCTTCCTCCTCCCTCTCCTGGCCAGCGTACATTACGCTCAGGCAAACCCTGGCCGTGGCTCGATCCACTCCATCTTCAGCTTCGGCAACTCGTACGGCGACACCGGCAACTTTGTCAAGCTCGCAGCGCCGCTGCTTCCGATCATCCCTTTCAGCAACCTCCCCTATGGGGAGACCTTCTTCGGTCGCCCCACTGGCCGAGCCTCTAACGGCCGCATCATCTTGGACTTCATTGGTATTTATGCACATGATTCCGTCCTTTATCTCGAATTAGCTAGCTTGCTCTCAGGTTTTTGTTAGAGAGAATGCTAGATAGAAGGTAGTGTCTGCCAATGCGTGGACTGATGGTTGATCAATCAACTTGGCAGCCGATGAGTTTGGGCTCCCTTTCGTCCCCCCAATTCTCGGTGAAGAACATAACTTCACCCATGGAGCAAACTTCGCTGTCATCGGGGCTACGGCGCTTGATCTATCCTACTTCTACGAGAAAAACATCACGAGTGCGCCCCCTTTCAACAGCTCCTTGAGCGTGCAGCTCGACTGGTTCCAGAAGCTCAAGCCCACCTTGTGCTCAACACCACAAGGTACTATACCTACGTATAGTATACCAACTCCACTTGGTTATAAGTTTATATGTCATTCATTGGATTGAATGACGAATCGGCTGATAAATTGTGTTTTATCTTAAGGTTGCAGAGACTATTTCAGGAGATCCGTCTTCTTGATGGGAGAGTTCGGAGGGAATGACTACACCTTCATCATGGCCGCCGGGAAAACCTTGGACCATCGTACAATCCATCTCAGCAGGCGTTGAGGTATATATAGTACTACTATATAGTTCCTCCGTACGGAATTAGTTAACGCTCAATCAGATGTATCAAACATAATCCCAGACGGAGGGAGCTAGTATATATTTAGCACGTGACAAATATTAATTACCAAAGTTTTTTCTTCCGGGCCAGAAGAGAGTACTTTCTCCGACCGTAAAAGCTTGTCCCTCCAATGGATCTATTTGAGGGATCATCTTGGGACAAGTTTTTTCGGACGAAAGGATTATTAATTAACTTGTTGCTTGATTTAATTTTCTCGCCCAAGCTAATCAATAAGGAGATGATTTTCCTTTGTTGTTGGGTTTTGCAGCAACTAGTCAAGGAGGGAGGGAGGTACGTGGTGGTGCCGGGGCAGCCGCCAATGGGGTGCATTCCCATCGTCCTAACCTTGTACGCCAGCCCGAACAAGAAGCACTACGACCCCGGGACCGGGTGCCTGAGGAAATACAACGCCCTCGCGCGCTACCACAATAGAGTGTTGGTGGAAGCCGTCTATCGTCTCCGGATCAAGTACCCCGCCACCAAGATCGTCTACGCCCACTACTACACGCCGGTGATGGAGTTTCTCAGGGAACCCATAAGATTCGGTAAGCTCCAAAAGATGGTAAGCTCCACAATTTTTAGCACTTGCTAACTCGTAGTACGTTGCAGGGTTCAGTGCCTCGTCGAGGCTCCGAGTGTGCTGTGGCGCGGGCGGGCCGTACAACTACAACCTGACGGCGGCGTGGGTTGCCCGGCGCGAGCGCGTGCGCTAACCCCGCCACACACATCAACTGGGACGGCATCCACCTGACGGAGTTTGTATGCAGGCTCATCGCCACCGGTTGGCTCTGGGGCCCTTACGCGCACCCGCCTATTCTCAAGGCCGTGCCAGGATCTCTGGAGCTCATGACATCTTCAATCTCAGAAATCAACCCGTTCAGTTACGCTAGCTCCTGAGTAGTTCTACCTAGCTGCAACGGAAGGCGCAAGTCTCTTGAAGCTCTATCCTACGGCTGCAACCTTTCGTTCTGCATGCGTGCTAGTACTACTCCTTCAATAACTCCACACTTATAGCTAAAGTGTGCTTAATGTAATAATTATGTGACATTGGCATAATCACGGCTCACGGCGGTATAAATTGAAGCAGCATAGTACTCAAAATTCATGGCTGATGTTTCCCTTCCTTTGCGCGTGGCGGCTATTTTTACCGTAGAACATAGATATAGTTCAATACCAGTGTTTTTTTCTCGCCCAAAATTTTCGGAAACCAGTCAAAAACTGGCTTTTCCGCTACCCATTGAAAAAAATCGATACCGAACAAACTTTTTGAAAAATTTAATTTGAACTGTGCAAACTGTGATATAACGTGTCTATGCTACCATTCGCATGGAACCTCAAGAAATATAGGTGGCCAAGAGATTGGATCCCGAGACCAAATTAAGGGGTGTGCGGTGCAATGACCACCGCACTAGATACTAATTTGTAAACAGGTTATATTTTAACATTGTTTGATTTGAATTCAAAATTTGTTTGAATAATTCGGGCAAAAAATGTCAAAATTCCTAAGATTTTTCGGAAACCGGTTATTTCTGCCCCTACCAAAAATAAAGCGGTCACGAGAAAAAAAAACTTAATCCCTACTAATAAAGCCCTCCGATTCGCAAAGGAAAAAACCTAAAGGAAACCCTTGTTCACGTAGGCCAACTTACAGGGTGGCCCATGTCCCCGGATGGTGGTGGAGCAGCTCCAACTGAATATACCAAGGTCATTGAAATAGGCAAACACGATGGTGGTGGAGCAACTCCAACTGAAGATACCAAGGTCATTGAAATAGGCAAACATGAGCTCGTGACTCGTAAGGATCTCATTGAACTTCGTTTATCATCAAATAGTCGTAACAAATTTGGTTTGCTTTGGTTTTTGGTTTCGTTTCCTTGTGAGATAAATATCTGTCCATCCACGTTTTTCCCAACCGGGCCCATGTCCCCGGGTGGTGGTGGAGCAGCTCCAACCGAATATACAAAAGTCATTGAAATAGGCAAACACAAGGTGGTGACTCCTGAGGATCTCATCGAACTTCGGTTACCGTGAAATGGTCGTAACAAATTTGGTCCAAATTTGGTTTTCTTTGGTTTTTGTCTTCGTTTCCTTGTGATGTAATATCTATCCATCCACATGTTACCGAACCCACCCCGCAACGAAGCACCTGTCTTTCTTTTTGTGGCGATTAAAGAGGTGAAGATGCAATGAGAAGGACCAATAAGGACAGAACATCGTGATCTATGGTGGACACATTTTCTCATAACCAAACGTTCACAAACTAACCAACCAGGGACCCAGAATACATGTGAAAACTTTTGGACGAGGCAACATGATCTAAGCTGGATATATTTGCAAATGATCAACAAACTAAATGTTCACAAACTAATCAACCAGGGACCCGTGCTTTGAAGCTAGAAAACTTAATTAGGTTCATCTACATATCATGTATATACTATAAAGACATCAGTAAATGCTCTAGTCAAGCAATCAGACTCATATTGCCATCAGGTACATATCCTCTAATTGAAGAGTTTGATATAGTCAATGCAAGCTTCTCTAAGCTTGGTGCAATGATACTGGTCAGCTAGAGCCAATGTGGCGACGACGCTCTTGGCATCGAGGCTCTTGCACAGGATGCTCTCACACATGAGCTTCATCCTTCCCATGGCATACCTGTCTGCAGCCACAAGCAAGTGCCTAATCACCTTGTTGTTGTCATCATCCATGGCAGGCAACGAATCTGTATATATGAAGTGAAGCAGTGCTCTGAATACATCAGGCTCCATGTCGGCGATCTGTAGACACTGTTTCTCCTCGTCCCACATTGGCCCGTATAGTTCTGTGTCGAAGACCGGTGACCGCATCGCCAGCACGATCTTGTGCGCATAGAAGGTCTCCCTGCGGACTTTGATCACCACGTCCGCTCCTTTCTTCCCCTCCAGCAGCTTTGCGAGATTGTTGGACAGGTCCGACGGCGGCACCGGGATCTCCGGCGGCGTCTTGGCGTTGGGGGTGGCCACGGCCGGTATTTTGTTGAGGAGGACGGTTATGTCGCAGTGGATGATGAGGCAGTCGTCGTGCAGGTACGGGGATGCCTCCAGGAGGTCCCTCTTCATGAAGTTGTAGGAACCCTTGACATGCCTGCTCCACGTGCTGCTGAATGCCGGAAGGGGCGACGGCCGGGAGACGATCAAGGATGGCGTCCGGTGGCCTGGTTGGTGAGCTTGAGGTCGTACAGCGCCCTCACCACGGATTTCTTGCTCTGGAGCTCGACGTAGACCGCAACATAGCGCTTGGTGTCAGAAGTGTATCTGTCGGGGTAGTAGCGGATGCACCAGTCGTAGCCGCCCACGGTGAAGGTGGAGGACCTTATGAAATTGCCGGCGCCGAGGCCCTTGTGCAGCCTGTAGCCGGCGACCGTGAACACGTGCGTGCCCCGCGCCGTCTCCGGGATGCACGCAGACGCGGTAGCCGTCGCCATACTCGGCCTCTGCAGCGCTGCCATTGCTGCCGGTGCTTGTGCGTACTGCGCAGGCCCGACCAAGCTTGCCGATGCGACGCCTACGGGCTAACTCGATTGCTTTCCGAGTACGTACGTACCTTCCTGCAGGTGTTCGCTTTCAATCAACTTAATTGTCGTTTATTTACAAGGGGGTGTACGTCGTGCATATATAGTGGCTAGGCTGGCTAGTCCCGGACCGAATCGGTGAGTCAAATACTAATCCTACCAGGTGATTAATTCCTGCACTACTCGGACACGGACGTGTTCAAACCCTACCCACACATATGCTCCGCTTTGAGTTCACCTCTTAAGATCATGATGTTCCTGAGTCATCCTACGCTCGTAGCAGAAAACCCTCCGTCATAATGTTTCTTTATGTTTACTACTCCTTGAATTAAAAGCACGAATCGGAGGGTACATCATTGCAGCATTTTCCTGATGGTGTGTCAAATACATGCAAAAGTCGTCACGTGGCACAAGCACAACAGTACAGTTGAGTTTCTATTGGAGTCGAAAAGATTTCAACTCCTGCGCGTGTTATCTATATCTATATCTATATCTAATAATAAAGGATGGAAGATTTCATAGTTCTCCATCCGTCATCTTTTTTATATCCGTTGATTTTATGTTAATCATAAAAAATGACGGTTGAGATTTAAAAGTAGACCTATGTAACTTATAGTCCGGGCCGGTTTGTACGTCCTATGTCGTCCATCATCTGGTTGGATTTGTTTCTGTTTGTTGCTCCTGCCGTTTTCATCTCATCAAAAACTGGATACACAATCTAATACAGTCCAGGTCATATGCCATTGGAATAGTTTGATATGTATGGAGGTCAAATCTACACGTAGTGCTAGTCTCTCGTCCACCTTCCGAGGTCAACTCGCCGTCCAACCATTGCGAGGGTTCGGAGGGATCGACTACATATACTCCTTCCGTCCGTGTCAAATGCCACAATTGCCCTGCTGCCTGCCTAGCTAGCTCATCCAACATCTCTGATCCACCATCTAGAAGCTTCTGGAAGGATATGTTCTTTTACGCCATGGGAAACAGCGTCTCCCCGTGCGAGACCATGTCAGCAACGGCCGAGTCTCCCGCGATGGCCAGGCTGGTGTAATGGGGCAGGCGGACGAGAGGGCAACGACAAGGACGATGATGACGACGTCGTCTTCAGGCCGCGTTGCTCTCAGCGGACCACGTGCTCTGCCCGCCCGACTTCTTCTTCGTCGGCCTCCCGGTCCCTTCGGGCCACCGGGGGAGCAGCTGCTGCCGGGCCGGGCCTACTTCGTGCTCCCCGGGTGCCTCCTCTCCGACTAGAGGGAGACGGTGGAAGCAGCGGCGGCGCGGGGATACGCCGGGGAAGCACCTGAACGGTTGCCGGAACAAATGGGGTGGCGTGTGCGGCGGCGGCGCCAGCGGCTGGATGGGGGTAGGTGAAAGTTGCGAGCGGGCGCTCGAGTGTCCAGTGCGCGGGAGCCGGCGCAGCAAATAAACGGCGCGCAATGACATTTCGGCCCGCGCGCTGAACTAGTTATGCCGCGCGTGCAGTTTTTGCGCCTTCGTTGGAGCGCCGGGAGTGATAGCGCGCGCGCAAAAACCACTAATTTTTCAACACGGCGCTTATATAGCGCGTCTGTTGAAGATGCTCTTACAAATGTATAGAGAATGTTTGAAACTGACTGAGAGTATATATGATACTCTACAAGTCATGTTACATAACCCGCCGCCCAGATCGGCGCCTCCATAGCGGGTCGCCGGAATAGAGGGCCCCACGGTTGATACGAGGGGGCACAGATGTGGCTATATGTACGATTCCTCAGCCACGCTGGAAAAAAAGCCAGTGTAAAAGAACGGATGAAGAGGGATTATGAGGAGTCGGGAAGAGGGGACGGCGCAGGGTGCCATGAGTGGCTGAGTAGCGGCGAGCACTCGCCATGGTGCCGATCCAGCACCTCCAGTCGCATCCATCGGATCGAGTCGCGGAAAGCATACAAGTGCAAATGCCCCAAATTTCAGAACAACTATGTTTTCCTAGTAATTGACATACGTGCACAGGCTTTATGCTATTCTCTGCATGTCGCCGTGTTAAACAGTCAAGTCGACAGAAGAAGCGGATGTGGATCTTCGTCTTGATGGGACACTCCTGGTGCAATGTGTATGCCTATCAATTCCATAGTAAACTGAGATGTGTAAGAGAAAAAGGAGTGCAGATGGTTTGATGCAAATATTATAGCAAAAGTAGTATGAGCACTGTCAGGCCACTATTCTTAGTGAGCTAAATCGACAAAATTCATTGGTAGCCAACGTTGTAGTTTAAGTACTCAGTGCTCTGATATTATAGCAAAGCATGACGCATGCTTGATTTATTCGTGCCTTTCCTAACCTCTATTAATGCGAGACTTACCCTCTTTTTCTTTTCTTTTTTTTGCTGGAGGCTTCCTTTGATACAACTGTACTCAAGATTATAGTTTAAGTTCAGAGGTGGATAATTATGTTTTCTCCCCGTGGATGGATACATCTCCTTCAGAAATACAGGTTACCAATTACTTTTAGCAAGAATCTTAAATTCAGTGTTACCACTAAAGCATACATATTTTTGGCCTCACAATTGTTTCTGTTTTACTAGATACATCATGGAATGTTATTTTCAATATGTTCATTCCGTTGAAATTTTAGGATAGATCTTAATTTCTCTATGAGAAAAATAAGATGCTCTACAGATTTTCTCATACCATAGTGAGGCAACTTTTTTTTTGTAGGGTATGTGAACCATATGAGTCCAAGTAGAATGATAATGAATGTCTACGGAAGGTCATAGTATTGTTGCAATAAACATGTTATAGGAAGATTAATCTAACGGTAAAAAAAGAATTGACAAGGTTGTTTGATGTGCATGTACATCATAAAGGTATATATATTTGACGTGATTGTTGTTGAACTATTACAAATTTTATGACCCATTGCAAAGCACGGACTTTTCTGCTAGTCTTACCAATGCCACGTAGGATAGAATGTGGAAGAGAGAGTAATTTAAAAGAGCATTATGTTCTCTTAGAGCATCTCCAGCCGTTGCCCCCCCCCCCAGGAGGCATAAAAATCGCCGCATGGGGGCGAGCAGGCGGCAAACTCGGCTCTCGGGGCGGTTGGGCACCCAGCCATCGCCTCCAGGCGCCGATTTCGGCCCATTATTCGGCCCACTTTCGTCCAAAAATGGCATGATATCTGCGTGAATCGGCCTATATTCGACGTGATTCGGCGTGAATTCTCCCATAAATAATTCAACAAATAGAAATCAAATAGTTCATCACGTAGTTCGGCGTAGTTGGCGTGTTTTTGCCTCCATGGTTCATGACAGAAAATCAATATAAATCAAATAGTTCAACAAATAGTTCAATACAAATTATATAGTTCAACAAATAAAAACTCATATTTCATCACACATCATTCCCGGCGTCGCCGTTGAGCCTCAATAGGTGCTCCACCAGATCGTGTTGCAGTTCTTGATGCACCTGTGGGTCTCGGATCTCCTGACGCATATTTAGGTAGTCAGTCCAGGTTGTCGGTAGCTGGTGATCAACTTGGGCAAGAGGACCCTGCCTGTAATATGGTTCTGTGTCAAACACTGGCTTTTCCTGCTCGCTCTCAATGATCATGTTGTGCAAGATGACACAGCAAGTCATGATCTCCCACATTTGATCTTTCGACCAGGTTTGAGCAGGGTACCGGTCAACAGCAAATCGAGATTGGAGCACACCAAATGCCCGCTCGACATCCTTCCTACAAGCCTCTTGAACCTTCACAAAGAAGGCATTCTTGCCTCCTGGCACAGGGTTTGAGATAGTCTTCACAAATGTCGACCATCTCGGATAGATGCCATCAGCTAGGTAGTACCTGATACGTCTCCAACGTATCTATAATTTTTTATTGTTCCATGCTATTATATTACCTGTTTTGGATGTTCATGGGCTTTATTTTACACATTTATATCATTTTTGGGACTAACCTACTAATCGGAGGCCCAACCCGTATTGCTGTTTTTTTGCCTATTTCAGTATTTTGAAGAAAAGGAATATCAAACGGAGTCCAAACGGAATGAAACCTTTGGGAGCGTGATTTTTGGAACGAACGTGATCCGGAGAACTTGGAGTGCAAGCCAAGAAGCAGTCGAGGCAGCCACGAGATAGGAGGGCGCGCCCACCCTTCCTGGGCGCACCCCTTGTCTCGTGGGCCCCTCGGGCAGCCACCGACGTACTTCTTCCTCCTATATAAGCCTACATACCCAGAAAACATCCAGGGAGCCACCAAAGAAATATTTCCGCCACCGTAACCTTTTGTATCCGCGAGATCCCATCTTGGAGCCGTCGCCAGCGTTCTGCCGAAGGGGGAATCCACCATGAAGGGCTTCTACATCAACACCATAGCCCCTCCGATGAGTTGTGATCAGTTTACCACAAACCTTCAAATCCATAGTTATTAGCTAGATGGCTTCTTCTCTCTTTTTGGATCTCAATACAATGTTCTCCCCCTTTCTTGTGGAGATCTATTCGATGTAATCTCTTTTTGCAGTGTGTTTGTCGAGATCCGATGAATTGTGGGTTTATGATCAAGTTTATCTATGAATAATATTTGAATCTTCTCTGAATTCTTTTATGTATGATTAAGTTATCTTTGCAAGTCTCTTCGAATTATCAGTTTGGTTTGGCCTACTAGATTGATCTTTCTTGCCATGGGAGAAGTGCTTAGCTTTGGGTTCAATCTTGAGGTGTTCTTACCCAGTGACAGAAAGGGTTGCAAGACATGTATTGTATTGTTGCCATCGAGGATAAAAAGATGGGGTTTATATCATATTGCTTGAGTTTATCCTTCTACATCATGTCATCTTGCTTAATGCGTTACTCTGTTCTTATGAACTTAATACTCTAGATGCATGCTGGATAGCGGTCGATGTGTGGAGTAATAGTAGTAGATGCAGGCAGAAGTCGGTCTAGTTGTTGCGGATGTGATGCCTATATACATGATCATGCCTAGATAATCTCATAATTATTCTCTTTTCTATCAATTGCTCGACAGTAATTTGTTCACCCACCGTAATACTTATGCTCTCGAGAGAAGCCTCTAGTGAAACCTATGGCCCTTGGGTCTATCCTTTATCATATAAGCTTTCAATCTACTTTTATTTGCATCTTTATTTTCTGCATCTATATTATAAAATATCAAAAATATATTTATCTTATCATACTATCTCTATCAGATCTCACTTTCGCAAGTGGCCGTGAAGGGATTGACAACCCCTTTATCGCGTTGGTTGCGAGTTCTTTGTTTGTTTGTGTAGGTTCGTGGGACTTGTGAGGAGCCTCCTACTGGATTGATACCTTGGTTCTCAAAAACTGAGGGAAATACTTACGCTATTGTGCTGCATCACCCTTTCCTCTTCAAAGAAAACCAACGCAAGCTCAAGACGTAGCAAGAAGGATTTCTGGCGCCGTTGCCGGGGAGATCTTTGCTCAAGTCAAGACATACCAAGTACCCATCACAAACTCACCTCCCTCGTATTTACATTAGTTGCCATTTGCCTCTCGTTTTCCTCTCCCCCACTTCACCCTTGCCGTTTTATTTGCCCTTCTTCTGTTCGTCTTTTTGCTTTCATGTCTTACTTGGCTCGTTTGCTTGTTTGGTTGGAATAGTTGCTTATTTATTGCTAAACAGAGAACTAAGATCTATGGATCCTCATCTGCTTGCTAATATTTTTAAGAGATCCAATTATGATGAACCAATTGCTAGTGAGTTTTGTGCACTAGATTATCTTTATGAGGCTTTGCTAAAAATTTGTGAATCTGAAAATTATGATGATGAAATTTATGAAGAGATTCAGGATAACTCCTTGAATAAAAAGGCATGATTGCAATGATTTTCCTATAAATTCTCTTGATGTCAATTGTGCTAATAATATGCAAAACCCTAAGCTTGGGGATGCTAGTTTTGCTATGTCTACTACTTGTTTCAATGATCATGATTGGGGTGATTCTTCTTATAACCTTGAAAATTTATTTAAGCCCCATGATGAATATGAGATTGATAATAGTGTTTGCAATAATATTGAAAGTGGGCTCGGAGAGGTCATGACTTTAGTTAATGATAATCCCACTATTTTGGAAGAGTGTCAACTTTGCATGCATGTGGATCGTGTTGAAAATATTTTATGTGATAGCTATTTTGTTGAATTTGCTTATGATCCCACATGTAATTATTATGAGAGAGGAAAATATGGTTGTAGAAATTTTCATGTTACTAAATTACCTCTCGTTAGGTTGAGATTGCTATTGTTTCTTTCTTTTCCCTTGCATATGCTAGATCTTGCTTGCCTTGCTAATTTGTTTTCCTATAAAATTCCTATGCATAGGAAGCATGTTAGATTTAAGTGTGTTTGTCACATGTTTTATGATGCTCTCTTTATGCTTCAATTCTTGTCTTTCATGTGAGCATCATTGAAATCTCAATGCCTAGCTAAAAAGGCTTTAAAGAAAAGCGCTTGTTGGGAGACAACCCAATATTTTTCCTTGCTGTTATCTAATAAATTTTGCATATAGTTTCGGTTTAGATGTGTTTTCATGTTTTATTTAGTGTTTGTGCCAAGTAGAACCTATAGGATAACCTATGATGATAGTTGATTTGATTCTGCTGAAAAACAGAAACTTTGCACTCACGAGAAAAAAATCAATAAATCACAGAAACGTGATTTTGCATTGATTCTTTTTTCTTCTGATCAATAAACAAATTTTCCAGTACTTCCTATTTTGGTAGGATTTTTAGAGTTCCATAAGTTTGCATTAGTTACAGATTTCTACAGACTGTTCTGTTTTTGACAGATTCTGTTTTTCGTGTGTTGTTTGCTTATTTTGATGCATCTATGGCTAGTATGTAAGGGTATGAACCATAGAAAACTTGGAATACAGTAGGTTTAACACAAAAATAAATAAATAATTAGTTCATTACAGTACCTTATGTGGTGGTTTTGTTTTCTTTCACTAACGGAGCTTATAAGATTTCCTGTTGAGTTTTGTGTTGTGAAGTTTTCATGTTTTGGGTAAAGCTTTTATGGACTATGGAATAAAGAGTGGTAAGAGCCTAAGCTTGGGGATGCTTATGGCACCCCAAGATATTCAATAATAGCCAAAAGCCTAAGCTTGGGGATGCCCCGGGAAGGCATCCCCTCTTTTGTCTTTGTTCATTGGTAACTTTATTTGGAGCTATATTTTTATTCGCCACATGATATGTGTTTTGCTTGGAGCGTCGTGTATTATATTAGTCTTTGCTTTTTAGTCTAGCACAATCATCCTTGCTGCACACACCTTTTGGGAGAAGCCTACTTGATTGAAATTTATTAGAACATGCTATGTGCTTCGCTTATATCTTTTGAGCTTGATAATTTTTGCTCTAGTGCTTCACTTATATCTTTTAGAGCATGGCGGTGGATTAATTTTGAAGAAATTGCTAGTCTCTCATGCTCACTTATATTATTTTTTTGAGAGTCTTTTAGAACAGCATGGTATTTGCTATGGTTACAAATTTTGGTCCTAGAATGATGAGCATCGAAGTTGGGTATAATAAAAACTATCATAGAAAGAGCATTCAACACTAGGATCAATTTGTTGCTTGATAATTGTTTTGAGATATAAAGGTAGTAATGTTAGGGTCATGCTAGTGCATAATTATGAAATTGAGAAATACTTTTGTTGAAGTAGGCAAGTCCCGTAGCATGCACGTATGGTAAAAATTGTGTAACAAATTTGTTGCATGAGGTGCTCTTTTGATTGTCTTCCTTATGAGTGGCAGTCGGGGACGAGCGATGGTGTTTTCCTACCAATCTATCCCTCTAGGGGCATGCGTAGTAGTACTTTTCTTTGAGGGCTAAGTAGACTTTTGCAATAAGTATATGAGTTCTTTATGACTAATGTGAGTCCATGGATATATGCACACTCATCCTTCCACTTTGCTAGCCTCTATTATGCCGCGCAACTTTCGCCGGTATCATGAACCCATTATTTACCTTCCTCAAAATAGCCACCATACCTACCTATTATGGCATTTCCATAGCCATTCCGAGATATATTGCCATGCAACTTTCCACTGTTCCGTTTATTATGACACGTTTTTCATCATTGTCATATTGCTCTTTGCATGATCATGTAGTTGACATCGTATTTGTGGCAAGGCCACCTTCATAATTTTCATACATGTCTCTCTTGATTCATTACATATCCCGGTACACCACCGAAGGCATTCATATAGAGTCATATTTTGTTCTAGCTTTGAGTTGTAATTCTTGAGTTGTAAATCCATAAAAGTGTGATGATCTTCATTATTATAGCATTGTCCCAGTGAGGAAAGGATGATGAAGACTATGGTTCCCCCACAAGTCGGGATGAGACTTCGGACTTTATAAAAATAAAAAAGGCCAAAGAAGCCCACCAAAAAGAAAAAAAGAAAAAGAAAGAAAAAAAAGAAAAAGAAAAAAAGAAAAAAAAGAAAAAAAGAGAAAAATAAAAAGAGAGAAAAAGAGAGAAGGGACAATTGCTACTATCTCTTTTCCACACTTGTGCTTCAAAAATAGCACCATGATCTTCATGATAGAGTGTCTCCTATGTTGTCACTTTCATATGCTAGTGGGAATTTTTCATTATAGAACTTGGCTTGTATATTCCAATGATGGGCTTCCTCAAAATGCCCTAGGTCTTCGTGAGCAAGCGAGTTGGATGCACACCCACTTAGTGCTTTTTGTTGAGCTTTCATATATTTATAGCCCTAGTGCATCCGTTGCATGGCAATCCCTACTCACTCACATTGATATCTATTGATGGGCATCTCCGTAGCCCGTTGATACGCCTAGTTGATGTGAGACTATCTTCTCCCTCCTTTTGTCTTCACAACCACCACCATAGTGCTATGTCCAAGGCTTGCACTCATGTATTACGTAAGAGTTGAAAAAAGCTGAAGCGCGTTAAAAAGTATGAAACAATTGCTCGGCTCGTCATCGGGGTTGTGCATGATGGGAGTATTTTGTGTAATGAAAATGAAGCATGGCCTAGCTATATGATTTTGTAGGGATAAGCTTTCTTTGGCTATCTTATTTTGATAGGACATGATTATTTGTTAGTATGCTTTGAAGCATTATTATTTTTATGTTTTATAAGATTTTATCTTGAATTATTTGGATCTGAACATTCGTGCCACAATAAAGAAAATTACATTGAGAATTATGCTAGGTAGCATTCCACATCAAAAATTCTGTTTTTATCATTTACCTACTCGAGGACGAGCAGGAATTAAGCTTGGGGATACTTGATATGTCTCCAACGTATCTATAATTTTTGATTGTTCCATGATATTATATTACCTGTTTTGGATGTTCATGGGCTTTATTTTACACATTTATATCATTTTTGGGACTAACCTACTAACCAGAGGCCCAGCCCGTATTGCTGTTTTTTTGCCTATTTCAGTATTTCGAAGAAAAGGAATACCAAATGGAGTCCAAACGGAATGAAACCTTCGGGAGCGTGATTTTTGGAACGAACGTGATCCGGAGAACTTGGAGTGCAAGCCAAGAAGCAGCCGAGGTGGACACGAGATAGGAGGGCGCGCCCACCCTTCCTGGGCGCGCCCCCCTGTCTCGTGGGCCCCTCGGGAGGCCACCGACGTACTTCTTCCTCCTATATAAGCCTACATACCCCGAAAACATCCAGGGAGCCACCAAAGAAATATTTCCGCAATCGTAACCTTCTGTACCCGCGAGATCCCATCTTGGAGCCATCGCCGACGTTCTGCCGGAGGGGGAATCCACCACGGAGGTCTTCTACATCAACACCATTGCCCCTCCGATGAGTTGTGAGTAGTTTACCACAGACCTTCGGGTCCATAGTTATTAGCTAGATGGCTTCTTGTCTCTTTTTGGATCTCAATACAATGTTCTCCCCCTCTCTTGTGGAGATCTATTCGATGTAATCTCTTTTTGCGGTGTGTTTGTCGAGATCCGATGAATTGTGGGTTTATGATCAAGTTTATCTATGAATAATATTTGAATCTTCTCTGAATTCTTTTATGTATGAGTAAGTTATCTTTGCAAGTCTCTTCCAATTATCGGTTTGGTTTGGTCTACTAGATTGATCTTTCTTGCCATGGGAGAAGTGCTTAGCTTTGGGTCCAATCTTGTGGTGTTCTTACCCTGTGACAGAAAGAGTTGCAAGACACGTATTGTATTGTTGCCATCGAGGATAAAAAGATGGGGTTTATATCATATTGCTTGAGTTTATCCTTCTACATCATGTCATCTTGCTTAATGCGTTAACGTTACTCTGTTCTTATGAACTTAATACTCTAGATGCATGCTGGATAGCGGTCGATGTGTGGAGTAATAGTAGTAGATGCAGGCAGGAGTCGGTCTACTTGTTGCGGACGTGATGCCTATATACATGATCATGCACTACTAGAGAAAAGCTCACCAGTAGCGCTTGTTTTTGTGCTACCAGTAGCGCGGGTACCAGCGCTACTGCTACGATGCTACAGCTATTTTGTAGCAGTAGCGCATTTCTAGACCATCGCTACTGGTAAGTTCAACTACTAGTAGCGCGTTTTTAGGCCAGCGGTACTGCTAACATTTATGTTTTTTTAATATTTTGGCGTTCTACATGTTTAAACAGATATATCTTTTATACAATAACAACTCATCATGAACTAGTCTGTTTAAATAGCATATTCATTACCAGTAGTCATCACCACCAAACAATGTTCGTCAATGAGACATCATATATATAACAAGTTGGTCACTAGTCATAATCACAACTCATCATCCTCCTCATCAACTCTAACACATTATAGCACATAATAACACATTCTACCTAGGACCTACTCCTCTCATAGGACCTACTCTACCCTCTCTTAGGTAAAATATCATAAAACAAGATAGGCATTGACTCTTCATTAAGGAAACTGAACTCTCCATAATGAAGAACGGAGATCATCCTGTCTCCAAGTCTTGGCCTACGCACAATGTTGCTTACAAGTAGCTCTCTACGATGGTTGAAACATTTTTTCCAATCATTTATTATCATGGCTTCCTCGCTTTTAGAAATCCGGTATGGACAGGAGTGATGTGGATAGTGTGGCTGACCTGGCCGTGGTGGCCGTAAGCTCATAACTTCAACGCGACCTCTTGGCAACATCAGATGAGGCACACGATCCATTGGGATTTTCTGTTCAAAAATATAGTAATAACTTTGTAGTTAGCAATGTAGTTAGCAATGTTCAAAGATGCACGGATGTCGTAATAGTAGAAAATCTTACCATGATATCTCCATTGATGTTACCATAGCACATCGCGTGCACTAGTGGCACATATGGACCATAATTTTGATGAATTCGATAATAGCTATTGTAATTCTCAAGATAAGTAAAAAATGTGATAAGACCATCTTTCTCCTTATAAGTTAATTGTGCTTCATCATTGTAGTAGTAGGTTCTGTCTACCATCTTCCGTACATTTTTGGAAGAATGAAAATAAGCTGTCAATGGAAATAAGTTGTCAAATATTTTGAAATAAACAATATAAATTACTTAGTAAATATGTTTAAGAAACTCACACCGTGGTAGAACTGGAAGCGTGTCAACAAGGACCCAAATGGTCATATCATTTTTGTTGATGTCAGGATCACCAAGATCAAAGGTGAGAAGCATACCCGCATGAAAATCATACGCCTTGGAAAGGGCTTCACAATTCGGGCAACCAAAATTGGATAAGTTCACAAAATTGTATAGTTTTACAGCAAAATGATAACCATGATGGGTCCTTAGTTGAATTATCTTTGTCTCCGTGCTTTCATGATCTTCAAAACCCATCTTCTCCAAGACATAGTGTCTTGCATGGCATGGGATAAGCTAGTCGAATTGTAAAAGACGGAAATTACACGTTGAAGAAGCAGAGAAGTTGTGCAAAAATAACAAAAAACACTTGTCATCATTGCGTACCGTATCAACATCGAAGGTCTCTTAGAGCTTGATGATGAAGCGCCGACCTTCTACCAGGTGAGGCATGTCGCACATACCGCGCTTATCTTCGCAGTAATCGCACATAGCGAATTCCCTTTCGTCGTCAGACATTTCCTAATAGGTAATTAATAATCCATCATGAATACATATGTAGTAGTTTGTAGCACAAACCGCGCTCATCTTTTGCATTCAATAACCAAATAACTAATAGGTAATTAATAATCCATCATCGAATACATATATAGTACTTTGTAGCAAAGATTATCATATAATATCACTAATACATCTCGAATAATAGCTCCTCTAGGTTCAGTGGGCCGCGGTGGACACCCAAAGAGAAAGAACCATCACCGGATCATAGCTCCGGTGAGATCCCCAAATAATCTGCCAGGTATTGGAGAACCGGCCGTTCACCAACGCAACCAAGTAGCGCTGGACGTGCGCATTCTCCTCCATGACACGGTGTTGAACCACCTGCGCGGGGGACTGAAGCCTCTCCACCGATGCAGGCCCACGTGACCGCCACCAAAGAAGCTTCGGGTCGACGACGGGCTGGCTCCTCACTAAGCTGCGCTCACCAGAAGGTAGCACAACCCAGTACCAGCCTGGCGGAGCCCAGTCCCGGACATGGCCCCTCGGCCTAAGCAAGAGTCCTCCGCCGAGTCGACGACGAGGATGCGGGATAGGCATCGTCGACATCGAGAACAAAATGCTTAATTATGAAAACAAAATTAATAAACACTTAGCAAAATTTGACATGACCTTTGCTAAAAACAGGACCAATCGAGCACCTGAAATTTGCCAGAACATAAACGAATCGACATTTCTGGCAAAACATAGGCCACTCAGAAAAATATGACATGTCCAAAATGTGACATGTTCAAAATATGACATGTCCACTGGAAATTTGCATATAACGGGAAAAATTGCTTTAACTAAAAAAATAACAACAATTGCTTTAACTAAAAAAATATCTAGAATTTTGTTAACTACACCTAAAACAACTAAAACACCTAAAATTCTGTTAACCACACCTAAAACAACTAAACCACCTAAAATTCTGTTAACTACACCTAAAATTCTGTTAACTACACCTAGAACACCTACATTATTCTAAGAACCTACCTTTTTAACTAAAACGCCTACAAATTTAACTAAAACACCTAAAAAATCAACTAAAACACATAAATTATTTAATTAAAACACCTACAAATTCAACTAAAACACCTAAAAATTAACTACTCTCTAATAAATATAACTAGGGAGGGAGGAGGAGGAAGGAGGGAGGAGTATACCTCTTCGGTGGAGGAGGGCC
>NC_041383.1:782706426-782708355 GCF_002162155.2 Triticum dicoccoides
AGGGAAGGAGGTCCGGTGCGGGGGGTGGGCGGCCGGTAGGGGAGGAGGGCCGGCGTCGGGGAGGGCAGCCGGAGTAGGACGCGGGGGCGGCGGCCGGATCGGGGGACGACTGAGGGATTCAATCTGGTGTGAGCGTGTGAGTGTGAGTGAGGGGAGGGGTGGTGCATGGGCTGGCGCGGGAGGAAGCAGAGAGGTGGGCTTAGCGGCAGGGTAGGCGGCCCAGCGCTATAGCTAAAGCTGCAACGGGGGCCCGAGAGCGTGGCCCAATAGCAGTAGCGCTAGCTGTGAAATCCAGCGCTACTGCTAACGTGCACTTGTAGCGCTTGTGCTGGCCGGCGCTACTGCTAAATAGCAGTAGCGATGTGTATCTAACCAACGCTACTGCTAAATGTCTACCTATAAGCATTTTCCTAGTAGTGATGCCTAGATAATCTCATAATTATTCGCTTTTCTATCAACTGCTCGACAATAATTTGTTCACCCACTGTAATACTTATGCTATCTTGAGAGAAGCCTCTAGTGAAACCTATGGCCCCCGGGTCTATCCTTTATCATATAAGCTTTCAATCTACTTTTATTTGCATCTTTATTTTCTGCACCTATATTATAAAATACCAAAAATATATTTATCTTATCATACTATCTCTATTAGATCTCACTTTCGCAAGTGGCTGTAAAGGGATTGACAACCCCTTTATCGCGTTGGTTGCGAGTTCTTTGTTTGTTTGTGTAGGTTCGTGGGACTTGTGAGGAGCCTCCTACTGGATTGATATCTTGGTTCTCAAAAACTGAGGGAAATACTTACGCTACTGTGCTACATCATCCTTTCCTCTTCAAGGAAAACCAACGCAAACTCAAGATGTAGCAGTACCCCTTGTTGTAGTGCCGCCCATTGACCTCGAAGTTCACCGGAGGAGAATGAGCTTCAACAAGCTTGGCAAAGACAGGGGAGCACTGCAGGACATTGATGTCATTGTGAGTTCCTGGCATCCCAAAGAAAGAGTGCCAAATCCAGAGGTCATGTGTGGCCACTGCCTCAAGTACCAAACTGCAACTGCCTTTGCCGCCTTTGTACAACCCCTGCCAAGCAAATGGTCAGTTCTTCCATTTTCAATGCATGCAGTCGATGCTTCCAAGCATCCCAGGAAATCCTCTTGCTGCATTATGTGTTAGGATCCGAGCAGTGTCTTTTGCAATGGGTGTTCGCAAGTATTGCGGTCCAAACACTGCCACCACTGCCCTGCAGAACTTGTAGAAACACTCAATAGCGGTGGAATCGGCCATGCGCCCATAGTCGTCGAGTGAATCACGGGAGCTCGGTATGCAAGCATCCTCATAGTCGTCGTGCACTTCTGGATTGAGGTGAATCCAAGTGTTTTGGTGCAATCCTTCTTGCACTTGAAGTAGCTGTCGAACTCCCGGATGGAATCACAATCCTGAGGAAAAGCTTTCGGCTCATCCGATAACGGCGCCGAAATGTTTTCTCGCCGTGCAATGGAGCGTTGAAGAAGTAGTCGTAGTAGAGCATGCAGTAGCCTTCCAGACGATGACGGTTCTTTGCTTTCACCCGCCTCGGCGCCGAGCCACCTCGCCGCAGCTTTTCACTGATCGCGAGCAGACCGGCAAGGGCGACGAGCACCGTGAGATGCTCCTGCTCCTGTACGTCGGCTTCGGCTTCCTCCTCCAACAACGCCGCGAGCGCCTTCTCGTCGTCCGAGTCCATCGCCGGGCCGGGCAAATCACCGAACCCCTTACGAGCGAGGTGGGCGCACACCCGCCGGTGTACAGCCCCTGCACGACCGGAACGCCAGAAAAGTTGTCCAAGCGGCGGGGGAGAGGCTGCCTCGGCGAAACCTCTTCTCTTTTCCGGCGGGGAATGGCCTATCTAGTTGTGGACGGTGCTGGACGGCACCAGGATCGGCAGGGTAG
>NC_041383.1:782708681-782728725 GCF_002162155.2 Triticum dicoccoides
GAATCTGGACGCTCGGCTTGACTTTTCGCCTGGCAGTGTGGCCGCAGTTGCGCTTCTCCCTTGCGCCGGAGCCCCCGAGCGCCCCGCAATGCGCCGGGTTCCGCCTGCGATCGCCGGGCCCAAAAACGGGCCGAGTCGGCAGAATTCAGCGTCTTGGGGCGCGACTGGGGCGTTTTTCCGGCGCCGGGGCAGAAAAATCGCCTGGGGAGGGCCTGTTGGGGGCGCGGCTGGAGATGCTCTTAACTAAGAGATGACCTGGCTGGAAATATCCAAGGAAACTTGGTGCGCATGTACTTGAATTAGAAAAATAAAAATAATAGCAAATATGTCAAACAATTCTAAAAAAACATATTATAATAAACATGATATAGTGTTATACTCATGTGTAAAATCTCACAAAGAAATGAATTATGTATCTTCTATGGTCTTCTGGGCCCAGAAAACAAAATCAGTGCTATGTAAAAATTACTATTTAAGCTTTTTGAAGTTATATGTGTGTTTCTTTCGCCCAGAAGTCCACAGAAGTTGCTACTTCGCAAACTCATGGGCAGAACAATCGACCATGTTTGTTACAAAACAAAATTTTAAATCATTTCATGCTTTTACTAATTTTTCAATTTAATGTTTTACGGGTTTGCCTAAACCGAGGTTCCAAAATCTACACCGATGATCCAGCTAGAAAAACGAAGAGACATTCCCTATTGTTAAGTTTAGGATTTCGCAACATTAAATGCTACAGATAACAATAAGGAATGATACATTGTCTAACGTATTTTATGGACATGACGTTTTTGCCCCAAGCTCAAATGAGCTTGGGTGGACAGTAAAATTGAAAAATATTTTTAAAAATGTTCAAAAAATTCTGAAATCTTTTCATGACAAACTTTGACGAATGTTCTAAGAGCTTGCAAATTTTCCTCATGAAATCACATTTGTGAAAGTCATGGCAAAAAAAAAAAAATCGATACTCTGAAAATGATACTTTCGAAAATATTTTGAAGCACTGATTTTGTTTTTCCTCACGACTTCCACAAATGTGATTTCGTGATGAAATTTTGCAAGCTCTTAGAACATTTGTCAAAATTTTCCATTCAGAACTTTTTTGAATACTTTCTAAATGTTTTTTTAGTTACTGTTCATCCCAAGCTCATTTAAGCTCGGGTGTAGAAAGGGACTAGGTTGCGGCCCTCCGGTAGAGCGGCGTCCAGTGGGCATCGGGCTGCAGCCCTACGGGAGAGCGGTGGCCAGCATAGGTTGGAGCGGTTGAGCCTGGATGAATTCTCGTGCGTTGGAGCCTCCGGTGGATCCCCACGGCCACCTCCTCATGGAATGTATGTGGTGTACCCGCACTTGTGGTGCTACCGGTGCACCGGATGCCGTAGAACATTTTAAAAATTTAAAATAAAATCCAGCACATTAACACAACATCAATGTATGATGTCATAAAATTTCGTATCAAAATTTAAAACATTTTTTAGATAAAAAATGACAAGTTTGACATCAGTATGATAATGAGATAAAAATGACAAGTTATGTTATGTATTATTCAGTGTTGAATTTGTAATTTTTATTTTTTGAGTTATGTTTTGAGTTTTGACTTGAAAGTTCGTGACAACCTACGTTGATGTTGTGTGAATGTGCTAATTTTTTCAGAATTTTTTGAACATTTAAAAAGCGCAACGTGAGTTCGGTGCACCGGTAGCACCACAAGCTCTGGTGCTCCAGATATTTCCCCCACCTCCTCATCTGGGCGGCAGACATGGGGCTGCCGCCACGCTGTCGTCAGGAACGCCCTCTGGGCATGTGCAACCGGTGCATGCGCCAAATGTCAAGGGTCCCGATCGAGGTGTGTATTAGAAGGAATTAAGGGCATCTCCAGTGGCAACCGACAAAAAACCTCCCGCATCCATCCACGAACAGGGGGAGGGACCGGTCTGCGAACATGTATGCAGGGGGTCGACATCCTACAGTAGCCGCATACATCCGGCCTTTCAGATTTTTTCCAGTCCGCACGATCAAGTAACCACATGCAAAGGGCACAGAAGTTCAAATAGCCGCATGCAGCAGTACGTAAGATTTTAAAAAGTTCACATATTTTACAACCCAACATTGTCGTCCCCTTTCACTGCCCACTGATGCTCAATCAAGTCCTTCTTGAGCTGCTTGTGAGTTGGTTGATGCCGAATTTGTTGATGCATTTGAATAAACTCCTTAAATGTGGCCGGATTCTGGTCCGGAAGTTGGATAGGAACACCAACGTTCTCAAATTTCATAGCCGTGACAACATCGTCACCCTGATCATGTTGACCATGATAACACAACATGTCATCACCTCCCACAAGGTCTCCGAATCCCATTGGTTTGCATGTCCACGAACAACTGCAAAACAGTTCTGAAGAACTCCAAATGCATGGCATAAGATTCTACAATAGTTTTTTTCAGGATGACTCTCATCCAACAATTGCCCGACCATTGGAAAGTCACAAGCAATACAACACATGAATAATCATGCGTGGTACAAACATCGAGAAGAAAAATGATGAAATGTCATCTTGTGTCTTTGTTTCCCTCCAATAGCCCAAATTTGACAAATACATTGACTGGAGAAATGAAGAAATGTAAGTCTAACATGACACACTCGCAAGGATTATCACTCCAATCTACGGCAGTTTTGCCTTCACCCGAGCTCTTGAAAGCATACATATATATATACAGGGTCTATGGATGTCATTCTGGAAGTGTGAACTTGCATGTGAGTTTGGTATTCATTCATTTTGCAAGTCATGTACAACAGGAGTTTTTTGTAGTAGTTCATGCGGAAACATCTTGATTTCATGCAGGTATGTTCATTTAGTGGTAGAAATTTATCCGTGCTTAATATTAGTGTGATGTAGCAAGAAATCCATGTAGAAAACCAAAATGTGTGATCCCTAGTCAGATTTCAATCTCCACCTTTGGTACGCGTAGACGCTGGACCATTGGAAATATGGACCTTTTTTAAGGATATACATGCTTGGACTATTTTCAGTAAAATCAGTACCAAAGGGAAAGGAAAAACTGGTTCCGCTCGGCGATCCATGGTGTGCCTGCGGTATCAGCCGTTGGATCAATCCACGATCTTGCCAATGCATATCAGGTTTCGATTGTTACACCCGTTAACACCATTCATTCACTACCGGACTCGTGGGCTATGCCTACGGCTGCCGTCGGCATAGCCCTGTCGGTGTAGATCACGTCAGCGTAGTTGTGTCAGACCGTCGGTGTAGTATAGCAGTCGGCACAGGAGCGTATGCCGACGGCCGTGCGGCAGCCGTCGGCATAGTTTAGCCGTTGGGATAGTTTTCCGTCTGACGGCAACTGACGGCGCCGTCAAAACCGCTGGCGACTCAGGGGGCGACACGTGGCAAGCGTATGCCGACGGCCGACGGCAATCTATGCCGACGGCCAAGCCGTCGGCATACCTTTACAACGTGTCGCCCCCTGGTTTGGCCTGGCGGCAGGGCTATGCCTACGGCAAAGTCGTCGGCATAGATGTAAATCTATGCCGACGGCTTTGTCGTAGGCATAGCTCTGCCACGTGGCGCCTCCTGGTGGCTCCTGAGCGTATATATGCCGATGGCTTTGCCGTAGGCATAATTTTTTTCTCATGTTTTCTCTTTTTCAATTCATTTGACAGCATTTCAAAGCAGAATAATATGAAATATGACAGTTCATCATCATTATTTAAACATAGTCTAGTTCATCATCTAAAGATCATCAATGGCAAAAGTTCACGAACATAAAAGTAGTGCAAGACATGAAACATCATAAAAGTTGAAACATGAAAGGCATGGCACAACGGCCGCATACACGGAATCATCATCGACATCAAGCACCACCGAGTCCACCTCCGCCAAAACCACCACCACCACCGAGTCCACCTCCGCCAAAACCACCACCACCACCGAGTCCACCTCCGCCAAAACCACCACCGCCGAGTCCACCTCCGCCAAAACCAACACCACCAAGTCCACCTCCGCCAAAACCGCCACCGCCAAGTCCACCTCCGCCAAAACCGCCACCGCGACCACCATCACTCTGCCAGATCGGAGTGACTGGGGTCGACGGAGCAGGAATCGAGCCACCGGTCCCCTACATGTTTGAGAGACGATTCTAACGGTAAATATGACATGATAGTGTTGAATGAACGAGAACTAGTTTGTCAGTAGTTAGGCAAATGTACTAACCGGAGTATCACCGCCTAGTGCCAGCCATTCCTCGAACGTGGGAATGTGTGGGGCTTCTCCCGCAGGTGGTGGTGGGGGTCCAACTTGTGGTGGCTCCGTGCGGTTAGTCCAAGACGCCAACATAGCCTGGATGTTAGTTAAACAAGCAAACTAGAAAGCCAGAAGGAATGGAAGTGCAAATTTGAGCTTGGTTTTAAGAGGGCAAAACTAACCGCCATCACTTGACGGTTGTAATCATCGTTTGCCTTCACTCGTTGCAAGTACTCCCTCACCTCAATATGCCTATGCTCGAGAAAGGCCTGATATGCCTACAAAATTGAGGTTGTTTCTAAGTGGGCAGTGCTGAAAATAAACTAAGAAAGATAGAGACAAAGAAGATAAGGGGAAGTACTTGCAGCACGTTGGCGGACTAAGGGAGGCTGGGAATGCCCCGTACTCTCTAACGGGCTCGGGTTGGTAGCTCGAAGCCGTGTGTACAAGATCTACGGAGTGATCAAGCCATCGAAACATGGATACCGGCCATGGGACTTACCCTGGATGGCCACCACCACCGTGTAGTCGATCTGAGACTTGGCGACCTCAGGAACAGGAACATCCGGATGCAACTTCTGATAGTTCTGAGTGTAAGACTCCAGGTGTTGCTCGTTGTTGCCGTAGTACTGGCTCTCGCCCTCCTTGCGATCACTCCGCTCGCGGGCCAGCTTCCACGACTCCATGTCTGAGAGCGGCCTCTGCAACTTGTCCTCCTGCAACGTCAAACAGAAGTTAGCCATACATAAGAACATGACGGTAAAGAAGAACCAAAATGCATCATGCATATAGATATACCTTCATGGCCTTGAAGCCCCAGTGGTTCCTGTTTCCTTGGCCGTGTGTCCCGTCTTTTCCACGGTTAGCTCGGGCCTTGATGCTCTTGGCAGCAAACTCTGGATCATCACCGACCCACCTATCCACCAAACACGCCCATCCGTCATGCCTTCCATAGCACCAACGAGGAACAACCTATGCAAATTTTGGAAGCATGACATGTGAGCACAAAACATATAGTTGACTGCTTGAAACAATGAAAAGTCAGTAATAGTTACCATCATGAACTGCTCCCTGCTCATGGTAAGTTTTTGCTTCTGTGCTTGAGTTTTGGTCATCTTTTGGTGTAGGTTGTAGTGGTAGTACTGCAAGACGGCAACCCAACCTACCTCATACTGCAACTGACGAGCTTTCTTCTTTGCAGACGCAAGTAAGACCACGCCGGCTCTGGCCTTGTGCTCATCAAGAACTCTATAGAGTTGCTGCAATCATGCATAAACCAGAAGGAAACAAGGCATGAGTTGAGTGATTCAATGATAAACTATGAACGAAACTGAAGACAAGTGATTCAAAAGGGAACTTACCCAAAATTTGGTGATCACGGCCTTAGAGGCCGTCCCGTACTCCGCGTTGCTGCAAGCCTCGTAGTGGGCCCAACTTGTGGCCAAAACACGCAGCTGCGGGTCCCTGTCTGGCCGCGGGCAGAATAGGCCAGGCCAAAACTCCTTCAACAGGACAGTGATAAGGCCGTTCGGTTTACGGCCCTTTCCGCGAAGGATCCAGTTACTGCAAAAGAATCAAAGGGTTGCCATGTGTACAATAAAAAAATGTTGTCATGTGTTGAAAATATGATTGAGATGCACTTACTCTGTCCCCGCAGGTTCAGTGAGCCACTTGTGCGCCTCGATAGAAGGTGGTGTAGGTACTCCGGCATTACCACGCAGCCACCCCTGCGGAGCACCCGATGGCAAGTCACCCCACAACTCGGGGTCAACCTCCCCTCCACCCTCCTCGCCCTCCTCCTCACCCTCCTCCTCTGCCTCCTCCTCCTCGGCCTCCTCCTCCTCACCCTCCTCCTCCTCGACATCAGGAACATACTCCTCCTCCTCAGACTCAGAAGCTACATCAGCATAGGAGGGCATCAAAGAAGACCCTCCTATTTCGGACACGGCCCGGAGTTTTTTGGCCTGGTTACCTCTCCCCCACCTCCTCGTCCTCTAGGGGCTCTCCCCCCACCCCCTCCTCCTCTAGGGTCTCCTCCCCCGACCCCTCCACCTCCCTGTGAGGTGCCATCCTCGCGTAGTCGGGAGGGAACCTTGTGGGCTCGTCCACTCCGAGTAAGTCCTCCTTTGAGTTTACTGAGGAAACTGGCACCGCTGGACTTGCCCATGATTAGCAAACCTGCATTGAGAAGAGAATAAACAATTAGTAAGGATATCAAAAAAACAAGCATGCAGGAAAGACATTAATAATAGAAGAGCACATTAAGCATACTATTGTAATGATCATTAAAAGAACTTACATTTTCTAGAACCCATATGAATCATCACTATTGTAATCTATTTGTCGACCGGTCTCATCATCACTATCCCGCATATCTTCTTCGTTGTCTGATGGAGGTGGAGGCTCTTTCTCATCGTCAGCGTCAGCGTCTTCATTTAACTTTTCAAGCATAATTATGTCTCTTTGATTCACAACTGCCTCACCATCAATCCGTGCGCCGTCGTCGTTTGGGTCTAGGTCAACATAACCCAAGTCATCATCCTCCTTGTTTCGGACCACGTCATCATGTTCCTCTTGAAAGAGCACTCCCTCATATGTCATGGGGTTTATGTTGTAGTAATCATCATCGTTCAGGTCCGGTAGCTTACAATGTGGCGACACCTTGAACACAACTTCCCAACCCTTTAGGTACTCTTTCTGGCATGGGTAGGGCAGATAATATACTTGTGTGGCCTGGGTAGCGGCGATAAAGAGATCAGCTCCGGCATATACGGTTGATGGTTTAACTTCAACTAAACCAACAGAAGGCGTATGTCTCATACCCTTTTTGGGGTCGAACCATCGGCATTTGAACACAGTGAGACTTAGGTGTTTACGGCCACATTTGAATGTAAGCTCATATATTTTTCCTACCCTTCCGTAGTAATCTACTTTATTATCTCCTTCAGTGAAGACTCCGATATTTATGGTTTTGGGATCAGGCCGACTGTTCTGGTGCTCCTCTGTATGGAGGCGATACCCATTCACATCATACTTTTGGCATGTCATGACGGTAGGGTCAAAACCCATGGAAACCATCTCAATTCTTCATCCATTGATTCATTCGGATCATTTCCCTACAAGTTTAATTGAAATTATAGGGTGCATGAGTTTAATTGGAAGTGTGAAATGGGTAATACTGAAGTGTGAAAAATTACTTTCTCCAGAACCACGCGACAAATTTTTTCCTTCCATCAGCACCCTTTTAGAGAAGAGCAGGTGCCTCCGCTTCAGTAGGAGGCAGCATTCCCGTCCACTCTTCCTCAACGAATCGACTACAATAAGAAAAGCGGTATAAGAACTAGGCAAAGTGAACATAACGAATTGACTAAAAGAATGGTGCAAAGGTATTACCTCATCCACTCATCCTCAACTTCTTTGATGTTGTGCAAGATATAGAACATGACATCCTCCCACTCATCTCGTGGCATGTCATAAGATGTCGAGCATCCAGCCCTGCCACCTTGCCCGATGAATAAAGGCAACTTGGGTTTATACTTGGGTTCTTCTGTATTGTATCGAGACACCTTATTGTGCAACGTGGGAACATGGTCCGGATAGTAGGCTGTCTGAGGTCTGCCACCTCCTCTAGGATAACTGCCTCAGCTATGGAAGCTTCAATCTTAGCTTTGTTTCCACATTTCTGTTTCAGATGCTTGTTCTGTCTCTCAGGGCCGTACTGCCAACGATTCTGCATAGGGCCCCCCAACAATACCTCGTCCGCGAGGTGCAAAATGAGATGTGTCATCGGAGTAAAGAAGCCTGGCAGGAAGATCATCTCTAGCTTGCATATCAACTCCGGCGCCTTCTTATGCATTTCTTTTATCTTCTCAGGACATACTTCTTTAGCACAAAGCGTGCGGAAGAAATGGCTTAACTCCGCAAGCACACTCCAGACACGCTCGGGAACATAGCCCCGAACCATCACCGGCATAATCCGCTCAATCCATACATGATAGTCATGACTCTTGAGCCCGGTCACTCTGCCCGTTGAAAGATTGACCCCCTTACTTATATTCGGCGCCTAACCATCGGTGAACTTCACGACGTGTTTCAGCCACTTGAATGCCTCCATCTTATGATCCTTTTTAAGTATGAAGTCAGCATCTGGCTTGAACCAAGATTTTCGACTGCCTGTGGGAGGCTGCATGTGAAGACATGGTCTATCACAAATATTCTATTGATCGACTCTAGCATTACCATTATCCTTTGTCTTATCAGGAATGTTGAGGATCGTGTGAAAAAGGGACTCTGCGGCATTCTTTTCGGTGTGCATCATGGCGTTGTTGTATGGAAGTTTGAGGTCCTTAAAATAGGGAAGCTGCGTGAAGGGGGTAATGTGAGTCCAGTTGTGCGTCTCACCATATCTTTCAAAACATTTTTCCCTTTACCTTTTCCTTTGCCCTCGTCTTCGCCTGTGGCTTTGCCTTTGCCTTTGCCTTTGCCTTTGCCTTTCCCTTCACCGGCAGGCTTAAGAGCTTTCAGCTGAGCAAGCACACCCGCACCACAAAACATTGGAATCTCGTTTACTTCATGGACAACTTTTCCTTTTGTGAAGTTCTTCTTGTATTTCCTATCAGGATGGTCTGGAGGGAGGAACTGTGTTGGGGAACGTAGCAGAAATTCAAAATTTTCCTACGTGTCACCAAGATCTATCTATGGAGAGACCAGCAACGAGTAGAAAGAGAGTGCATCTACATACCCTTGTAGATCGCTAAGCGGAAGCGTTCAAGTGAACGGGGTTGATGGAGTCGTACTCGTCGTGATTCAAATCACCGATGATCCTAGTGCCGAACGGACGGCACCTCCGCGTTCAACACACGTACAGCCCGGTGACGTCTCCCACGCCTTGATCCAGCAAGGAGAGAGGGAGAGGTTGAGGAAGACTCCATCCAACAGCAGCACAACGGCGTGGTGGTGGTGGAGGAGCGTGGCAATCCAGCAGGGCTTCGCCAAGCACCATGGGAGAGGAGGAGTAGGGAGAGAGGTAGGGCTGTGCCAGAACTTCGTGTATAGCTCCCATGCGCCTCCCCACTATATATAGGGGTGGAGGGGCTGGTTTCTTGCCCTCCAAGTCCATTGGGGCGTTGGCCAAGGTGGGAGGAAAGAAATCTCATTATTTCCTTCCCCACCGATTGTTATCCCCCCTTTTTAGGGATCTTGATCTTATCCCTTCTGGATATGATCTTATTCCTTCTAAGGGGGGATCTTGGTGCGCCTTGACCAGGGGTGTGGGGCCTTGCCCCCACTACCCACGTCCATGTGGGTCCCCCCATGCAGGTGGGCCCCACTCCGGAACCTTCTAGAACCTTCCCGGTACAATACCGAAAAATCCCGAACATTTTCCGGTGGCCAAAATAGGACTTCCCATATATAAATCTTTACCTCCGGACCATTCCGGAACTCCTCGTGACGTCCGGGATCTCATCCGGGACTCCGAACAACATTCGGTAACCACATACAAACTTCCTTTATAACCCTAGCGTCATCGAACCTTAAGTGTGTAGACCCTACGGGTTCGGGAGACATGTAGACATGACCGAGACGTTCTCCGGTCAATAACCAACAGCGGGATCTGGATACCCATGGTGGCTCCCACATGTTCCACGATGATCTCATCGGATGAACCACGATGTCAAGGACTTAATCAATCCCGTATTCAATTCCCTTTGTCTATCGGTATGTTACTTGCCCGAGATTCGATCGTCGGTATCCAATACCTTGTTCAATCTCGTTACCGGCAAGTCACTTTACTCGTTCCGTAACACATCATCCCGTGATCAACTCCTTGGTCACATTGCGCATATGATGATGTCCTACCGAGTGGGCCCAGAGATACCTCTCCGTTTACACGGAGTGACAAATCCCAGTCTCGATCCGCATAAAACAATAGATACTTTCGGAGATACCTGTAGTGCACCTTTATAGTCACCCAGTTACGTTGTGACGTTTGATACACCCAAAGCACTCCTACGGTATCCAGGAGTTACACGCTCTCATTGTCGAAGGAAGAGATACTTGACATTGACAAAGCTCTAGCAAATGAACTACACGATCTTTTGTGCTAGTCTTAGGATTGGGTCTTGTCCATCACATCATTCTCCTAATGATGTGATCCCGTTATCAACGACATCCAATGTCCATTGCCAGGAAACCATGACTATCTGTTGATCACAACGAGCTAGTCAACTAGAGGCTCACTAGGGACATATTGTGGTCTATGTATTCACACGTGTATTACGATTTCCGGATAATACAGTTATAGCATGAATAAAAGACAATTATCATGAACAAGGAAATACAATAATAATACTTTTATTATTGCCTCTAGGGCATATTTCCAACAGTCTCCCACTTGCACTAGAGTCAATAATCTAGTTCACATCGCCATGTGATTAACACTCACAGGTCACATCGCCATGTGACTAATACCCAAGAGTTTACTAGAGTCAGTAGTCTAGTTCACATCACTATGTGATTAACACTCAATGAGTTTTATGTTTGATCATGTTGCTTGTGAGAGAGGTTTTAGTCAACGGGTCTGAACCTTTCAGATCCGTGTGTGCTTTACAAATCTCTATGTCATCTCCTAGATGCAGCTACCACGCTCTATTTGGAGCTATTCCAAACAACTGTTCTACTTGGAGCTATTCTAAATTATTGCTCCATTATATGTATCCGGTCTCTCTACTCAGAGCTATCCGGATAGGTGTCAAGCTTGCATCGTCGTAACCTTTACGACGAACTCTTTTACCACCTCCATAATCGAGAAAATTCCTTAGTCCACTAGTTACTAAGGATAACTTTGACCGCTGTCCTGTGAGCCATTCTTGGATCACTCTTGTACCCCTTGACTGACTCATGGCAAGGCACACTTCAGGTGCGGTACACAGTATAGCATACTGAAGAGCCTACGTCTTAAGCATAGGGGACGAACTTCGTCCTTTCTCTCTATTCTGCCGTGGTCGAGCTTTAAGTCTTAACTTCGTACCTTACAACTCAGGCAAGAACTCCTTCTTTGACTGGTCCATCTTGAACACCTTCAAGATCATGTCAAGGTATGTGCTCATTTGAAAGTATTATTAAGCATTTTGATCTATCCTTATAGATCTTGATGCTCAATGTTCAAGTAGCTTAATCCAGGCTTTCCATTGAAAAACACTTTCAAAATAACCCTATATGCTTTCCAGAAATTCTACGTCATTTCTGATCAACAATATGTCAACAACATATACTCATCAGAAATTCTATAGTGCTCCCACTCACTTCTTTGGAAATACAAGTTTCTCATAAAATTTGTACAAACCCAAAATTTTTGATCATCATCAAAGCATACATTCCAACTCCGAGATGCTCACTCCAGTCCTTAGAAGGATTGCTGGAGCTTTGCATACTTATTAGCATCTTTCGGGATTGACAAAACCTTCCGGTTGTATCACATACAACCTTTCCTCATTAAAATCGTTGAGGAAACAATGTTTTGACATCCTATCTGCAAGATTTCATAAATAATGCAGTAATCGCTAATATAATTCCAACAGACTCTTAGCATCGCTACGAGTGAGAAAATCTCATCGTAGTCAACTCCTTGAACTTGTCGGAAAACATCTTAACGACAAGTCGAGCTTTCTTAATGGTGACATTTACCATCATTGTCCGTCTTCCTTTGAAATCCATCTGTACTCATTAGCCTTACGACCATCGAGCCGTTCTGCCAAAGTCTACACTTTGTTTTCATACATGGATCCTCTCTCGGATTTTATGGCCTCAAGCCATTTATTGGAATCCGGGCCCACCATCGCTTCTCCATAGCTCGTAGGTTCATTGTTGTCTAGCAACATGACCTTCAAGACAGGATTACGTACCACTCTGAAGTAGTACGCATCCTTGTCATCCTACGAGGTTTGGGAGTGACTTGATCCGAAGTTTCATGATCAATATCATAAGCTTCCACTTCAATTGGTGTAGGTGCCACAGGAACAACTCCCTGTGCCCTGTCACACACTAGTTGAAGAGACGGTTCAATAACCTCATCAAGTCTCCACCATCCTCCCACTCAATTCTTTCGAGAGAAACTTTTCCTCGAGAAAGGACCCGATTCTAGAAACAATCCATATTGCTTTCGGATCTGAATTAGGAGGTATACCCAACTGTTTTGGGTTTCCTATGAAGATGCATTTTATCCGCTTTGGGTTCGAGCTTATCAACCTGAAACTTTTTCATATAAGCGTTGCAGCCCCAAACTTTTAAGAAACGACAACTTAGGTTTCTCTAAACCATAATTCATACGGTGTCATCTCATCGGAATTACGTGGTGCCCTATTTAAAGTGAATGTGGTTGTCTCTAATGCCTAACCCATGAACGAGAGTGGTAATTCGATAAGAGACATCATGGTACGCACCATATCCAATAGGGTGCAACTATGATGTTCGGACACACCATCACATTATGGTGTTCCAGGCTGTATTAATTGCGAAACAATTTCCACAATGTCTTAATTGTGTGCCAAAACACGTAACTCAGATATTCATCTCTATGATCATATCATAGACATTTTATCCTCTTGTCACAATGATCTGCTACTTCACTCTGAAATTACTTGAACCATTCAACAATTCAGACTTGTGTTTCATCAAGTAAATATACTCAACATTTACTCGAATCATCTGTGAAGTAAGAACATAATGATATTCACTGCATGCCTCAGCACTCATTCGACTGCACACATCAAAATGTGTTACTTCCAACAAGTTGCTTTCTTGTTCCATCTTACTGAAAATGAGGCTTTTCAGTCATCTTGCCCATGTGGTATGATTTGCATATCTCAAGTGATTCAAAATCAAGTGAGTCCGAACGATCCATTTGCATGGAGTTTCTTCATGCATATACACCAATAGACATGGTTCGCATGTCTCAAACTTTTCAAAATGAGTGAGTCCAAAGATCCATCAACATGGAGCTTCTTCATGCGTTTTATACCATTATGACTTACATGGCAGTGCCACAAGTAAGTGGTACTATCATTACTATCTTATATCTTTTGGCATGAAAATGTGTATCACTAAACCATTCCTTTAGGTGCAAGACCATTGAAGGTATTATTCAAAAATAGAGTAACCATTATTCTCCTTAAATGAATAACCGTATTGCGATAGACATAATCCAATCATGTCTATGCTCAACGCAAACACCAATCTCGGTGGTAGAGGGAGCGTGCGATGCTTGATCATATCAACCTTGGAAACACTTCCAACATATATCGTCAGCTCACCTTTAGCTAGTCTCCGTTTATTCCGTAGCTTTTATTTCGAGTTACTAACACTTAGCAACCGAACCGGTATCCAATACCCTGGTGCTACTAGGAGTACTAGTAAAGTACACATTAACATAATGTATATCCAATATACTTCTATCGACCTTGCCAGCCTTCTCATCTACCAAGTATCTAGGGTAATGCTGCTCTAGTGGTTGTTCCCCTTATTACAGAAGCACTTAGTCTCGGGTTTGGGTTCAATCTTGGGTTTCTTCACTAGAGCAGCAGCTGAATTGCCGTTTCATGAAGTATCATTTTGTTCCCTTGCCCTTCTTGAAACTAGTGGTTTCACCAACCATCAACAATTGATGCTCCTTCTTGATTTCTACTTTCGCGGTGTCAAACATCATGAATATTTCAAGGATCATCATATCTATCCCTGATATGTTATAGTTAATCACGAAGCTCTAGCAGCTTGGTGGCAATGACTTTGGGGAAACATCACTATCTCATCTGGAGGATCAACTCCCACTCGATTCAAGTGATTGTTGTGCTCAGACAATCTGAGCACAAGCTCAACGATTGAGCTTTTCTCCCTTAGTTTGCAGGCTAAGAAAATCGTCGGAGGTCTTATACCTCTTGACGTGGGCACGAGCCTGAAATCCCAATTTCAGCCCTCGAAACATCTCATATGTTCCGCGACGTTTTGAAAACATCTTTGGTGCCTCTACTTAAACCATTTAACTGAACTATCACGTAGTTATCAAAACATGTATGTTCGATGTTCGAAACATCCACAAACGACGTTTGGGGTTCAGCACACTGAGCAGTGCATTAAGGACATAAGCTTTCTACTGATCGCATAATCGCTACTATCAACTTTCAACTATATTTTCTCTAGGAACATATCTAAACAGTGGAACTAAAGCGCGAGCTTACGACATAATTTGCAAAAGGTCTTTTGACTATGCTCAGGATAATTAAGTTCATCTTATGAACTCCCACTTAGATAGACATCCCTTTGGTCATCTAAGTGATCACATGATCCGAGTCAACTAGGCCGTGTCCGATCATCACGTGAGACGGACTAGTCATCATCGGTGAACATCTTCATGTTGATCGTATCTACCATACGACTCATGCTCGACCTTTCGGTCTCCGTGTTCCGAGGCCATGTCTGCACATGCTAGGCTCGTCAAGTTAACCCTAAGTGTTTTCGCTATGTAAAACTGTCTTACACCCGTTGTATGTGAATGTAAGAATCCATCACACCCGATCATCACGTGGTGCTTAGAAGCGACGAACTGTAGCAACGGTGCACAGTTAGGGGAGAACACTTCTTGAAATTTTGTAAGGGATCATCTTATTTACTACCGTCGTCCTAAGCAAACAAGATGCATAAACATGATAAACATCACATGCAATCAAATAGTGACATGATATGGCCAATATCATTTTGCTCCTTTTGATCTTCATCTTCGGGGCTCCATGATCATCATCGTCACCGGCACGACACCATGATCTCCATCATCATGATCTCCATCATCGTGTCTTCATGAAGTTGTCACGCCAACGACTACTTCTACTTCTATGACTAACGTGTTTAGCAATAAAGTAAAGTAGTTTACATGGCGTTCTTCAATGACACGCAGGTCATACAATAAATAAAGACAACTCCTATGGCTCCTGCCGGTTGTCATACTCATCGACATGCAAGTCGTGAATCCTATTACAAGAACATGATCAATCTCATACATCACATATCATTCATCACATTCTTCTTGGCCATATCACATCACATAGCATACCCTGCAAAAACAAGTTAGACGTGCTCTAATTTTTATTGCATGTTTTACGTGGCTGCTATGGGTTTCTAGCAAGAACGTTTCTTACCTACGCAAGACCACAACATGATATGCCAATTGCTATTTACCCTTCATAAGGACCCTTTTCATCGAATCCGTTCCGACTAAAGTGGGAGAGACTGGCACCCGCTAGCCACCTTATGCACCAAGTGCATGTCAATCGGTGGAACCTGTCTCACGTAAGAGTACGTGTAAGGTCGGTCCGGGCCGCTTCATCCCACAATACCATCGAAACAAGATTGGACTAGTAACGGTAAGCATATTGAACAACATCAACGCCCACAACTACTTTGTGTTCTACTCGTGCAAAGAATCTACGCAATAGACCTAGCTCATGATGCCACTGTTGGGGAACGTAGCAGAAATTCAAAATTTTCCTATGTGTCACCAAGATCTATCTATGGAGAGACCAGCAACGAGTAGAAAGAGAGTACATCTACATACCCTTGTAGATCGCTAAGCGGAAGCGTTCAAGTGAACGGGGTTGATGGAGTCGTACTCGTCGTGATTCAAATCACCGATGATCCTAGTGCCGAACGGACGGCACCTCCGCGTTCAACACACGTACAGCCCGGTGACGTCTCCCACGCCTTGATCCAGCAAGGAGAGAGGGAGAGGTTGAGGAAGACTCCATCCAACAGCAGCACAACGGCGTGGTGGTGGTGGAGGAGCGTGGCAATCCAGCAGGGCTTCGCCAAGCACCATGGGAGAGGAGGAGTAGGAAGAGAGGTAGGGCTGTGCCAGAACTTCGTGTATAGCTCCCATGCGCCTCCCCACTATATATAGGGGTGGAGGGGCTGGTTTCTTGCCCTCCAAGTCCATTGGGGCGTTGGCCAAGGTGGGAGGAAAGAAATCTCATTATTTCCTTCCCCACCGATTGTTATCCCCCCTTTTTAGGGATCTTGATCTTATCCCTTCGGGATATGATCTTATTCCTTCTAAGGGGGGATCTTGGTGCGCCTTGACCAGGGGTGTGGGGCCTTGCCCCCACTACCCACGTCCATGTGGGTCCCCCCATGCAGGTGGGCCCCACTCCGGAACCTTCTAGAACCTTCCCGGTACAATACCGAAAAATCCCGAACATTTTCCGATGGCCAAAATAGGACTTCCCATATATAAATCTTTACCTCTGGACCATTCCGGAACTCCTCGTGACGTCCGGGACCTCATCCGGGACTCCGAACAACATTCAATAACCACATACAAACTTCCTTTATAACCCTAGCGTCATCGAACCTTAAGTGTGTAGACCCTACGGGTTCGGGAGACATGTAGACATGACCGAGACGTTCTCCGGTCAATAACCAACAGCGGGATATGGATACCCATGATGGCTCCCACATGTTCCACGATGATCTCATCGGATGAACCACGATGTCAAGGACTTAATCAATCCCGTATTCAATTCCCTTTGTCTATCGGTATGTTACTTGCCCGAGATTCGATCGTCGGTATCCAATACCTTGTTCAATCTCGTTACCGGCAAGTCACTTTACTCGTTCCGTAACACATCATCCCGTGATCAACTCCTTGGTCACATTGCGCATATGATGATGTCCTACCGAGTGGGCCCAGAGATACCTCTCCGTTTACACGGAGTGACAAATCCCAGTCTCGATCCGCATAAAACAATAAATACTTTCGGAGATACCTGTAGTGCACCTTTATAGTCACCCAGTTACGTTGTGACGTTTGATACACCCAAAGCACTCCTACGGTATCCAGGAGTTACACGCTCTCATGGTCGAAGGAAGAGATACTTGACATTGGCAAAGCTCTAGCAAATGAACTACACGATCTTTTGTGCTAGTCTTAGGATTGGGTCTTGTCCATCACATCATTCTCCTAATGATGTGATCCCGTTATCAACGACATCCAATGTCCATAGCCAGGAAACCATGACTATCTGTTGATCACAACGAGCTAGTCAACTAGAGGCTCACTAGGGACATATTGTGGTCTATGTATTCACACGTGTATTACGATTTCCGGATAATACAGTTATAGCATGAATAAAAGACAATTATCATGAACAAGGAAATATAATAATAACACTTTTATTATTGCCTCTAGGGCATATTTCCAACAAACTGTCGATGCAGGTCAAAGGCAACATACTTGCCGCCCTTCTTCAGCCAAATGAAAATCAAGGCCTGCATGCACACTGGGCAAGGCATCTTTCCACTTGTACACCATCCGTAGAACAGGGCATAGCCGGGAAAGTCATGCATGCAATATTGTAGCCAAACTTTCATCAAGAAATTTTTTTGCAGATGCCGGTCGTATGTCAACCTCGGGAAGTACCAATAATGGTGCAAATCATCCACCAAGTGCTGCATAAACACACTCAAATTCTTCCCCGGATATTCAGGCCCCGGAATTATAAGCGACAGGAACATGGTCTTGCGTTGCATTATGGCGCCGGGAGGGAGATTGAGCGGAATAACAAATACGGGCCAGCAGCTGTATGGATTAGACGACATACCATATGGATTGAACCTATCACCTGTTATAGCAATTCTGACATTCCCAGCCTCGGCTACTTCCTCCGGGTACTCTATATCGAATGACTTCCATGCTTCAGCTCCTGATGGATGTACAATTTTTTTTGGATTGTACCTTTTCCCTTCCTTGTGCCACTTCATCATTTTGGCAGACTCCTCGGTGATGAAAAGGCGCTGCAGTCTTTTTATAAAATCAAGATACCGAAGAACCTTCACAGGGATTTTTAGCTGCTGCTTCTGACCATGCTTATCGACCACCTCAATATACCGAGAGGAACCACACTTCCTACAGTAGTTGTCATCCGCATACTCATGCCTAAACAAAAGGCAATTCTTTGGACAAACATGTATTTTCTCATAGTCCATGGAGAGCGCCTTCATGATTTTCTTCGTACCGTACATGGTTTTCGGCAGTTCATGGCCCTCAGGCAGGCTGTTAGCCCATACTCCCAGAAATGCTTCGAAGCAACCGTGGCTACAGCCGTACTCAGCCTTGACTGCCATCAGTTGCGAGATGGCATCCAGCACAGATAGCTTGTCACCCTCATAGAGAGGTTTCTTTGACGAGGCCAAGATTTCCATGAAGGCCTTTGCGGTTTCCTCTGGCTCCTCCGGTTCATTCGCTGAATGTGACGGAGGTGTCGGCTGTGCAGCAAAGACATCATCTAGCATGTCTCTAACCCCATCGTCCTCACAACCAGCGACGCATTGTCGTATCACATCCTCTCTACCACGGTCCCGCTGGGCAAAGTTTATCGGCATATTAAAGTTGGGCATAAATCCATTCGTGCGAAGGTGCTTAGTCATCTCACTCTTATCTCTGCGGATACGTCTCTTACATTTGGCACACGGGCATTCTGGCACCATCCTCATTGGACTACGGAATATCTCTTTCAAAAACACATCAGTTTTCTCGAGCCACTCTGTTGTTACTTGATTCCGACGAAAAAACCCATTATACATCCACTGATTATCTGCCATCTCTGCTTTATTGGAAGCCACACAACAAAATTAAGGATTCATTTAAATTACCCACATCAATATTTTATTTTTTACAAGGTTGACGAGAAACGACATTTAATCCACCTACATCTCTAATAGGTAGAGATGGGTCCTAATCCCACCATAGAATGTGTAGATTGAGTACGGTCCATGCTCTACCCCATTCCGAGACAAAATTTCGGCAGCACCTCCCCGCTGTTCTCCAAGTACACGTCTCGGCAAAATGCCGAGAGAATGTGCATCCGGAGAACAACAGGGAGGCGCCGCCGAAATCCTGTCTCGGAACGGGGTAGAGCATGAACAACGTACCCAATATACACATCCTCGGGTTGTCCGTGGAAAGCGCTGGACAATCCGAAAGAGCTGCGGTGATAAATATGCAACTGAATGCATATTTATCGATGCAACCCTTTCGGACGGGAGACCTAGGTTACGTGACTTGATGTGAAAATTCAATCTAGTTAAAAGAGGCTAGGAGGTCAAGGTGGATTCGTAGCTCACCCTCCGCTGTAGAAGAAGTAGTCGAGCAGCGGCAGGATCACGGACCAAACCCAGACGACGAAGGCTCCAGGGAGATGAATACAACAAAGCCTGTAAATTTTACCGAGTCAAAAAATTTGACGGCACCACATTACATAAAGCATTGACACTTCAAACTATGAAAAAAAATCATATTGCTAATGACATCTAGTCAAGGTTTTAGATCATCATGATACTTCAAATCCTAATTTTCATCAAGTGTCAAATTTTGTTCTTCAATTTTTTAGCAAGATCATCATGATAAAATAACTACTCATCAGATACCAATTTTGTCAACATCACAAAATGAAACTATAGCTATTTGACAACATCTCAAATATGCCAATTTTGTTCTTCAAATTTGACAACATTTGACAACATCACTAAGTTGACCAAAGCTATAACTAACCAATATACATCAATCCATCCATTCATCCATACAACATGCATCTATCACATAACAAGCAGTAAGAAAATGAAAAAAATGAAAAAAAAAACTCACCGGGGCGGCCGCGGACGGTGAGGTAGGGGCGGCCGGGGACGGTGAGGCAGGGGCGGCCGGGGCAGCGGCGAGCAGGGGGCGGCGGTGGAGGGCCGAGGCAGCG
>NC_041383.1:782729285-782730457 GCF_002162155.2 Triticum dicoccoides
CCGCGGCCGGCGCGCGGTCGGGGGGAGGCCAGGGCGGTGTTGGGGTCGGGGGAGGCCGGGGTGGCGCAGCGCAGTCGGGGGAGGCCGGGGCGACGGCGGGTGGAGACGGCGACGGGGGAGGCAGGGGTGGAGACGGCGGGGACGACAGGGAGACGACAGGTGGAGACGGCGGCGGGGACGGCAGGGGCGACGGCGGGTGGAGACGGCGATGGGGAAGGCAGGGGTGTAGTGGGCGGCGGCAAGCGGCGGGGCCGAATGCGGCGGCGGCGGACCGGGTTAAGGGGCGAGCTGGATCGGGGTCGGGGGCGAGCTAGTTTGGGGTCAACGGCTGGACGGGGCGCGCCCGGGTATGGATAAGGTGACCTATGCCGACGGCTTAGCCATCGGCATATATTAATCATGCCACGTGGCATATATGCCGACGGCTAAGCCATAGGCATAGGTATATTTCTTTTTTTTCAAATACACGTTCTTGAATTTATTTGAATGATATATGGTATATAATTTTTTATATGGTATACATACTTTTTACATGCATGAACATTATTTAAAAATGTACCATACATTTTCTTTAATGGTTTGAAACATTATTTTTAATTACATGATCCTTTTTTTATATTGTACAACAATTTTCTAAAATATCATGAATATTTTTTTCTGAACCAGATTTTTTCTATGGTCAGCAACATTTCTTTATGATATAATTATTTGCTCCGAGTATTTTATCGCGCTCCGAGTATTTAATAATATTCACGGCGCATCGTTACCGCAGAACGTCTACTACCGTGTCATCACCGTCCGTGAGGGGGGCCCACGCCCCGGAGATGCGTGCCACCTCTTCGGACATGCCACCACACCATCCCGCATGTATGAGGGCGCGGTGCGACGCTCCGGTGGCATTACTACCCCCAGGGCCCCCGTCCCGCCTAACCCTGTAGCGTTTGACCACGGGATCTAGCCCTTTGACTTTGCACGGACGAGATTTGACTAGTGGACCTTTCCACCCGGTTGTGTTAGGTCAGCCCATAGGAACACTTTGGAGCAACATCCGGGCCAGACCCACAGCAAGATCCTCTCCGTGTAGACCCGACGCGTCCGTTTCCCCTTCCAGGTGCCGGCGTCATCGCCATCCATGAGGGGGGCCAAACCCCGGAGACACGTGTCGCCTCTTC
>NC_041383.1:782732540-782786342 GCF_002162155.2 Triticum dicoccoides
GCCACCACCTCCCGGCATGTATGAGGGCCCGGTGCGACGCTCCGGTGGCATTGCTACCCCCCAGGGCCCCCATCTCGCCTAATCTGGAGCGGTTGACCATGAGATCTATCCCTTTGACTTTCCACGGACAGGTTTTGACGAGTGGACTTCTCCACCCGGTTGGGTTACGTCAGCCCATACGAACACCTGGGAGCAACATCCGGGCCAAACCCACAGCAAGATCCCGTCCATGTAGACCTGACGCGTCCGTTTCCCCCCTCCAGGTGTCGCCGGCTGCGCCGTCCCTGAGTGGGGCCACACCTGGGAGACGTGTGCCACATCTTCAACCGGTTGTGGTAGGTCATCCCATATATAGAAACAGTTGGGAGCAACATCCCCTCCGTATAGACCCGGTGCGGCTGTTTCCCCCCTCCAGGTGTCGGCCGGCGTCGGTGCCGTACGTGAGGGGGGTCACACCCCTTCGTATAGAATTGAAAAATGTATGTATGCTTATATATATTAACAAATGCTACATGTAAGTTAGTCAAATAATAATACGTAAAAACATAAAAATATAGCTATGAAAAAAAATTGAAAAAAAATACATATGCTGACGGCAAAGCCATCGTCATAGCTGCGACCAGGGCGGATGGACGGCACGGTGCGGATCGATGACGTGTCATCTATGCCGACGGCAGCCGTCGGCATAGGCCTTGGTCGGTGCAGTCTGGATCGATGACATGGCAACCTTATCAATGCCGACAGCCGCCCGTCTCGGCCATCGGTATAGATCCGACGCCGTTAGCCGCCCGTCGCGGGCGTGGTCACTGGGCCCATCGCTATGCCGACGGCCCGTATATGCCGACGGCTGCTTTAGGCGTAGATCTGGCTATGCTGACGGCCATTCTTTGCCAACGGGAGCCGTCGGCGTATACTGGGATAGCCCGACGGCCTGGGGCCAGCTGTCGGCATAGTCTTGAAGAGGCCGACGGTCGCTGTCAGCATACTTTTGGCCGTTGGCTTAGAGCCTTGTTCCGCTAGTGATTAGCCATGTTTAAATATTTCATGCGGCCCAATTGTGGTATGATTCTCACCTTCCATATATTATTGCATGAGCATGAATTATTCCCTTCCATGATTTTCACATTATGTTGTGGCTCATTAATTCGATTCTTTCCAAATATGATAGATGCCCTCCAATTTGATTGTTTACCAAATAAAGAGCCCACGTACTTGCCATAATTTTCCTATCAATTGAACCTGGACCAAATACAAGCACACATTTGCATACCTATGTGATCCATGATTCACCTCTCCCTCATTTTCTTCTACACCAGAATACCTTGCGTGGCCATCATTGCCATTGTCACCGCCGTGCCCGCCGATGGCGCCCGCCGGCTGTTTTTGCTCCATTACATATATACAAATTTACCTATTTATTTTTGAACTTCAGGCATCTCCACTGGTTTGTCACACTTTTACCTTGCCATGCACACGGCCATAATTGAGGAATACACCATGGAGACTATGACTGCCTGGATAACTCAGCTGTGACCTCGAGAGGAACATAAAAAAACATCATGTAACTCTTTTCTCTCTCGATGTTAGTCTTAGTCGTGCGAGGTATGTACGATTCATGTATTTTGTGCAAAATATTTTTGTGAAACCTGAGACTTGAACTTTATGTTGTAATTTGCAAACCTTGTCTCATCTAAAGATCTTAGCCATGTGCTTGTAGTTTTTGACTTATACGAATACCTCCTATAGGAAGGTACGTCTCATTTTTCATATTGATGTATAATAGAGAGGATACTTCAATATATCTGGCAATTTATTCCTTCATTTTCCTTTGTGTTCATAACTTTTTGGTTCATCTAACTGGATATTGTTTCATTTCTTAATTTCTTTTTCAGTTGACTATATCATGGCTCTCTTGTGATAGATCTATGAAAAAAATGATCTATAGGACATAGAGCCGCAAAGCTAATGTTGATATGTCCTGGATGGTTGACAATGAAGGCTTTCTGTGACAACGTCGGACACAATTAGTACGCGAAAGAAGAGAATGAGGATACATTCTATTTAATTGTATACTTTCTCTTTTTGGTTATTGCATTTGTAGTTGCAATTTTGAGTGTGATAGCAAATATTAGCCACAAAAATCGGGAATTAATATGGTTGTGCATGTGTATCAAATGATATGTGATCTCCTTTCATCTTTGAACTCTAGTTGTGCGTTGGTACTTGTAATTTGGGTTGTATGACACACATTTTGGGCAACGCGCTAAGGTATTTTTTAAAATTTTATATATTACAATGAGTCACATTCTCATACTTTTGGTTTTCTTTAGGAAGTAGATACGCAAAAGGGAGCAAGTACTCGCAAGGATTATAACCCGTCTGGATAGAGGATTTTCTTCTCCTCATTCACATGGCTCGTGGAGATGACCTGAAAGCCAGCAAATACCTCCCCTTGAAGTTGAAGGGACCAGAGGACACTGGTTGAATAGTCTCCCAGAGAACTCCATTGGGAGCTGGGAAGATTTGGAAGACGCTTTTCGGGCCAACTTTCAGGGCACTTATGTCCGGCCACCGGATGCCGATGACCTAAGTCACATAGTCCAGCAGCCCGGAGAGTCAGCTCGCAAACTTTGGAATCGGTTCCTCATTAAAAAGAACCAAATTGTGGACTGTCCAGACGCCGAAGCCTTAGCGGCCTTCAAACACAATGTCCGTGATGAATGGCTCGCCCGACACCTCAGGAAGGAAAAGTCGAAAACCATTGCAGCCCTTACAATACTTATGACCCGCTTCTGCGCGGGCGAAGATAGCTGGCTAGCTCGTAGAAGCAACAGTTCCAGCGACCCCGACACCTCAGAGGCCAGGGATGGCAATGGCAGGCCACCCTGCAACAAGAACAAGCGCCGAAACAACAAAGGACGACACAGAAGACATGGCAGTTAACACCGATTCAGTGGTTCTAAACCCGGTTAGCGGAAGAAACCTTTCAAAGGCAACAGGGATGGTCCATCCAATTTGGACAAAATCCTCGAGAGGCCTTGTCAGATCCATGGCACCCCCGATAAGCCTGCCAACCACTCCAATAAAAATTGTTGGGTTTTTAAACATGCAGGTAAGTTAAATACCGAACACAAGGGGACGGGACTTCCAAGCGAGGACGACGATGAGCCTCATCCGCCGAACACCGAGGGTAATAAAGTAGTTTTCCCCTGAAGTAAAAACAGTGAACATGATCTATGTCACGCACATACCAAAAAGGGAGCGCAAGTGCGCACTAAGGGACGTCTACACTGTAGAGCATGTCGCCCCAAAATCTGTCCGATCACCTTCGATCATAGGGATCATCCAACCAGTATCCGTCACGGGGTTCGGCCGCCATGGTACTTGATCCCATCATCGAAAGATACCATCCCACTAAAGTCCATATGGACAGTGGCAGTAGTCTTAACTTGATCTATCAAGCCACTGTCCGCAAAATGGGCATCGATCCGTCAAGAATCAAGCCTAGTAACACTACCTTTAAAGGAGTGATACCCGGTGTGGAGGCCCGTTGCACGGGCTCATTAACACTGGAAGTGGTATTCGGTTCTCCAGATAACTTCCGTAGCGAAAAACTAATCTTTGATATCGTCCCTTTCAACAGTGGCTATCACGTGTTGCTCGGACGAACCACTTTCGCTTGTTTTAATGCGGTCCTACATTATGCTTATTTGAAGGTTAAAATGACCGGACCGCGTGGTGTCATCACAGTCAATGGAAATATGGAGCGCTCCCTCCGTACTGAAGAGCATACCGCGGCCCTAGCAGCCGAGGTGCATGGCGTACTTATCAAACCGAACAATTCATCGGCCATCAAGACCAATGACATTGCGAAAAGAGTCCGGTCCGCACCTTCTAGAGATAGCTCGGTGGACCCAGAAATCGAATAGCAGTTCTGCCTCCGCCGACTGCCCCATAAGGCCACGGTATACGTATTGCGCGTACATAACTACGCACTTAAAATACCTTGGGTAACGCCGGAGGCACACTGCGGAAAAGGTCCATAGTACGGTTCGACCCTATTCAGACCTCACGTACCTTTTTTCTTCTTTCTTTCACTGCAGGTTCATTCGAAAACCTACCAACTATATGGTTGCATGAGGGCTCCCTCCTCGGCCCCTCTTTCTCTTCTTTACAGACAACCATCTAATTCTCCTCTTAAAAGGATTCACTATTAAGGAGAAACGACGCAGACGTGCGGCAGGGCACCATCGGGATCTTCAAACCTCTACTTTTAGGCCCTGTGTAAACCTTTCCCTTATGTAAATTTTTGGCATGTAACATGACCTCAATATTCATGGCTTTATCTGTCGAAACACGTCTCGACGTATTAATAAAAGGAAGCAGACGATCACCACTTTTTGTTCGTTACGCATGTTATACTATCATCTGTATCCCCTCCTTATTTCTGACTGACATACGTACTTTAGCCCGGCCTTCACGCCGAGGGCTATATTTAGCCTTGCACACTATAAAATCCGAACACCTATAGGGAACTCTTTGGCGTCCCGGATATTGCATTATATGCATCGGTTCAGAATCATGTCTTTGGTCTATGGTTGGGTTGCCCGGCTCCTGTGCTTACCACCTTACGTTCCGCCAGTTCGGCTAAGGTAGTAAAGGGAGAACTACTACGATTGTATTTCTGGTTCGTCCGGTTAAGTACCTCAGTAGAGAAAGCCGAAAACTGACTGTCATGATAAGTGAGAGCTAGTCAGTGATCCGGTGACTTAGTGTTATACTACATATCGTTAGCGATTCTTGTCATGTCAGACGAGGGGCTGGGCTTCGACCAGGCGTGTTGCAAAGGCACCGTAATCTGGATGTCCACAAAATGCAATAGGGTTAGAACTTAGCCCCACCAATAGACTCCTATGGCTAAGTGAAAGTAATAAAGCTGCATAGTCGGATTGCCTAGTTCACCTCGCGGACGCCCCCTCTACGGACCAAGACGTTGGATAAAGTGTGGCCATGCGTCCACGAACACCCCTGTAATATTTACATTGTGGCAGAAGCCGACGACTGGCAACCTTCAGAAATATAAACAATAAATGGCCGCACGGGAGGATAAATTAACACAAAAGGCGTAATCATAGCTCGGATTCATAACATAGTTTCTTCCACTCGAATACATCTAATCGAATATAAATCCTTTGAACACTGGCCCTCTACTAATCAGGTGCCTTCTAGGACACCTTCAAAGTACCTCTCCGGCTTCCGATGATCTTTTCCCTCAGGCGGACCTGTGGTTGCCACTTTGGTGGCCTTCATCTTTGCCCATTGCATCTTGACGTGGGCAAAGGCCATCCGAGCACCTTCTATGCAGGCCGACCTCTTTATGGCATCGATCCGAGGACGCGCGTTGACAAGCTGCTTCACGAGGCCGAAGTAGCTGCTGGGCATGGGCTGGCTGGCCAAAGTTGGACTATTAGATCCTTCATGGCCAAGTCGGCCACCCTATGCAGCTCGGTCAGGGTCTTCAGCTGGTCGCTCAGAGGTGTCGGATGCTCTGGCACAAGATACTGCGACCAGAACAACTTCTTGGTCGAGCTCCCCTCCTGGGCTCGGAAGAACTATGCGGTGCCGGCGACACTCCTCAAAAGATCCGCAAATGCGCCTGGAGAACTCCAAACTCGGGTCAATGAGATATACCTCCTACTTCCAAATTTACTCTACAAAAGAAAGGCCTTACCAGCCGCTATCTGCCTAGCCTACTGGATCTCCTCGCAAGCGCTCTGGGATGCAACCCGGGCCTCCTTAACATCCTGGAGAGCCTTGGCGAGTTCGGATGCTTTGTCTGAAGTCTTCTGCTCCAAGGACTCGCACTTGCTGATGGCGTCCTTGAGCTCTTGCTTGACTTCGGCCACCCGAGATTGATGTTGGCGGTGGGCAGTTTGCTCCGCCTCCAGCTCCTTAGCCGCCTTGTCAGTGGCTGCCTTGTTCGCCTCCGCCTCTTTCTTGGCCTGGGCAAGCGCGCCTTTGAGGGACTCAACCTCAGCTGTGCCAACTATGATCATAATCACAAAATCTAATGAGTTAAAAAGACTCACTATACATATCACTTATGATATATAACTTCCACATACCTTGCGTCTCCTCGAACTGCTTGTTGATGCGGTCGAGCTCCTCATCGGCCACTGGAAGCTTCCGATTACGCTCGGAAACCTCTGCGGCCTGGGCGATAGCCGCCAACATGGATGTCTGGTACACACATTAGCACAGTATATTAGTGTCCGAATTATCATGGGATCCTCTATCCGGATTATTCTAATCCAGACAGAGTCTCAGGGGCTACTCTCTATACACGGGTTCATCCTTTCATATTACAAGCCTTTTAGAGCATTACATCGCATAGCTCAAAGCCCTTTAATAGGCTGTTGAAGGCTTCATTCAGTCCGCTTTTCGCAGACTGGACCTTTTCCATAACCGCACCCATCAGGGTGTGGTGCTCCTCCACGATGGAAGCGAGTTGCAGCGCTTCCTCCAGAGCATGAGCAGCCTCTGGATTAACGCAAGCCACTGATGGAGCTGCTGCTCCTCCCCCCTCTCTTGAAGGGGGCTGCGCATCCCTTCCCGAAGCCGCATTGGCCTTCGGAACAGTGTGCAGTGGGGGCCCGGACTGATGGGGCTCCCACTGTTGGTTGTCATGGGGGTCGCCTCCCCCACTCTTCGGCGACCGAGGTGTTAACCTCAGGCGCCTTCTTCACGGCCTTGTCCACCCCTCCTCGGCTAGGAGAAGTCCTTCGGCACAACACCTCGGTGTCCTCCATGGCAGTAGGCGAGGGGGGTAGCGACGGCGCGTCGCCCTCCTCCTGCTCGGGCGGCAGGGAGTTCCCCTCCGATAAGTGGGTGTTCAAAATCTCACGGGGAGGGCTGAAAAGAAAATAATAATATAACTTACATAACGGAGGTAGGTGTCAGTGTCAAAACCGGCGGATCTCGGGTAGGGGGTCCCGAACTGTGCGTCTAAGGCTAATGGTAACAGGAGACTGGGGACACGGTGTTTACCCAGGTTCGGGCCCTCTCGATGGAGGTAATACCCTACTTCCTGCTTGATTGATCTTGATGATATGAGTATTACAAGAGTTGATGTACCACGAGATCAGAGAGGCTAAACCCTAGAAGCTAGCCTATGGTATGATTGTTATTGTTGTCCTACGGACTAAACCCTCCGGTTTATATAGACACCGGAGGGGGCTAGGGTTACACAGAGTCGGTTACAGAGAAGGAGATCTACATCCGAATCGCCAAGCTTGCCTTCCACGCCAAGGAGAGTCCCATCCAGACATGGGACGAAGTCTTCAATCTTGTATCTTCATAGTCCAACAGTCCGGCCAAAGTATATAGTCCGGCTGTCCAGATACCCCCTTATCCAGGACTCCCTCAGTAGCCCCTAAACCAGGCTTCAATGACAATGAGTCCGGCGCGTAGATTGTCTTCGGCATTGTGAGGCGGGTTCCATCTCCGAATACTCCAAGATAAATTCCGAACACAAGGACCTTGTCCGGCTCAGCAAGACAAATTTCATATACCACCGTAGAGAGAATAATAGACCACGAATCTAATCTGCTGACAACTCTTTGTAGCGTGACTTCACACCATGGCCCGGTCATTATTCGAACCGTTTTCCACAACCCGCTTCCGCACATATTGCGAGGCGGTTTCCTTGGCACGTCCTGTCAAAGCAAAGATCGTGTCCCCTTATCGCGGGATCTCCATCAATACGGGTATGGGTAACCCAACCAGCGACATCAATTGAGGGGCTTGGAAAATAAGTGATTTCGAGAGGCAAGTGGGGAGGCACACATTCGGCATCGCCTTTATAAAGGGACAAGGATCTCCCGTTTTCACCCACGCCTTCTTCCTCCTTTGCTCATCCGTTCTTGCACTCTCGAGCTCCAGCGCCCAAGTTCTCACCTTCTCCGTAGGACCGCAGCATGTCCAGAGCGGGAGGCAAGTGGATGGCCTCCTCTGTCATAGAGGAGGACATTACCAAGCTTCGGGAGGCCGCATACCTGGCCGAGAGCATCGCGCACAGGCTTCCGGCAGAGGGACAGATTACCCCCACCCCAAAGTCTCGGGAGAGAGTAGTATTTCTCCCTCATTTCGTCCGCGGACTAGGATTTCCACTCCACCCGTTTGTCCGCGGGCTCATGTATTACTACGGGCTATATTTTCACGACCTAGCCCCAAATTTCGTCCTCAACATCTCGGCGTTCATCGTCGTGTGCGATGCCTTCCTCTGCATCAAGCCCCACTTCGTCCTATGGTTACAAATCTTCTGTGTGAAGCCGAAGATCGTGAGCAGCCAACAGGCGGAGTGCGGAGGTGCCATGGTGGGCAGAATGCCCAATGTTACATGGCTTGACAGCTCCTTCATGGAGACCGTGAAAGGGTGGCAATCATGGTGGTTCTACATCACCGAGCCGCGTGACGCTAACTGGGTGGTGGCCCCCAAATTCAGATCCGGAATCCCCATGCAGCTCACTTCCTTGGAAAAAAAGGGCCTGGCCTGGGGCGAACCCACGAAGCTGACCGGACTCGAGACCTGCATCAGAAGTATGAGGGACAAGAAGATAAAACTTGTCAACGTGGTCCAGGTCATGCTCGTTCGTCGGATGCTCCCGTGCCAAATACGGGCATTCGATATGTGGGAGTTCGATCCGGCCGAACACCAGATGCTGTCAGAACTCTTCAACACGACGCACAAAAACGTTTGGAGGGTACTGTTGAAAACCAGCAAAGCTCTTCCCCCCCTTTCTGAGGACCGTGGACTCAGCGCAAAGCGCCTCGCCCATCCGGTAAATCCTCTAACTATCACAAGATGTTCCTTTCCTAGTACATTCGTGGGAGGATTTTTGAGTCACCATGCTGACCAAACATGATTGGGTGGAGATGCGGAGCGGATTGATTGTCCGGCTCCGCTGCCTGAGGATCCAGCAGACGCACTCCTGACGGAGATGCTGGTTCCGGCGCCTTACAAGGTGCCGGAGAAAAAGGCCGAAAAGAAGGCCACGGGGACCTGAAAGGGTCTCCGGCGCGAGGCCGCACCAAACGCCTCGCTAGAAGATGATGAGGCGCACTCCTCGCATGAAGGGGAGGGGAGAAAGAGGAAGGCCGCCTCAACTGAGGGGGGCGAAGGGTCCAAGAAGGCGGCCGCGGGGACCAGAAAAGGTCTCCGGCACAGGGTCGTGATAGACTCATCATCCGAGGATGACGAGGAAGAGTCCCCCCCCCCCCGAAGATGGGGGGAAACATGAAGAAACGCCCCCTCCCTGTGCTCGAGAGGAGAAGAAAAGGAAGGCCGCCCCGTCGGGGGAGGCCGGGACGCCAAAGAAGGGAAATGCGTCCCTTCCAGATCACTCCACAACCGCTGCTTATAGCGACGAGGAGTGGCTTGATACGTCAACAACGTATCTACTTTTACAAACACTATTGCCATTGTTTTGGACTCTAACTTGCATGATTTGAATGAAACTAACCCGGACTGACACTATTTTCAGCAGAACTACCATGATGTTGTTTTATGTGTAGAAAAGAAAAGTTCTCGGAACGACCTGCAAATCCACGGAGGGACTTTTCAGAATTCATAAGAATTTTTGGCGAAAGAATCAGGACCAGGGGGCCCAGGGCCTATCCACGAGACATGGGGCGCCCCCCCTAGGGCGCGCCCCCCTATCTCGTGGGCCCCCTGGACCTCCTCCGACCTCAACTCTAACTCCATATATACCGTCTCGGGGAGAGAAAAATCAGAGAGAAAGTTTCATCGCGTTTTACGACACGGAGCTGCCGCCAAGCCCTAATCTCTCTCGGGAGGGCTGATCTGGAGTCCATTCGGGGCTCCGGAGAGGGGGATTCATCGCCGTCGTCATCATCAACCATCCTCCATCACCAATTTCATGATGCTCATCACCGTGAGTGAGTAATTCCATTGTAGGCTTACTGGACGGTGATGGGTTGGATGAGATTTACCATGTAATCAAGTTAGTTTTGTTAGGGTTTGATCCCTAGTATCCACTATGTTCTGAGATTGATGTTGCTATGACTTTGCTATGCTTAATGCTTGTCACTAGGGCCCGAGTGCCATGATTTCAGATCTGAACCTATTATGTTTTCATGAATATATGTGTGTTCTTGATCCTATCTTACAAGTCTATAGTCACCTATTATGTGTTATGATCCGACAACCCCGAAGTGACAATAATCGGTATACTTCTCGGTGATGACCATAGTTTGAGGAGTTCATGTATTCACCATGTGTTAATTCTTTGGTCCGGTTCTCTATTAAAAGGAGGCCTTAATATCCCTTAGTTTCCATTAGGACCCCGCTGCCACAGGAGGGTAGGACAAAAGATGTCATGCAAGTTCTTTTCCATAAGCACGTGTGACTATTTACGGAATACATGCCTACATTACATTGATGAACTGGAGCTAGTTCTATATCACCCTATGTTATAACTATTGCATGAGGAATCGCATCCAGCATAATTATCCATCACTGATCCATTGCCTACGAGCTTTGCATATATTGTTCTTCGCTTATTTACTTTTCCGTTGCTAATGTTACAACTACTACAAAAACCCAAAAACATTTACCATTACTGTTGCTACTGTTACCATTACTATCATACCACTTTTTCTATTAAATACTCTACTGCAGATACTAAGTTATCCAGGTGTGGTTGAATTGACAACTCAACTGCTAATACTCAAGAATATTCTTTGGCTCCCCTTTTGTCGAATCAATAAATTTGGGTTGTACTTCACCGTCGAAAGTTGTTGCGATCCCCTACACTTGTGGGTTATCAAGACTAATTTCTGCCGCTGTTGCCGGGGAGCATAGCTCTATTCTCTGAGTCACTTGGGATTTATATCTGTTGATCACTATGAAGAACTTGAAAGACGCTAAGACCAAGATTTTGCCCTCAACTACGAGGGGAGGTAAGGAACTGCCATCTAGCTCTGCACTAGATTCTCCTTCCGTTATTAGTAGGCTTGCGACACCTAAACCTGCTACTACTATGAATTCTGATATGTCGCATGTTATCGATGATGCCACTTCTGCTTTGCAAGATACTTATGATGAAACTACTTCTGTGCGTGATACTACTTTGCCATTAGGTGAATTTCTTGATGAACAACTTGCTAGAGTTAGGGGGAATGAAAATATTGAAGCACCTATTATTTATGATAGTTATGATGAACATTCCCCCAATGATTATGTATTACCTGTTGTTCCTAAGGGTTATGTTATGAACAAAGAAGTTGCTGAAGCTATTCTTCCTTGCAATGGTAGAAATGATCTTAAGAAATTATTAACTAAATGGAAGAAGCAGTCTCTAAATGCTAGAATGAAACCCGATCCTACTTTTGCTACTTCACCTAGCTGTGTTACTGATAAGGATTATGAATTCTCTATTGATCCTGATATTATTACTTTAGTTGAATCTGATCCTTTTTATGGCCTTGAATCTGAAGCTATTGTGGCACATCTTACCAAGTTGAATGATATAGCCACCCTATTTACTCATGATGAGAAGTCTCGCTATTTATATATCCTCAAGATATTTCCGTTCTCATTAAAGGGTGATGCTAATACTTGGTATAATTCTCTTGCTCCTGGTTGTGTGCGTAGTCCCCAGGATATGATTTATTACTTCTCTGCTAAATATTTCCCTGCTCATAAGAAACAAGCTGCCTTGCGGGAAATATATGATTTTGTGCAAATCAAAGAAGAGAGTCTCCCACAAGCTTTGGGGAGGCTTCTCCGGTTGCTTTATGCTTTACCTGATTATCATCTTAAGAAAAATGAAATACTTGATATCTTTTATAATGGACTAACCGATGCTTCCAAGGACCACTTGGATAGTTGTGCTGGTCGTGTTTCAGGGAAAGAACACTCGACTAAGCTGAAATACTATTGAATAATATGGTGACTAATGAAAATAATTGGACTCTTCCCGAGACAGTTCCTGAAGTAATTCCTGAACCAATTGAGCCAACTCCTGAGCCTATTCCTAAACCCACTCCGAAGAAGAGAGGTGTTTTATTTCTCAGTCCTGAAGATATGCAAGAGGCAAAGAAATCAATGAAAGAAAAAGGTATTAAAGTTGAAGATGTTAAGAATTTACCACCTATTGAAGAAATGCATGGTCTTAATTTACCGCCTGAAGAACCACATTGTCATGATAACCCGACATAGGTAGTAAAGGTAAATTCTCTCTATAGATATGATAAAGTTGAAATACCCTCTACTAAATTTCATAGCCCATGCTTAGATGAATTTGATGACTTTATGGCTATACAAGAAAGTTTTAATGCTTATGTTGGTAGAGAGTTAAAGAATAATTCTTTCGAGATAGGACGCGTAGGTGATAATCTGGCTAGAGTTAAAGATGAACTTCACCGCATTAGCAAATATGCTTCTATGGTTGCTACTCAAGCTGAGCAAGTGCTCAAGGCTCAAAATGATTTGCTTGATGAATTGAATAATAAAAATGACTTTTCCGTTAGAGTGGCTACTAGAACTGGTAGAATGACTCAGGAACCTTTGTATCCTGAAGGCCACCCTAAAAGAATTGAACAAGATTCTCAGAATAATAATCTAGATGTTCCTAGTTCTTCTAAGAAGAAGAAAAAGAAGAATGATAGGACTGTGCAAACTTCTAGTGAACCTAATGCTGAAATACTTGAGAATCCCAATGATACTTCTATCTCTGATGCTGAAACACAATCCGGAGATGAACATGAACCTGATTTTAGTGCTAATAATGATGTTCGTGTAGATGCTCAACCTAGTAATAACAATGATGTAGAGATTGAACCTGCCGTTGATCTTGATAACCCACAATCAAGAAACCAATGTTATGATAAGGGAGATTTTGTTGCTAGGAAGCACGGTAAAGAAAGAGAACCATGGGTTCAGAAACCCATGCCCTTTCCTCCTAAACCATCCAAGTCAAAGGATGATGAGGATTTTGAGTGCTTTGCTGAAATGATTAGACCTATTTTCTTACGTATGCGCTTAACTGATATCCTTAAAGTAAATCCTTATGCTAAATATATGAAGGATATCATCACAAATAAAAGGAAGATACCGGAAGCTGAAATTTCTACCATGCTTGCTAATTACACTTTTAAGGGTGGAATACCAAAGAAACTTGGAGATCCGGGTGTACCAACTATACCATGCTCCAGTAAAAGAAATTATGTTTAAACTGCTTTATGTGATCTTGGAGCCGGTGTTAGTGTTATGCCTCTCTCTTTATATCGTAGAGTTGAATTGAATAAGTTGACACCTACTGAAATATCTTTGCAAATGGCTGATAAATCAACTGCTATACTTGTCGGAATTTGCGAGGATGTGCCTGTTGTGGTTGCAAATGTCACTATCTTAACGGACTTTGTTATTCTTGATATTCCCGAGGACGATAGTATGTCTATTATCCTTGGTAGACCTTTTCTTAATACTACATGGGCTGTTATTGATTGCAACAAAGGCAATGTCACTTTTCATGATAATGGGAATGAGCATACGATACACTTCTCAAGGAAACAATCTCAAGTTCATAGCATCAATTCTATAAAAAAAAGTTCCAACTATCATTTTTGGAGGTTTTGAATTTCCTCTCCCTACTGTCAAGAAAAAGTATGATATCCTTATTGTTGGGGATTTTCATATCCCCGTTGAGGTAACTTAGTGTTATTTGAAATTTCTCCGGTTCCGTGTTATTCGGAATGAGTTTGTTAACAAAACTTGATCAACCTTGTTAGCGGGTTCATTTTGATGATCACGAGATGGATGAAACTAGAAGGCACAACCTTTTGTACCCTCTTTTTACTTTCTGTTATTTAGATTAAATAAAGCAAAAATAGTGTTATCCGTCTGTTTTGTGAATTATCCGTGCAATAAAAAATAGTCCGAAAATAAAAGTGATCCAAATGCCCTGCAAATTTAGTATGATTTTTTCTGGAATATTTGAGGATTTTAGGCACTGAAAACACTGCAGGAGGGCTAAGCACCAGGCCACGAGAGAGGAGGGCGCCCCCCCTGTAGGGCGCGCCCCCTGTCTCGTGGGCCCCTGTTGGCTCCCCTCCACTTATGCCAGCACCCACACACTCCATCTTCTACCCAAAAAAATCCCCATCCATCTCAAGCACGAGTTATAGCTTGTTTTGCTGCGATTTTCGATCTCTTAGCTCAAAGCTCCATTCACAAAACTGCTTTGGGAGATTGTTGCTTGGTATGTGACTCCTCCGTTGGTCCAATTAGTTTCTGTTCTAGTGCTTTATTCATTGCAAATCCTTGCTGTCTTGGTGACCCTGTTCTTGAGCTTGCATGTTAAATTTTTGAGGTCCCAAGCAATTCCAATGCATGATATGGGCTCTAGGCACTTGTATGAGTAGTTGCTATCAATCTTCTTTAGTTTTATGCACTTTTATTTTAAAGTTACTAAAATTTCAGAAATTTTCAGAAAATGTTGAGGAAACTTTTGAGGATCTCTTCTAGCCAAAGCTCCCAAGAAAAACAAGCTAAAGAGAAGGAAAAGGACAAGTATAATCTGCCTTGCTTAACGGAAGTACGACCGTGTGAATGGCCATGTGATGATTTCTTGAAGGAAGTCAGAATTCATGAAGACTTTTATGCTTTAATCAAGACTGCAGGCCTCACCGGTTTCATCAATGACCGAATCGATCAGTATCTCTTACTCACCAATACTTTCGTGCCAAACTTTCATTTTTATCCTAAGAAGTCACCGCCTGAAGTGTCATTTTATTTATATGACGAGTTCAAATAAATGTCTTTACGTCATTTTTGCACAGTATGTAGGATATCTTATGAGGGAGAACTAGAGGAACCCCATCGTGAAGATGTGGCTGGCTTTGTTAATATTATTGCTGTAGAAGAGCCAAAGAAGGGTTCCGAAGCAAAAGTCTCTAGCATACACTTTCCTGTTTTACGCTACTTTGCCATATTTGCTAGTAGATGCTTGATCGGTCGTGGGAATAGTGGAAACTTGAGTGTTCCTGATATTATCATTCTTCAAAATGCTTTGCTTGGAGACAATAGTTTTAATATGGGTGCCATCGTTGCTAAACGGCTAGCCCTTAATCATACAAAAGGCCCCATATTTGGAGGTATCTATGCTGCACGTCTTGCTAGACATTTTCAGATACCCATTAGGCACCATGAGGAAAAGGAGACAATATTGCCTCCTCACATTCTAGATTACAAGAGCATGGTAGCACATAAGTTTATTGTTGACAATGAAGATAGGATGCTCTTGTATAAACTTATATTCAATAAGAAACACTTTGAGATTATTATCTTGCCTGCACCTCTGTTGTTTGATTTGCTTGCAGAAAAATTCCTTGTCTCACCGGAGGGGGTAAACAATCATCGAGCTCAAGCTTTTACTCCAGAACCTGAACCAGAACCTGAGCTGGACCCCTATCGTGCATCATCTATCAAGTGGGATCCGGAGATGACCAACCAGTGGTATCCTGATTACACCTCTCATTACACCGGAGAGAGTAGCGGCGGTCCTTGGTATTAAACCAACTTAGGCCAAAATCCTAAGCTTGGGGGAGTATGTATTTCTCACCAACTTTACATTCATGTTCACACACTAGTCGTCGGTGCTCATACTCTTTCATTGTATTGTCCATTCTACTTTAAATTCTATTTTCTAGTTTTCTTCTTGTGTGTTTGATAAACCTTGAGTAAAGCCAAAAAATTAGTTAGTTTAATTTCCTTTCTTATAGTAGAAATTAAAATGAAAAACCAAACAGATTTCTCGTTCTTCTTTTACTTGTTGGGAGCTTTCCCGTCTAAATAGTTTTATTTTCTTTTCTTTCTTCTGGGGGTCGAGAAGACCATATTGAAAATGCTTAGTGGCTCTTATATGCATGGTTATTTATATTTGGAGCCCATATTACTTGTCTTCTCTCTTGAGTTGAATGCTTGCAGATTCCAGCTTAGTCCAATGCACGTGCACTCTTATTATTATACACTTCGTTCGGTCGTGCAATTGAAGGGCAATAATGATGATATATGATGGACTTATTGGGATGAGAAAAGCTGGTATGAACTCGACCTATCTTGTTTTTGTAAATATGATGATTCATCGCTCCTGAGTCAGCTATTATGAAGTAAACATATTTGCAATGACATTTAGAGATTATAGTTACTTGTGCCATGCTTGATTAGCTATGAGTTATAATGGTTTACCTTGCATGCCAACATGCTATTAGAATGATTATGATGTGGTATGATGGGATGGTATCCTCCTTTGAATGAATTGAGTGACTCGACTTGGCACATGTTCACGCATGTAGTTGAATCAAATCAACACAACCTTCACGATATTTATGTTCATGGTGGATTATATCCTACTCATGCTTATGCTCGGTGTGAATTAATTTTAATGCATGCTTACGACTGTTGTCGCTCTCTCAGTTGGTCGCTTCCCAGTCTTTTGCTAGCCTTCACCTGTACTAAGCGGGAATACTGCTTGTGCATCCAAACTCCTTAAACCCCAAAGTTGTTCCATATGAGTCCACTATACCTTCCTATTTGCGGTATCTACCTGCCGTTCCAAGTAAATTCGTATGTGCCAAACTCCAAACCTTCAAATGAAATTCTCTTTTGTATGCTCGAGCAGCTCATGTAACAACTAGGGCTGCCTATATCTTCCATGCTAGGTGTGTTATTCTCAGAGGAGTGGACTCCGCTCCTCATTCACGAGAAAGGGCCGGTAACCAGGATGCCCAGTCCCATGATCCAAAAAGATCAAAGCAAATCAAAATAATTAAACAAAACTCCCCGAGGGCTGTTGTATGTTGGAGGCACTCGTTGTTTCGAGCAAGCCATGGATTGATGCTTGTTGGTGGTTGGGTGAGCATAAACCTTTACCATTCTGTTTGGGAACTGCCTATAATGCATTTAGTATGGAAGATACAACCATCTCATAGGTGTTGCGTTGACAGCAAAAGTATGCCGCTCAAAATGTTATTCAATCTCTATTTTAAAATCGAGCTTTGGAACCTCTACAAATCCCTGCTTCCCTCTGCGAAGGGCCTATCTATTTACTTTTATGTTGAGTCATCACCCTTCTTAATAAAAGCACCAGCTGGAGAGCACACTGTCATTTGCATTCATTATTACTGGTTTATATTGGGTATGACTTGACTGGATCTCTTTTACCATGAATTACAATGTTCAGTCAGTCCTTGATCTTTAAAGGTGCTCTGCATTTATGTTTTGCGGTCTCAGAAAGGTCTAGTGAGATACCATTTTGTTATATCATGTTATGATTATTTTGAGAAAGTGCTGTCATCTGAGTTTTATTATTATGACTCGCTAGCTGATTATGCTACTGATGTGAGTAATCGTGAGACCTATGCGTTATTGTGAGTATGGTTAGTTCGTAATATTTGCTAAAACTTGAATGTTGGCTTTTCATGTTTACAACAACAAGAGCAAACAGAGTTTGTAAAAGTTTTTATTTATCACTTTCATTTTATCAACTGAATTGCTTGAGGACAAGCAAAGGTTTAAGCTTGGGGGAGTTGATACGTCTCCAACGTATCTACTTTTCCAAACACTTTTGCCCTTGTTTTGGACTCTAACTTGCATGATTTGTATGAAACTAACCCGGACTGACGTTGTTTTCAGCAGAACTACCATGATGTTGTTTTATGTGTAGAAAAGAAAAGTTCTCGCAATGACCTGCAAATCCACGGAGGGACTTTTCAGAATTAATAAGAATTTTTGGCGAAAGAATCAGGGCCAGGGGGCCCAGGGCCTGTCCACGAGAGAGGGGGGCGCCCCCCCCCCTAGGGCGCGCCCCCTATCTCGTGGGCCCCCTGGACCTCCTCCGACCTCAACTCCAACTTCATATATACCGTCTTGGGGAGAAAAAAATCAGAGAGAAAGTTTCATCGCGTTTTATGATACGGAGCCTCCGCCAAGCCCTAATCTCTCTCGGGAGGGCTGATCTGGAGTCCGTTCGGGGCTCCGGAGAGGGGGATTCGTCGCCGTCGTCATCATCAGCCATCCTCCATCACCAATTTCATGATGCTCACCGCCGTGAGTGAGTAATTCCATCGTAGGCTTGCTGGACGGTGATGGGTTGGATGAGATTTACCTTGTAATCAAGTTAGTTTTGTTAGGGTTTGATCCCTAGTATCCACTATGTTCTGATATTGATGTTGCTATGACTTTGCTATGCTTAATGCTTGTCACTAGGGCCCGAGTGCCATGATTTCAGATCTGAACCTATTATGTTTTCATGAATATATGTGTGTTCTTGATCCTATCTTGCAAGTCTATAGTCACCTATTATGTGTTATGATCTGACAACCCCGAAGTGACTATAATCGGGATACTTCTCGGTGATGACCATAGTTTGAGGAGTTCATGTATTCACCATGTGTTAATCCTTTGGTCCGGTTCTCTATTAAAAGGAGGCCTTAATATCCCTTAGTTTCCATTAGGACCCCGCTGCCACGGGAGGGTAGGACAAAAGATGTCATGCAAGTTCTTTTCCATAAGCACATGTGACTATTTACGGAATACATGCCTACATTACATTGATGAACTGGAGCTAGTTCTATATCACCCTATGTTATAACTATTGCATGAGGAATCGCATCCGGCATAATTATCCATCACTGATCCATTGCCTACGAGCTTTTCATATATTGTTCTTCGCTTATTTACTTTTCCGTTGCTACTGTTACAACTACTACAAAAACCCAAAAACATTTACCATTACTGTTGCTACTGTTACCATTACTATCATACCACTTTTGCTACTAAATACTCTGCTGCAGATACTAAGTTATCTAGGTCTGGTTGAATTGACAACTCAACTGCTAATACTCAAGAATATTCTTTGGCTCCCCTTGTGTCGAATCAATAAATTTGGGTTGTACTTCACCCTCAAAAGCTGTTGCGATCCCCTACACTTGTGGGTTATCATGGCTGCCCAGGGGCAAGCCCCAGGCGAGGTCGTAAGTATCCGCATTCTGTAATATTTTTTTGTGCGACTTTGACCTTATGGCTTGTAATAACGCCGAACACGTATATGCAGTCCGACCGGGTCCAATCTCGGCGTGTCCTCTTCGGAGGAGTCTCTGGGCGAGTCGGAGATGAATTCACTTCCGACGGCTACCTCCCCACGACCTGTGGATGACACCGAGGTGTTGTCCCGAAGAATACCAGAGCAGGAGGTGACGGTTCCAGAGATGCCCCAAGGCAAAATCCCAGACGCTGGGCGCATGGGGGGTAAGACCCCCATGGATTATGCTGACGGGAGCCACAACAAGTCTGGCTCCCAGCCGGTTACTGCGCCGGAGACTCCAAAGGTTCCAGATTCCAGTAGGCAGCCCCTCGCGAAGGAGAGCGATCCGGCCGTGCCGATGACCTCCGCCCAGCTGGAGGCATCGCATAATTTGTTGGAAGCGCTTCGAGGCGCTTCCATCAATGATGAGCACCGTACTCTTATGAGTACGGTGGTTGAGAAGGTTCGGTTCGCCAAGAGCGGATTGACCGAAGCCTGCACCAGCCTATTAACAGGCTTTGCGGTAAGTAATGAGAGAGTGTGAGGAAATATAACCCGATAGACAGTAGCCCCTGATACTCTGGTTGGTGTTCGGTAGGAAAAGCCAAACGGAGGGTCAACTAAAAAACCACGGGAAGCTAATAGTACTTGTCTATGTGAGCAAACAGGCATTGTTGCTGACTGCCACTGCGCGCGGCTTAGGTTGCCGGACTCAAGCGCGACCTGGGGCAGGCTGAATAAGAGCTCGTCCTCGTGAAGAAGCAGCTCGAGGAGAACAAAGGTAAGTGAAACCCCGTCCGTGTGTCGTATAGAGGAGAAAAAATTGATGATGCTAACAAAAACTATCATGGTTGTGATAGGAACCGCGATCGAAGTGGCGGCCCTGAAGAAAGCATTGTCCACAGCTGAAGCCAAGGCAGCTACGGAGCGCACCGAGCGAGAGGAGCAAGATGCTCGGGTTGGAGAGGTACAGCAAGAGCTCCAGGAGCTCGGTCAGAAGTTCGAGTCCTTGGAGCATGACTTCAAGATGCAAGAGTCGGAGCTTGTGAAGGCCCTCCAGAGCGTGACAGATGCCAAGGCCGAAGCCCAGAAGGCCCTCCAGGAGATCTAGGTGGCCAAGAAGATAGCGGAGGGTAAGGCATTCTTTATGCAAAGCAAGCATGTGGAGGAGTCATTTCTTTTACTTACACGAATTCAGAGCTCTCCAGGGGCATTCACAGATCTGCCATGCAACATTTCGAATGCCGCAGAGTTCTATCGTGCTGAAGAGGGGAGCTCGACGGAGAAGTTGTTCTGGTCCCAATACAGTGGAACCAAACACCCGATGCCTCTAAGTGACCAACTGAAGCAATTGGTCGAACTCCACAATGCGACCGAACTGGCCATGAAGGACCTCATAGTCCGGATGTGGCCTGGCGAGCCCCTGTCCGGCAGCTACTTTGGCCTTATAAAGCAGATGGTGCATGCCTGTCCACAGCTTGAAGTTATCAAGCAGTCCGTCTGTATTGAGGGTGCCCGACGGGCCTTTTCCCGCGCGAAGATCCATTGGGCCAAACTGGATGCTGAGAAGCTCGTGAAGGATGGACCCCCGGAGGGTAAGGAGCATCGCTACCCTGAAAAATATTATGATGTCGTTATGTAAGGCGCTCGTCTTGTGGAAAATGAATGTACCAAGAACATAATCTTTGAGTGAATGTACTCATGTCTTCCTTGTAATATGAGAACGAGTTTGTTTGCACTATATAACATTGCGTTTGATTTAAAATATTACCTTCCCTGCGGCCGTTTATCAAAATCTGAAAGTAGGACAGTCGTCGGCTTCTGCCCCCTTGTAACTAGTACTGGGGTGTTCGTGGAAAACCCAAACACTCTTTGTCCAAATTGTTGGTCCTTTAAGGAGGCATTTAGCGCAGCGAACAAGGCAATCGGACTATTTGTCTTTATAACTCTCACTTGGCCATAGAAGTCTATGATTTTAAATTTCGGTGAAGCCCCTAGTATCCGGAAGGCCGAACTGGGGCGCTATACACGCCTAAATCGGGCAAGGCCGATTCCTCACCTTAAGCGGAAAAATCTTTAAGGATTTAGTACCTCGCGAACAGCAACGAGCTCTCGCCACATCATGACGGTCAGTTTTCGGCTTTCTCTACTGAGGTTCTCGTCCGGAAGAACCGGGACACGATCCCAGTAGTTCTCCCTGCGCTACCTTAGCCAATGTAACGGAACGTAAGGTACCAAAACAAGGGAGATGGGCTAACACAACTATTGACCCAAGACATGATTCGGAGCTGATGCATATAATGCTATAAGTTCAGGGTGCCGCATTGTGGAAAGTGTTCGGACTTTTATGGCCATATTATGGTGCTCAATAGAAAGCCCCTGGCGCACGGATCGTACCAAAGTGTTTGGATCCAACATTGAATAAATATTCAAGGGAGAATATGAAGATAGTAATAAGAAGCTGACGTTGTATACTATTTCCCATTGTTATTTCGATAATACGGTAAGGCGTATGTGTACAATTAATGCATTAAGCGGAAAAAATAGGACTATTTGACAGGTCCTATCCAAGGGCAGGCTACATGCGGGTATGTAAAAACAGGTATAACGATCATTGAAAGAGACCACATGGGTATTCCCATGTGTGCAAAGCCGCTTGCCTCCTTGGTGTTCCCCTCAGTGATGACTCCGATAGTCCGGTTCTCTGAAGGGGCTTCCCCAAAGTGGGGTCCTGAAAAGAAAGGAAGTTGAAGGATGTGCAGGCCTTGTAGGGGCTGAACCGCACAGTGAACTGCATCGTCGACTTGCCTCCGCATATGCCCATGGTATTTTGAGTGTGTAGTTGTGTACGCGTGGCACAAATGCCTCCTCAGTGGGGCTATTACGGAGGCCGGATTTCTAATCGAGCTCTTGGCGCGCCTGACCGTCCTGCTGCGGGGTGCTTCGGACTCGCTTGACGGTTCTCAGGGTTGTTGTTGCCAAATAGGCTGTCTGTCAAAGAATGTTGCTTTGTACTTCGGCCGCAAGGGCTGCAGTGTGCTCTTTCGTACGGAGGGAGCGGTCTGTGTTTCTGTTGACTGTTATAACCCCGCGGGGTCCTGGCATTTTGAGCTTCAGGTATGCATAGTGCGGTACCGCATTGAATCGAGCGAACGCAGTTCATCCTAGTAGTGCATGATAGCCACTACGGAAAGGGACGATGTCAAAGATTAACTCCTCGCTTCGGAAATTATCCGGAGATCCAAAGACTACTTCCAGTGTTATTGAGCCCGTGCAGCGGGCCTCTACCCCTAGAATTACACCTTTAAAGGTGGTTTTGGTTGGCTTGATCCGTGAGGGATCTATGCCCATTTTGCACACTGTGTCCTGATAGAGCAGGTTCAGGCTACTACCACCGTCCATGAGGACTCGCATGAGATGGAATCCGTCGATGATTGGGTCAAGGACCAATGCGGCTGAGCCACCGTGACAGATGCTGGTGGGATGGTCCCTACGGTCAAAGGTGATCGGGTAGGATGACCATGGGTTGAACTTTGGGGCGACGGGCTCCATCGCATAGACGTCCCTAAGTGCACGCTTTCGCTCCCGTTTAGGGATGTGAGTGGTGTAGATCATGTTAACCGTTTTCACCTGGGGGTGTGGAATTTCTTCTGTCCCCCAGTGTTCGGATGCCGGGGCTCCTCGTCATCATCGTTGTGCAGCCCCTTGTCCTTGTTCTCGGCGTTTATCTTGTCGGCCTGTTTGAACACCCAGCAATCTCTGTTAGTGTGATTGGCTGGTTTGTCGGAGAGCCGTGAATCTGGCACGAGCGGTCGAGTATGTGGTCCAGACTGGACGATCCCGGATTGTTTCTTTTAAACGGCTTCTTCCGCTGACCGGATTTAGAGTTGCTGAATCCGGCATTGACTGTCGTATCTTCGGCATTGTCGCCATTGTTCCGACGCTTATGTCTATTGCACCATGGCTTTCCATTACTGTCGCGGATATCTAAAGTGCCGGAGTTTCCTGGTGCGGTGTTACTGCGAGCCAGCCAGCTGTCCTCGCCCGCACAAAAGCGGGTTATTAATGTCGTGAGGGCCGCCATGGACTTCGGTTTTTCTTGGCCGAGGTGTCGGGCAAGCCACTCATCATGGATATTATTCTTAAAGGCTGCCAGGGCCTCGGCGTCTGGACAGTCAACAATTTGGTTCTTTTTAGTTAGGAACCGAGTCCAGAATTTCCTGGCTGACTCTCTGGGCTGTTGGGTCATGTGACTTAAGTCATCAGCATCCGGTGGTCGCACGTAGGTGCCCTGGAAGTTATCGAGGAATGCGTCCTCAAGATTTTCCCAACTGCCAATGGAGCTTGCTGGCAGGCTGTTCAGCCAATGTCTAGCTAGCCCTTTAAGCTTGAGTGGGAGATACTTGATGGCATGTAGGTCATCAACGCGGGCCATGTGAATGTGGAGAAGGAAATTTTCGATCCACACCACGGGGTCTGTTGTGCCATCGTATGACTCGATGTTGACAGGTTTAAACCCTTCTGGGAATTCATGTTCCATTACTTCATCAGTGAAGCAGAGGGGGTGTGCGGCACCTCTGTGCCGGGCTATGTCATGACGCAGTCCGGCTGGGTCTGGTCGGTTGTGTTCAGCCCGGCCAGATTTATTGTTAGTGTATCTGGCATGACGATCATCGTCATGTGTTGTGGCGCGCCCTCGTGATCCGTAGATCAATCTTGGTTGTCTTGCGTTGTTTTCCAATGTATCTTGCAAGTCCTGCGTGTTGCCCCGGGCCGTAATGAATCGGTGTGGGGGTGCGGGCTAGTATGTCGTTTTATCCCGGCCACGAGGTGGCCGGTCAGCCTCATCTTGTGCTGGAAGTTCAGGCTCTTCGGCCTCTTCTTCTACCGATTTGTGCTTTGGGTATCCCCTAATAGGGGGCTCGAGTCCGTATTCCTCGGCCGCCAGGACCTCGGTCCATCTGTCTATGACCAGATCTTGATCAGTTTGGAGCTTCCGCTGCTTCTTTTTCAGGCTTCTTGTAGTGGCTATAAGCCCGCGCTTGAAGCGCTCTTGCTTTATGGGATCCTCTTGTTGGGGAACGTAGTAATTTCAAAACTTTCCTACGCACACGCAAGATCATGGTGATGCATAGCAACGAGAGGGGAGAGTGTGTCCACGTACCCTCGTAGACCGAAATCGGAAGCGTTAGAACAACGCGGTTGATGTAGTCGTACATCTTCACGGACCGACCGATCAAGCACCAAAACTACGACACTTCCGAGTTCTAGCACACGTTCGGCTCGATGACATCCCTCGAACTCCAATCCAGCCGAGTGTCGAGGGAGAGTTCCGTCAGCATGACAACGTGGTGACGATCTTGATGTTCTACCGTCGCAGGGCTTCGCCTAAGCACCGCTACAATATTATCGAGGAGGACTATGGTGGAGGGGGCACCACACACGGCTAAGAGATGAAGAGATCAATTGTAGTGTCTATGGGGTGCCCCTCTCCTTCGTATATAAGAGAGGAGAGGAGGGGGAGGGCCGGCCCTCAACTATGGCGCGCCCTAGGGAGTCCTACTCCCACCGGGAGTAGGATTCCCCCCCTTCCATGTAGTAGGAGTAGGAGTCAAGGAAAGGGAAGAAAGAAGGGAAGGAAGGAAGGGGCGCAGCCCCTCCCCCTAGTCCAATTCGGACTAGGCCTTGGGGGGCGCGCGGCCTGCCCTAGGCAGCCCCTCTCTCTTTCCCGTATGGCCCAATAAGGCCCAATACTTCTCCCCGGCGAATTCCCGTAACTCTCCGGTACTCCGATAAATACCCGAATCACTCGGAACCTTTCCGAAGTCCGAATATAGTCGTCCAATATATCAATCTTTACGTCTCGACCATTTCGAGACTCCTCGTCATGTCCCTGATCTCATCCGGGACTCCGAACTCCTTCGGTACATCAAAACACATAAACTCATAATATAATTGTCATTGAAACCTTAAGCGTGCGGCCCCTACGGGTTCGAGAACTATGTAGACATGACCGAGACACGTTTCCGGTCAATAACCAATAGCGGAACCTGGATGCTCATATTGGCTCCCAAATATTCTACGAAGATCTTTATCGGTCAAATCGCATAACAACATACGTTTGTTCGCTTTGTCATCGGTATGTTACTTTCCCGAGATTCGATCGTCGGTATCTCAATACCTAGATCAATCTCGTTACCGGCAAGTCTCTTTACTCGTTATGTAATACATCATCTCGCAACTAACTCATTAGTCACATTGCTTGCAAGGCTTATAGTGATGTGCATTACCGAGAGGGCCCAGAGATACCTCTCCGGCAATCGGAGTGACAAATCCTAATCTCAAAATACGTCACTCAACAAGTACCTTCGGAGACACCTGTAGAGCACCTTTATAATCACCCAGTTACGTTGTGACGTTTGGTTGCACACAAAGTGTTCCTCAGGTAAATGGGAGTTACATAATCTCAGTCATAGGAACATGTATAAGTCATGAAGAAAGCAATAGCAACATACTAAACGATCAAGTGCTAAGCTAAAGGAATGGGTCAAGTCAATCACATCATTCTTCTAATGATGTGATCCTGTTAATCAAATGACAACTCATGTATATGGTTAGGAAACATAACCATCTTTGATTAACGAGCTAGTCAAGTAGACGCATACTAGTGACATTATGTTTGTCTATGTATTCACACATTTACTAAGTTTCCTGTTAATACAATTCTAGCATGAATAATAAACATTTATCATGAAATAAGGAAATAAATAATAACTTTATTATTGCCTCTAGGGCATATTTCCTTCAGTCTCCCACTTGCACTAGAGTCAATAATCTAGTTCACATCACCATGTAATTTAACACAAATATTCACATCTGTATGTGATTAACACCCATAGCTCACATCGTCATGTGACCAAAACTCAAAGGGTTTACTAGAGTCAATAATCTAGTTCACATCCCTATGTGATTAACACCCAAAGCGTACTAAGGTATGATCATGTTTTGCTCGTGAGAGAAGTTTAGTCAATGGGTCCGTCACATTCAGAGCCGTATATATTTTGCAAATATTCTATGTCTACAATGCTCTGCACGGAGCTACTCTAGATAATTGCTCCCACTTTCAATATGTATCTAGATTGAGACTTATAGTCATCTAGATCAGTGTAAAAGCTTGCATCGATGTAATTCTTTATGACGAACTCTTTTATCACCTCTGAGGGAGTCCTAGATTAGGGGGTGTCTGGATAGCCGGACTACCATCATCAGCCGAACTATCATCGGCCGGACTATCATCATCGACCGGACTCCAAGACTATGAAGATACAAGATTGAAGACTTCGTCCCGTGTCCGGATGGGACTTTCCTTGGCATGGAAGGCAAGCTTGGCGATACGGATATGTTGATCTCCTACCATTGTAACCGACTCTATGTAACCCTACCCCTCTCTGGTGTCTATATAAACCGGATGGCTCTAGTCCGTAGGACAACAACAACAACAACCATTACAATCATACCATAGGCTAGCTTCTAGGGCTTAGCCTCCTTGATCTCGTGGTAGATCCACTCTTGTAAACATCCACAATATCAATATCAATCAAGCAGGACGTAGGGTTTTACCTCCATCAAGAGGGCCCGAACCTGGGTAAAACATCGTGTCCCCTGTCTCCTGTTACCATCCGCCTAGACGCACAGTTCGGGACCCCCTACCCGAGATCCGCCGGTTTTGACACCGACATTGGTGCTTTCACTGAGAGTTCCTCTGTGTCGTCACCGATAGGCTTGATGGCCTCTTCAATCGACAACGACGTAGTCCTGGGTGAGACTTTTCTCCCCGGACAGATCTTCGTATTCGGCGGCTTCGCACTGCGGGCCAACTCACTTGGCCATCTGGAGCAGATCGAAAGCTACGCCCCTGGCCGTCAGGTCGGGTTTGGAAGCCTAAACTTCACGGCCGATATCTGCGGGGACTTGATCTTCGATGGATCTGAGCCACAGCCGAGCGTGCCGCGCTGTCACGATGGGTACGACCTAACTCTGCCGCCGGACAGCACCTTGGAGGCCGCACATGAATCCGCTCCGACCCATAGTTCGGAGCCGATCGCTCAGATCGAGGACGGATGGCTGGACACCGCCTCGGGAGCTGCAACTTCTACGGCGATGGAGCCGAACACTTACCTTGTCCCGCATAAAGCTCATGACTCCGAGGCGCCGGACTCTTTGCCGGACTCCGAACCTCCTGCGCCCCTGCCAGTCAAATCCGATTGGGCGCCGATCATGGAATTCACCGTTGCGGACACCTTTCAGCACTCACCCTTCGGGGATATCTTAAATCCACTGAAGCATCTCTCACTATCTGGAGAGCCCTGGCCGAACTACGGCCAGGATGGTCGGGACGCGGACAATGAAGAAATTTACAGCCCACCCACCACCCACTTCGTAGCCACCGTCGACGATCTAACCGACGTGCTAAACTACGACTCCGAAGACATCCACGGTATGGACGACGATGCCGGAGACGATCAAGAACAAGCGCCTACAGGGCACTGGAAGGCCACCTTGTCACATGACATACATATGGTGGACACCCCAAAGGGAAGCGATACCGAGGAACAATAGGACGCGGCAGAGGATAATCCCGCCGATAAACAACCAAAACGGCGACGTAGACGCCGCCCTAAGTCCCGCCTCGATCAAAGCAGCATTCCTAACAACCCAGCGATAGAGCAGGGCAAACCAGCGGACGACGAACATACAACCAAGCAACCATCCGAACAGGACGAACCGGATAATCAACCCCTTCACGGAGCAATCAACAATCCGGACACACCACCGGAGCATAAGAACCTTCACAAAAGACTCGTCGCCACTGCAAGAAGTTTTAAGAAGGAAAAACGGAAGCTCAAAACAGCGGAAGACATACTCAGAATGAAGTGGAGCAAAATACTCAAGACCGTAGACAAATATGGCAATGGCCATCAAACAAAGAGCTACCCGAAGCGCAAGCTGCTGCCAGAATTTGACGAGGAAGCCATAGAGCCCTCATAGTCAAAAAATAAAGAGGCCGCCTGGCCAGATAGACAGCCAGATGATAGGCCAAAAGCGACAAGCGGCGCCGCACACAAGCCGACTTATGATCTTGGGAAAACGGACGACCCAACTAGGTCCATCTACGGGCCAAAAAGGAGGGCCCCAGGAAGTAACACAACACGACAAGTGTTCGAAGACAGCGGCACACCCAAATAAAGGGGCGCCGCACACTCGCTATGTTTTACCGATGAGGTGCTGGATCATGAATTTCCAGCGGGGTTCAAACCCATAAACATAGAGGCATACGACGGCACAACAGACCCAGGAGTCTGGATAGAAGATTACATACTACACATACACATGGCTAGAGGAGAGATCTCCACGCCATAAAATACCTACCCCTCAAGCTCAAAGGGCCAGCTCGGCATTGGCTCAAAAGCCTCCCAGAAAACACTGTTGGAAGTTGGGAAGAGCTTGAGGACGCGTTTAGAGCAAATTTTCAAGGGACTTATGTCCGCCCTCCGGATGCAGACGATCTGAGTCATATAACCCAACAGCCTGGAGAGTCAGCGCGCAAATTCTGGAACAGGTTCCTTACCAAAAAGAACCAAATAGTCGACTGTCTGGACGCGGAAGCCTTAGCAGCTTTTAAACACAACGTCCGAGACGAATGGCTCGCCAGACACCTCGGCCAAGATAAGCCAAGAACAATGGCCGCGCTAACAAGCCTCATGACGCGCTTTTGCGCAGGAGAAGACAGCTGGCTAGCAAGATGCAGCACCAGCGACCCGAGTACATCCGAGATCAGAGATGGAAACAGAAAATCACGGCGCAGGAAAGATCAGCGTCGGAATAAAGAAAAAAGCCCAAAGGGCACGGCGGTCAACGCCGGATTCAAAAGCTCGCGGCCAAACAATAAAACACTGCCTCTTAAGGACAACAGCGACGAGCTATCAAATTTAAACAAAATTTTAGATCGGATATGTCAAATCCACAGTACCTCCGGAAGGCCTGCAAACCATACCAACCGAAATTGTTGGGTTTTTAAACAGTCCGGCAGACTCAATGCCGGACACAAGGGGCTCGATGCGCCAAGCGAGGACGATGACGAACCCCACCAGCAGAGCACCGGAAGTCAAAAGACTTTCCCACAAGAAGTCAAAACGGTAAACTCACTTCATGTGATAGTATGAAAAACCAACACGGCACTCGCTAAGACAAGTGTTGCACGGTCCACCCCAGCGGAACACCGAGATTGGATGTCAAAACCAATCACTTTCGACCATCTGGATTAGTCCAGAAGTATTCGGAACGCAGGATAGACTGCCCTGATATTGGATCCCATAATAGACGGACTGCAATTCACGCAGGTTTTGATGGACGGCGGCAGTGACTTAAACCTACTATATCCGGACACAATCCGCAAGTTGGGATAGACCCTACTACAATTCGGCATAGCCGCACTTCCTTCAAAGGAGTGGCGCCAGGCCCTTACGCCAGGTGCACAGTTTCATTATTACTAGAAGTTGTGTTCGGGTCACCTGACAACTTCCGACGAGAAAAGCTAACCTTTCATGTTGCCCCATTTAAAAGTAGCTATCAAGCATCACTGGGACGGGAAGCTTTCGTCCGCTTCAACGCAAACCACATTACGCGTCTCTTACGCTTAAAATGCCCGGTGCACGTGGCATCATTTCATTAAAAGGTCGCCTGAGACCCCGGACACGGCTGGACGAGTCCGGAGTAAATAAGCTAGGGGCTACCTAGCCACACACCCCTTCACAAGGGTTTGTACATATAAGCCATGATGAGCTAGCATAGGCTCAGCTTTATTAATCTATATTTCAATTTTTTATGCACTTTCTCGCACGATTTCTTTTAAAACTAAGCTCCTCTCTTTTTACAGATGAACAGCGTGCACACCCGTCCAGGATACGGCACAACGGAGACACAGGCGCAGACGTGCAGTAGGGACCCGTTGCAAGGACTCTTTTCAGACTAAGACCGTACGTAAACCTTTCTTACTGTCTCTTGTTGCTATAATCCCCTGGTTTCTCATTATAACCAGAGTGGAGACTGGCGTTTTGGCATCGGCCGCGCCAGAAGAACTTGCCCGTACCTGGACACAAGGGGCTTAGGGCATTGTTTTGCCCGCTATTGTAAAGACCGAACACCTTCGGGAGTGTTCGGCGTCTCGAGTTAGGCCTTATATGCATCAGCTCCGAATCATGTCTTTGGTCAAATGTTGGGTTTGCCCGGCTCCTGTGTTTTGCTGCCTTACATTCCGTATCATCGGCTAACGCGGCACCAGGAGAACTACTGCGATTGTGCCCCAGTTCGGCTGGGCGAGCACCTCAGTAGAGAAAGCCGAAAACTGACTGTCATGATACAGCGAGAGACTGGTCAACCACTCGATCGACCATGGGAATGTTTAGAATTCCTCCGCTTTGACGAAGGGCCGTTTCCCGGTCAGGCACATACGCGCCCCAAATTCGGAGAGCGCGGTGCCCCCAGGGGCTATATCGTAGCCCCACCCTCGAACTCCATGGCTAAGTGAAAGTGATAAAGCATTATAGCCCGGTCGCCTTGTTTGCTACGCTACCACCTCCTTTACAGGACCGAGACATCGGATTAAGTGTGAAAACGCGCTATTTTTTGCGAACACCCCCGCACCTTGTGCGTGGGGGCTGAAGCCGACGACTGCCATCTTTCAGGTTATACACACGTATACATGAACGGCCGCATAGGAGATATTCTGTTACTTGAACGCACAAGTATAAAAGGCGCTTACATCATAAATATTGTTTTACATCATAAAAACATTCACTCGAACGTAACATTTTTTGAGCACTGCGACTCTATTACACGAGCACCACGCAGCACTTCGCCAAAATAGTGCTCGGCGGGTAACCGGTTATCGTCCAAACCCGGGGTCGCAACAGCGGTGGCATCCATCTTTGTCCAATGTGTCTTCACACGGGCGAGTGCCATCCGCGCACCCCCTATGCAGGCCGACCGCTTCATTGCCTTCATATGCGGCACCGCCCCAAGAAATTGCTGCAATAAGCCAAAGTAACTCTTTGGCTCGGGCCTATCCGGCCAGACATGGGTCACTATATCCGTCATAGCAAGCCCGGACAACCTATTTAGCTCATCCCACTCGGCCAAACGGTCGGTCAGCAGAAGTGAACGCTCCGGACTATGGAATTGAGACCAAAACAGCTCTTCCGTCTTGTGATCCTTTTGGCTTTGAAAATGCACAAGGTATCCGCCGCACTCGCTGCTAAGTCCATATAAGGGTCCTCTGGACCCCATAGTTGGCCCAGCTGAGCATACTTTGGATCCGTAAACCTTCGGCGCAGCAGAAAAGGCTTGCCAGCTACAATATCTCCAGCCTGGCGCAGCTCTTCCTTTATAGCCCGCATTGCAGAGCGGGCATCCTTGGCTTCGGCGGTGGCCTTCTGCAGGTCTTCTTGCCCCGCTAGGCGCTCCTTCCCAAGAGCCTCATTGCGGTCGGTAGCATCTTTTAACTTCACGGCCATTTCGGCCATCTCTTCCCTGCTCTGGCAGTGTGCGGCCCTTTCGGCCGCTAACTCCTCGGCCGCCCTCGAGGCCGCCGCATTACTCCTTCTGGCCTGCTCCTTGGCCTGAGCAAGTTCGGCCTAAAGGCTCTCCACAACAGCGGCACTATCTGCATTTCACGCACATGTTGTAAGGAGCTGGCTTCGGCCCCCTTACCAAGTGACCGCACAGAAACACTTACCTTGTGACTCATCAAGTCGCCTGTTGACCAGCGTGATGTCCGCATCCGCAACAGTGAGTTGCCGCTTTAGTTCAGCAACTCCATCAGTCCGCCTGGCCCCCGGATGACCCGCCACCTGCATTGGCACGGCGGAAATTTAAACCTGCGATTTTGATCCTCGGCACACTGTCGATTTCGACAACCTACCGAGTCTCAGGGGCTACTATCTATACAGGGCGCATTCTATATGCTAAACTATTAAAAGGTGTGTCATTTTTACGCACCTCAAACCCCGCCAGCAAACTCCTGACGGCATTATGCAACCCGCCTTCGGCGGACGAAACCCTTTCAATCACCATCCTCATCAATGCATGGTGATCTTCTGAGATAGACGCCTTCTCAAGCAGATCCTTCAGCCGTACACCCGTTGGCGCCGAACTATCCGACTTTGCCGAACCCGGGGGCTCCCTCCGTGACGACACTTCAGGCTCGTCCGCCCTATCCGACGGCGCCCCGGACGGAGGCGTCTCGCTCTCCATCATCTCCGGACGAAGGTCCCCCGAAGACGAGCTCATTTGCGAAGGACGGAGATCCGAACTACAAGGTAAAAACTTTAGTTATCCTCAGAAGCACAAATAGGGATGTCCCTTATTATAAAACTCCTTTCTTTCTACTTACGGCTCGTTGGAGGGCTGACTCTTTAAGGGAGATTGTGCGGCCGGGGCCTCCCCGGACGCAGGACCCTCTGGCGAAGATTTCTTCCCCCGTTTAGGGGCTTTTGCCCCCGGGTCCTTGGAGGCAGTCCTTTTCTCCCCTTGGAGGGAGGGATTCTCGATCCCCCCTCTTTCAAGAGCCTCCTTAGGCGAGGCAGTAGCTTTCTTGCTTTCCCCTTCGCCTTCCTCTGGAGGCACAACCTCAAAGCATCCGAACCAGCACGGAATCCGGCGTGGTCTCAGGGAGGGGGGCCGGACACCATATCAATTTTGCTTCCGCTATCCACTCCTGTTTAGAAGGAAGTTAGTCATAAGGCGAATTATCGAAAGGCAAACGAACGGTATGTCCGGACTTGGAACTACTTACTTGAGTATCCGGGCGATTGCAGCTTAGGCCAGCATCCTCAGTCAATTCCGGACGCGCCTCTTGCGATCCGAAGAATAATTTGTACATCTCCAGGGGTGTCATACCCATGAAGTGTTGAAGAATCCGTGGGCCCTCCGGATTGAACTCCCATAGCCGGAGAGGGCGGCGTTTGCAGGGCGGGAGACGCCTAATCAGCATAACCTGCATTACCACCACCATATCGACCTCCCTTGTTTGGAGATCTCGAATCCGGCCCTGCAGTAGGGGCACGTCCTTTGACGGCCCCCAGCTGAGCCCTTGGTTGACCCACGACATCAACCGTCGTGGAGGTCCCGGGCGGAATAAGGGCGGCGGCTTTTGTGTGCAGCCCCTCGGAACGGTGATATAGAACCACTCTTGCTGCCACGGGCCGAGCTCCTCTTGGAAGGAGCCATCGGGCCACGGGGCATCGGCCCTCCTACTTATGGCCGCCCCGCCGCACTCCGCTTGACGCCCCCCGATCATCTTCGGCGCCACATTGAAGGTCTTCAGCCACAGGCCGAAGTGAGGGGTGACACAGAGGAAGGCTTCGCAGACAACAATAAATGCGGAAATATGGAGGATGGACTCCGGAGCCAAATCGTGGAATTCCAACCCATAATAAAACATGAGCCCTCTCACAAAAGGATCCATTGGGAAGCCTAAACCCCAACGGAGGTGGGATACAAAAACGACATACTCGCCGGCCTCGGGGGTGGGGATGGCCTGCCCTTCGGCAGGCAACCTATGCGAAATCTCATAAGCCAGGTACTTGGCCTCCTGCAGCTTTAGCACGTCCTCCTCCGTGACAGAGGAGGGCATCCACCGGCCCTGGAGGTCGGAACCGGACATCGTTGAAGGTCCGAAGCGCTCGAATCTGGAGCTCTAGGTGCTGGAACTTGGAGCGGAGAGAGGATTCGATGGAGGATTTAAGAAAAGAAACGAGCCTTGGTCCCATTATAAAGAGGGAGGATACCAAGAGCCGTCTCCGTGACCGTTTGGGACTCGCCTTCGATAGAGGGGGCGGGGCGAAGGGCGCGGTTGGGTTACCCACGTCCGTATTGATGAGAATCCCAGATTAAGGGGGGACACGATCTCTGCTTCGACAAGACGTGCCAAGGAAACCGCTTCGCTTAATGCGCTGAGGTGGTAGAGTAAAAAACGATTCAAGTAGTGGCTTGGTAGTGGTGTGACGTCATGCCGCAAAAAAGTCAGCAGATTGAACTTGTGTATATATTATTCTCTCTACGGTGGAATGTGGAATTTATTTTGCAGAGCCGGACACTATCCTGGTGTTCACAATCTTCTATCATTTGGAGGAGGAACCCGCCTTGCAATGCCAAGCAATATACGCGCCGGACTTATCGTCCTTGAAGCCTGGTTTAGGGGCTACTGAGGGAGTCCTGGATTAGGGGGTGTCCGGATAGCCGGACTACCATCATCAGCCGAACTATCATCGGCCGGACTATCATCATCGACCGGACTCCAAGACTATGAAGATAGAAGATTGAAGACTTCGTCCCGTGTCCGGATGGGACTTTCCTTGGCGTGGAAGGCAAGCTTGGCGATACGGATATGTAGATCTCCTACCATTGTAACCGACTCTATGTAACCCTAGCCCTCTCCGGTGTCTATATAAATCGGATGGCTCTAGTCCGTAGGACAACAACAACAACCATTACAATCATACCATAGGCTAGCTTCTAGGGCTTAGCCTCCTTGATCTCGTGGTAGATCCACTCTTGTAAACATCCGCAATATCAATATCAATCAAGCAGGACGTAGGGTTTTACCTCCATCAAGAGGGCCCGAACATGGGTAAAACATCGTGTCCCCTGTCTCCTGTTACCATCCGCCTAGACGCACAGTTCGGGACCCCCTACCCGAGATCCGCCGGTTTTGACACCGACAACCTCCATAATCGAGAAGCATCTCCTTAGTCCTTACTAAGGATATTCTCGACTGATGTCCAGTGATCTACTCCTAGATCAAAATTGTACTCCCTTGCCAAACTCAGAGCAAGGTATACAATAGGTCTCGTATACAGCATAGCATACTTTATAGAACCTATGACTGAGGCATAGGGCATGACTTTTCATTCTCTTTCTATTTTCTGCTATGGTCGGGTTTTGAGTCTTACTCAACTTCACACCTTTGCAACACAAGCAAGAACTCTTTCTTTGACTATTACATTTTGAACTACTTCAAAATCTTGTCAAGGTATGTACTCATTGAAAATCTTATCAAGCGTCTTGATCTATCTCTATAGATTTTGATGCTCAATATGTAAGCAGCTTCACCGAGGTCTTTCTTTGAAAAACTCTTATTCAAGTATCCTTTTATGCTATCCAGAATTTCTATATCATTTCCAATCATCAATATGTCATCTACATACAATATTAGAAATGCTACAGAGCTCCCACTCACTTTCTTCTAAATACAGGCTTCTCCAAAAGTCTGTATAAAACCATATGCTTTGATCAACTCATCAAATCGTATATTCCAACTCTGAGAGGCTTTCACCAGTCCATAAATGGATCGGTGGAGCTTGCACACTTTGTTAGCACCTTTAGGATTGACAAAACCTTCTGGTTGCATCATATACAACTCTTCTTTAATGAATCCATTAAGGAATGCAGTTTTGACATCCATTTGCTAGATTTCATAAAATGTGGTAATTGCTAACATGATTCGGACAGACTTAAGCATCGATACGAGTGAGAAAATCTCTTTGTATTCAACACCTTGAACTTTGTCAAAAACCTTTTTCGACAAGTCTAGCTTTGTAGATAGTAACACTACTATCAGTGTCCGTCTTCCTCTTGAAGATCCATTTATTTAACTTGGCTTGCTGATCATTGAGCAAGTCAACCAAATTCCACACTTTGTTCTCATACATGGATCCTATCTCAGATTTTATGGCCTCAAGCCGTTTCGCGGAATCTGGGCTCATCATCGCTTCCTCGTAGTTCGTAGGTTCATCATGGTCTAGTAACATGACTTCAAGAACAGGATTACAGTACCACTCTGGTGCGTATCTTACTCTAGAAGACCTACGAGGTTCTGTAGTAACTTAATCTGAAGTTTCATGATCATCTTCATTAACTTCCTCACTAATTGGTGTAGGAATCACTCGAACTGATTTTTGTGATGAACTAGTTTCCAATAAGGGAGAAGGTACAATTACCTCATCAAGTTCTACTTTCCTCCCACTCACTTCTTTCGAGAGAAACTTCTTCTCTAGAAAGGATCCAATCTTAGCAATGAATATCCTGCCTTCGGATCTGTGATAGAAGGTGTACCCAATAGTTTCCTCCGGGTATCCTATGAAGACGCACTTCTCCGATTTGGGTTCGAGCTTATCAGGTTGAAATTTTTCACATAAGTATCATAGCCCCAAACTTTTAAGAAACGACAACTTTGGTTCCTTGCCAAACCATAGTTCATAAGGCGTCATCTCAACGGATTTCAATGGTGCCCTATTTAAAGTGAATGCAACTGTCTCTAATGCATAACCCCAAAACAATAGTGGTACACAAATAAGCGACATCATAGATCGCACAATATCTAATAAAGTGCGGTTATGACGTTCGGACACACCATTATGCTGTGGTGTTCCATGTGGAGTGAGCTGTGAAACTATTCTACATTGTTTTATATGAAGGCCAAACTCGTAACTCAAATATTCTCCTCCACGATCAGATTGTAAAAACTTTATTTTCTTGTTACGATGATTCTCCACTTCACTCTGAAATTCTTTGAACTTTTCAAATGTTTCAGACTTGTGTTTCATTAAGTAGATATACCCATCTCTGCTCAAATCATCTGTGAAGGTCAAAAAATAACGATTCTTGCCACGAGCATCAACACTCATTGGATCGGATACATCGGTATGTATTATTTCCAATAAGTCAGTAGCTCGTTTCATTGTTCCGGAGAACGGAGTTTTAGTCATCTAGCCCATAAGGCACGGTTCGCAAGCATCAAATGATTCATAATCAAGTGATTCCAAAAGTCCATTTTTATGGAGTTTCTTCATGGGCTTTACACCGATATGACCCAAACGGCAGTGCCACAAATATGTTGCACTATCATTATCAACTTTGCATCTTTTGGCATCAATATTACGAATATGTGTATCACTACGATCGAGATCCAACAAACTATTTTCATTGGGTGTATGACCATTGAAGGTTTTATTCATGTAAATAGAACAACAATTATTCTTTGACTTTAAATGAATAACCGTTTTGAAATAAACATGATCAAATCATATTCATGCTCAACGCAAACGCCAAATAACATTTATTTAGGTTTAACACTAATCCCGAAAGTATAAGGAGTGTGCGATGATGATCATATCAATCTTGGAACCACTTCCAACACACATCGTCACTTCACCCTCAACTAGTCTTTGTTTATTCTGTAACTCCTGTTTCGAGTTACTAATATTAGCAACCGAACAAGTATCAAATACTGAGGGGCTAATATAAACACTAGTAAGGTACACATCAATAACATGTATATCAAATATACCCTTGTTCACTTTGCCATCCTACTTATCCACCAAATATTCAGGGTGTTTACGCTTCCAGTGACCATTTCCTTTGTAGTAGAAGCACTCGGTTTCAGGCTTTGGTCCAGCTTTGGGCTTCTTCACGGGAGTGACAACTTGCTTGCCATTCTACTTGAAGTTCCCTTTCTTTTCCTTTGCCCTTTTCTTGAAACTAGTGATCTTGTTTAATCATCAACACTTGATGCTTTTTCTTGATTTCTACCTTCGTTGATTTCAGCATCACAAAGAGCTCGGGAATAGTTTTCGTCATCCCTTGCATACTATAGTTCATCACGAAGTTCTAGTAACTTAGTGATGGTTGTCGGTGTCAAAACCGGCGGATCTCGGGTAGGGGGTCCCGATATGTGCGTCTTAGGCTGATGGTAACAGGAAGCGAGGGACACAATGTTTACCTAGGTTCGGGCCCTCTCGATGGAGGTAAAACCCTACTTCTTGCTTGATTAATATTGAAGATATGTGCAGTACAAGAGTAGATCTACCACGAGATCGTAGAGGCTAAACCCTAAGATCTAGCCTATGACGGTATGATTGTAATTGTGATCGGCCTTCTAAGGACCATCCTCTCCGGTTTATATAGACACCGGAGATCTAGGGTTTACATGGAGTCGGTTACGAGGAAGGAAATATAATATCTGGATCGCCAAGCTTGTCTTCCACGCAAAGGAGAGTCCCATACGGACACGAGCCGAAGTCTTGAGTCTTGTATCTTGACGCTTCTATAGTCCGGACGATGCATATAGTCCGCTGTCCGGATACCCCCTTATCCAGGACTCCCTTAGTAGCCCCTGAACCAGGCTTCAATGACGATGAGTCCAGCACGCAGTCTTGTCTTCGGCATTGCAAGGTGGGTTCCTCCTTCCGAATACTCCAGGGTTATTATCGAACACGTAGTCCGTGTCCGGATCTGCAAAATGATCTTCACATACCACCGTAGAGAGAATGATACTTCAGCTGACAACCTTTCAGACGACGTGATATGTCATTACGGTCAGGTTATTATTCAAACCATTTTTCTTTTCACAACCAGCCAGAGCGCGTATCGCGAGGCGGTTTCCTCGACACGTCTTGTCAAAGCAGAGATCATGTCCCCTTATCACAGGATTCTCATCAATACGGGTATGGGTAATCCCCCCGTGCCATCAATCGCGGCGCTTGGGAAGCAAGCGATTCTCAACAGGCTAGTGGGGAGGTGCACCACTTTCGTCGCCTCTATAAAGGGATAAGAGTTCTCCATCCTTACCCATGCCTTCTTCCTCCTCTGCCCACTCTTGCCTCCTCGAGCTCCAACACCCTAGTCCAAGTCTTCTCCGCACAGCTAAACATGTCCGGAGCAGGAGGCAAATGGGTGGCTTCCACTGTGAAGGAGAAGAACATCGCAAGTCTTCGGGCGGCCGGATACTTGGCCGCAGACATAGAGCACCGGCTACCAGATGGCGGGCAGGTCATTCCAACTCCAGGACCCCACGAGAGGGTCGTGTTACTTGCCCACTTCGTCCGTGGACTGGGGTTTCCACTCCACCCCTTCGTCCGCGGGCTCATGTTCTACTACGGGCTAGACTTCCATGATCTAGCCCTGAACTTCGTCCTCAACATCTCGGCGTTTATCATCGTATGCGAGGCTTTGCTCCGCATCAAGCCTCATTTTGGCTTATGGTTGCAAACCTTCTGCATGAAGCCGAAGATCGTGAGCGGCCAGCAAGCGGAGTGCGGAGGAGCCATGGTGGGCAAAATGCCTAACGTCACCTGGCTTGACGACTCCTTTGCGGAAACCATGAAGGGGTGGCAGTCGGGGTGGTTCTACATCACCGAGCCGCGCGACACCGACTGGGCGGCGGCCCCCGAGTTCCGATCCGAAACCCCTATGCGGCTCACCTCCTGGGAACAGAAGGGCCTGTTTTGGGGCGAATCTACAGAGCTGACCGGACTCATAAACTGCATCAAGGGCATGAAGGACAAGAACATCAAGCTTGTCAACGTGATCCAGGTGATGCTCATTCGCCGGATTCTGCCGTGCCAAAGGCGGGCATTTAATCTGTGGGAATTCGTTCCAGCCGAACACCAGACGCTCCAGAGGCTCTACGGCATGAAGCACAAAAACGCGTGGAAGGCGTTGTTCAAGGCCTCCAAAGTACCTCCTCTAATATCTGAGGACCGCGGGCTCCATGCCGCGCGGCACCCTATCCAGGTGAGTTCTCAGGCTGCCACCAAGTTTGGTTCTTCCCAATATATTCATGGGGAATCCTTAAGTGATTGTGTACATTTGTTCAGGAGTATGTGGAGACAGTGGAGCAGATAGACTGTCCGGCTCCTCTGTCGGAAAGCCCAGCTACTGATCTCCTGACGAAGATGCTGGTCCCGTCGCCCTACAAGGGGCCGGAGAAGAAGGCCGATAAGAAGGCCCCAGGGACCCGAGAGGGTCTCCGGCGTAAGGCTGCGCCCAAAGCCTCGTCCGAAGAGGACGAGGAAGACTCCTCCCCCGAAGGGTAAGAAGGATAAGAAGAAGAGGTCGCCCCTATCCGGACAAGATGGGGGGCCTGAGATGGTGAACCAGGGGACCGAGAGAGACCCCCGGCGCAAGGCCGTCATACCCTTGTCGTCTGATGACGACAAGACAAATTCCTCCCGCGGAGGCAGGGAGGAACAAGAAGAAACTCCACCTCCCCGTGTTGGGGGGGGAAGAAGAGGAAGGCCTCCCCGGTGGGAGAGACTGGGACATCCAAGAAGGGAAAAGTGTCCCTTCCGGACTACTCCGCCACCATCGCCGATAGCGAGGAAGGGTGGCTTCCCCAGAAGAAGCCCCTAGTGCGATCCTAATTATCCGCACTCCATTGTAATTTTGCTTCATAGTTTTGTTATAACGCCAAACTTGTATGCAGTCCGGCCAGGGCCCATCCCGAGGTGTCGTCTTCGGATGGGTCCTTGAGTGAGTCAGCAATGAACTCACTCCCGACGGCCACTTCTCCTCGGTCTATGGATGACACGGAGGTGTTGTCCCAAAGGCTCCCAGAGATGGGGGAGGTAGCCCTGGAGGCGCCTCAAGGCGGCATTCCAGACGTCGGACTCGCGGGGTTCAAGATCCCCGCGGATCGTGTTGGTGAGAGCCGGAGTAAGCCGGACTCTCAGCCGAACACTATCCCGGAGCCTTCAGTGGTTCCGGATTCAGGCGGGCAGCCCCTCGTTAGGGAGGGAGGGCCATCTGTATCGAGGACTTCCATTGCGCCCAAGGCGCCGGATTGTCTACTGGAAGCACTTCGTGGCGCTTCCATAGATGAAGAGCACCATACTCTCATGAGTGCGGTGATTCAGAAGGTTTCGTCCGCCAAGAGCGGACTAACCGAAGCCTGCACCAGCCTACTAACAGGCTTTGAGGTAAGTAGTAAAAATGTGTGAAATTACCACCCAATAGGTAGTAGCCCCTAATACTCTGTTTGGTGTTCGAAAGGAAAAACCAAACGGAGGGTCAATTATAATATGCAGGAGTCTAACAGTAATTTTGAATGTGAATAAACAGGCTGTGCTGCTGGCCGCTGCTGCTCGTATGGCCGAAATCGCTGGCCTAACGCTGGACTTAGAGCGGGCACAGGGAGATCTCGGCCTCACGAGGAGGCAGCTCAAAGAGAGCAAAGGTGAATGATTCCCCTCTCCCATATAATAAATGGTAAATAAAATTTGATTATGCTAACGACGAAGCGTTGTGATTTGGTAATAGAGGCCACCACCGAAGTGGCGTCTCTCAAGAAGGCGATGTCCAAGGCCGAACACAAAGCAGCCTTGGAGCGCAACGAGCGCAAAAAGCAAGAGGCCCGAGTGGGCGAAGTACAAGAAGAGCTCCAGGAGCTCGGCAAGAAGCTCGAGTCCGTGGAGCATGAGCTTAAAGCAAAAGAGGTCGAGTTTGCAAAGGCCCTTACAAATATAAAAGACGCCAAGGCCGAAGCCGAGAGGGCACAGCAGGAGATCTAGGAGGCCAAAAAGATAACTGCGGGTAAGAAATTCTTTATGCAAAGCAAACATGTGGAGGAGGCGTTTCTTTTACTTACCCGAGTCCGGAGCTCTCCAGGGGCATTCACAGATCTGCCACGCAGCATATCAGATGCCGTGGAGTTCTACCGTGCCCAGGAGGGGAGCTCAACAAAGAAATTGTTCTGGTCCCAGTATGCTAGGGCCGAACATGAAATGCCTCTGAGTGACCAACTGAAGCAGTTGGTCGAACTCCACAAGGCGGCCGAAGTGGCTATGAAGGATGTCATAGTCCGGATGTGGCCTGGTGAGACCCTGCCCACCAGCTACTTCGGCCTGATCAAGCAGATGGTGAGTGCCTGTCCGCGCCTGGAAGTCATCAAGCGATCCGTTTGCATTGAGGGTGCCCGCCGGGCCCTTGCCCGTGCGAAGGTGCATTGGGGCAAGCTGGATGCGGAGAAGCTGGTGAAGGATGGGCCACTAGAAGGCAAGCCGCATCGCGTTCCCGAGAAGTATTATGATGGCGTTATGAAGGGTGCTTGCCTCGTGGCCGATGAATGTACCAAAGTCATAATTTTTGAATGAATTCACCTCTGTCATGTTTGTAATTTAAAGACGAAGTTACTTGCGCTATGTAGCGCTTTTGTTATTTAAAATATTACCTTATGTGCGGTTGTTTATCAAATTCTGAAAGTAGGCCAGTCGTCGGCTTCCGCCCCCGTGTAACTAGTACTGGGGTGTTCGAGGAAAACCCGGACACTCTTTATCCAAATGTTTGGTCCCTTAAAGAGGTGTCCAGCGCAGCGAACAAGGAAATCGGACTATACGGCTTTATAACCTTCACTTAGCCATAGAAGTCTACAATTTTAAATTTCGGCGAAGCCCCTAGAATCCGGAAGGCTGAATTGGGGCGCCATACACGCCTATATCGGACAAAGCCGAATTATCGCCTAAAGCGGAAAAATCTTTAAGGATTTTAAGACCTCTCGAACAGCGACCAGCTCTCGCCACATCATGCCGGTCAGTTTTGTGCTTTCTCTACTGAGGTGCTCGTCCAGAAGAATCAGGGCACAATCGCAGTAGTTCTCCCTGCGCTACCTTAGCCGAATTAACGGAACGTAAGGCACCAAAACAAGGGAGCCGGGCTATCCCAACTGAAGACCCAAGACATGATTCGAAGTTGATGCATATAAAGCTATAAGTTTGAGGTGCCGCACTAATGAAAGTGTTTGGACTTGTCTTGCCGTATTATGGGGCGCCATAAGAAGCCCCTGGCAAACTAAGCATACCAAAGTGTACGGATGCAAAAATCAAATAGACATTTGTAAAAAAATGCTCAAATAAGAATAATAAGCTGACGCTATATATGGTCTCCCAGTGATGAATAATACGTTTAAGCATATGTTTACAATGAATGCATTAAGCGGATATAAATAGGATTATTTAACATATCCTATCCAGGGGCAGGCTACGTACAGATAGATAAAGCAGGAACAACGATCGTAAATAGATTCCACCTGGGTGTTTCCTACCGTGCCCAAAGCCTGTTGCCTCCTGGGTTTCCTCTCCTATGTAGGTCCGACAATCCGGCTCTTCTGGAAAAGCTGCACTAAAGCAATGTCCTTAAGGGTAAATGGAAAGGTTAGGAAGCGATACCGTACTGTTGACTGAGCTACTGCTACGCCTCCGCCTGTGCCCATGGTATTTTGAGTGTGTAATTGTGTACGCGTGGCACGAATGTTGCTTTGATGGGATTTGAGTGGAGGCCAGACTGCTAGTCATGCTCTTGGTGTGCCTGCTGATCCTGTTGCGGGGTGTTCCGCCCTCGCTTGACGGAGCTTGAGGTTGTCGTCGCCGGATTGGTGGTTGTCTGCAAGAGGCCGCATTGTACTTCGGCCGCAAGGGCTGTAGTGTGCTCTTCTGTACGGAGAGAGCGGTCCATATTTCCGTTAATTGTTATGACCCCGCGCGGGCCTGGCATCTTGAGCTTGAGGTACGCATAGTGTGGTACCGCATTGAATCTAGCGAATGCGGTTCGTCCGAGCAGTGCGTGGTAACCACTGCAGAAAGGGACGATATCGAAGATTAGCTCTTCGCTTCGGAAGTTATCCGGAGATCCGAAGACCACTTACAATGTTATAGAGCCCGTACAGCGGGCCTCTACTGCAGGAATGACACCTTTAAAGGTGGTTTTGGTGGGCTTAATCCTTGAAGGATCGATGCCCATTTTGCGCACTGTGTCCTGATAAAGCAGGTTCAGGCTGCTGCCTCCGTCCATAAGGACTCTTGTGAGGTGAAATTCGTCTATGATTGGGTCTAGAACCAATGCGGCTGAGCCGCTGTGACGGATGCTAGTAGGATGATCCCTACAATCAAAGGTGATCGGACAAGCTGACCATGGGTTGAATTTGGGGACGACTGGCTCCATCGCGTAGACGTCCCGTAGTGCTCGCTTCCGTTCTCACTTGGGGATATGGGTGGCGTAGATCATGTTGACCGTTTTCACCTGGGGGGAAATTTCTTCTGTCCCCCCATGTTCGGACGCCGGGGCTCCTCGTCATCATATGTGCAGCCCCTTGTCCTTGTTTTCAGTGTTTATTTTGCCAGCCTGTTTAAATACCCAGCAGTCTCTATTGGTGTGGTTGGCTGGCTTATCCGGGGTGCCATGAATTTGGCACGAGCGGTCCAGTATACGATCTAGACTGGACGGTCCCTGATTGTTGCATTTGAATGGCTTCTTCCGCTGACCGGATTTGGATCCGCTGAATCCGGCATTGACCGCATTGTCTTCGGTGTTGTCGCCGTTGTTCCGTCGCTTGTGTCTATTGCACCGTAGCTTGCCATTATTGTCCCGGACATCTGAAGTGCCAGAATGTGGCGTAGTGCTACTGCGAGCTAACCAGCTGTCCTTGCCTGCACAAAAGCGGGTCATTAGTATCATGAGAGCTGCCATGGACTTGGGTTTCTCCTGGCCGAGGTGTCGGGCGAGCCATCCATCGCGGATATTGTGCTTGAAGGCCGCCAGGGCTTCAGCGTCCGGATAGTCAACTATTTGGTTCTTTTTAGTTAGGAACCAAGTCCAGAATTTCCTGGCTGATTCTCCGAGCTGTTGAGTGATGTGGCTCAAGTCATCGGCATCCGGAGGTCGCACATATGTGCCTTGGAAGTTGTCAAGAAATGCGTCTTCCAGATTTTCCCAACTGCCAATGGAATTTGCGGGCAGGCTGTTTAGCCAGTGCCGGGGGGTCCTTTGAGCATAAGGGGGAGATACTTGATGGCATGTAGATCATCTCCGCGGGCCATGTGAATGTGGAGAAAGAAATCTTCGATCCATACCGCGGGGTCATTTGTGCCATCGTATGACTCGATGTTTACGGGTTTGAACCCTTTTGGGAATTCATGATCCATCAATTCATCGATGAAGCAGAGGGGGTGTGCGGCGTCTCTGTGCCGGGCTATGTCACGACGCAGTCTAGCTGGGTCTGACTGGTTATATTCGGCCCAGCCGGATTTGCTGTTAGTGTATCTAGTATGACGGCCATCGTCATGCGCTGCGGTGCGCCCCCGTGATCCATAGATCAATCTTGGTTGTCCTGCAGCGTTATCTAGTTTATCGCGCAAGTCCTGAGTATTGCCCCGGGCCATGGTAAACTGGCGCGGGGGTGGGGGCTGGTATTCAGACTGATATGTCGATTTATCCCGACCTCGAGGCGGCCGGTCAGCCGTGTGGCGCTCGAGTCCATTCCTCGGCTGCCAGGACTTCTGTCCATCTATCTGTGAGCAGATCTTGATCAGCTTGAAGTTGCTGCTGCTTCTTCTTCATGCTTTTCGCAGTGGCAATAAGCCGACGCTTGAAGCGTTCCTGCTCTGCGGCGTCTTCGGGTACGCCGAACTCGTCGTCGCCGAGGCTAATCTCATCTTCGGAGAGGGGCATGTAGTTGTCCTCCTTAGGATACCCGTCTGTCGCCTGTTCATCTGGGCTGTCATGCCCGTCTTCCTGTTCGGCCTGCTCGAAGGCGGGCTGTTCGGGGTTGTATTCATCGTCGGCACCGTCCGGATTGTTTTCGTCTCCGGTGCCGGTATTGCCTTGGCGGGGCTTGGAGCGGCGCGGGCGACGCCCATGCTTTGCTTTATTCTTGGAGGGGTTATCCTCCGTTGCCTCATCGCCATTTGTTTCTTTCAGAGTGTCCACCATGTATATATCGTATGAAGAGGTGGCTGTCCACCGCCCTGTGAGCGGTGGCTCCTGTACGTCTCCGACATCGTCTTCCATACAGTCAATGTCTTCGAAGTCAAAGTCGAGCACGTCGGTTAAATCATCGATCGTGGCGACAAAGTGGGTGGTGGGTGGGCAGTGAATTCCTTCGTCGCCTGCTTCCCACTCAAGCCGGACATAGTTCGGGCCAGAGCCTCCTGACAAAGAGAGAGACTTTAATGAGTTCAGTATGTCGCCAAAAGGCGAGTGCTGAAAGATGTCTGCAGCGGTAAACTCCATTACCGGAGCCCAACCTGGCTCGGCTAGCTCAAGAGTGTGCGGACCAGGACCACTAACAGGATACGAGTCCGGGGGGGCAGGGTTACAGGCCTCCACAGAGGTGATGTAAGTGCATCTAGTGCCACACCTAGTTGGTTTTGGAGTATTGACGACAAAGTTGGTTGAGGGACTAATGCGTTTGTGAGAATTGCAGGATAACGCTGGTAGTGTCCCTCATTGATTCGGTTTACCTACCGGAGATGACCCCTAAAAATGTATGAAGACATTGAAGACAATGGTGGTATGAGAATATATTCATATTGAAGACTATGACATGAGAAGACATTGCGTGAAGACTATGGAGCGCGAAGACGGTGTGGATTCGTTGCTTCCTTTTCTTCTTTGTTGAGTCATAGGAACCACCGTACTGTTAAGTGGGGTCCAAGTGAACTAAGTCAGAGTGACTGAAGTGATGCTCAACTCAAATCCTATGTCTTCGAGCGAAGACAATGAGAGCAAACATTATCCAGAGCTGGATGAGTCAGCTTTGCTTGTAGCCCAAGTAAAGTTGCCGCGTTTGTTTGAAATCTGACCGTTGGAACACATGTCAGTTCCTTAGTGACCCAGGGTCATTTTGGACAAATCAGGTCGGGTTGCCTAGTGGCTATAAATAGCCCACCCCCTACACCATAAATTGGTGGCTGCTCAGAGTTTGTACACGGCTTTTGTCGTTTGAGAGCAAGCCACCTCGAAGCATTTGAGAGAGAGAAAAATCCTTGCGAGGACAAAGCCCAAACACCCAGAGCCAAAGAGTGTTAGGCATCACTGAAGTCTTTCTGTCTGTGTGACCTGAAGACTTATTACACTTGAGGATTGTGTATCCTCCAGCCAGTTAGGCGTCACGTTCTGAGCATCCAAGAGTCATTGTGGATTGCCGGGTGAACGAAGTCTGTGAAGGTTCAGAAGTCTACCTTGAAGACTTACCAGAGTGATTGGGCGAGGACTAAGTGTCCTTAGCTCAAGGGGAATAAGGTGAAGACACAGTCTTCTGAGTTGAATCTCAGCCTCCCTAACCAGACGTACAGTTGTCACAGCAACTGGAACTGGTCCAACAAATCCTGTGTCTTCAACAAGTGACTGGTTCTATCTCATCCCTCCTTTACTTTGAGTTTGTCTTCGTGAAGTCATTGCTTATCTGTCTTATCTGATTGACTTCATTGCTTGACTACTATTGTTGATTGGCTTCATACTATCTTCCATCCTGATCCTACTACCTAGCTGCTATTAGTCTTCGTACGTTAATGCTATTGCATACTTGACTGTGGCTTGCGTGTTGTAGTCTATCTTCCGCTGCATATCAATTAGGTTATTTCTATTGTTTGTCTTCGAAACTTCCACGTTTTGAAGACTTTCATAAAAATCGCCTATTCACCCCCCCCCCCTCTAGTCGATAACGAGCACTTTCAATTGGTATCAGAGCAAGGTACTCCCTTGTTCTGTGTGATTCGGTTTAACCACCTGGAGTTTAGCTATGTCGACTGCAGGGATAATCAAAGTCTCCGATGCTTGCCCCGTGTTCAATGGAACAGAATATCCCTACTGGAAGAATAAGATGCGCATGCATCTTGAAGCCATTGATGTCGACCTCTGGTATGTCGTCAAGAATGGTGTTCCCAAAACTGGTGAAGGTGTCACCCCTACGGATGTCAAGAAGTTCATTCAACTGGACTCGACTGCAAAGAACATCATCTGTGGTCATCTGACCAAAGGACAGTATGGCCGTCTGAGTGCTCTGGAAACGTCAAAGCTAGTCTGGGACTGGCTGTCCAAGGTCAATGAAGGCGTCTCTACACAGAGAGACCAGAGGATCAGTGTTCTTCGCAATCTCTTCAACTGCTTCAAGAGGAACGACAATGAAAATGTCCAGCTCACGTTTGATCGTCTGACTGACATCATAAATGAGCTTCAAGCTCTTGGCGCCACTGAGATCACCAAGCATGAAATCGTCAAGACACTGCTGAGATCACTTGACAGCTCCTTTGACACCCTTGTCCTCATGATTCAAGAATGTCCTGACTTCAAGACACTCGATCCGTCTGATATACTTGAGAGGCTCAACACACATGAGTTCCAGCTTTCTGAGAAAAGAGATATCTATGGTCCCAATTATGGCCGAACTCGTGCCTTGAAGGCAAAAGTGATTTCCTCATCTGAAGAAGAATCTGATTGCGGTTCTGATGATCCTGAAGACATTGGAAAAGAACTTGCCATGCTTGTGAAGAAGTTTCAGAGGTTCACCAAGAAGAAGGGCTTCAGAAAGTCTTCACGATCTAGCTCCAAGATTGATGAAGCTTCCACCCATGACCACAAGAAGAGAACCTGTCACAAGTGCAAGAAACCTGGTCACTACATATCTGAGTGTCCACAGTGGGACAATGAGAAGAAGAAGAAGAAGAAGAAGAACAAGGAATATGATTCTGATGACAAGAAGAAGAAGAAATCCTCAAAGTCTTCTTCCAAGTCTTCATCACACAAGAAGAGCTCATCAGGCAAGGCTCGTGCCTTTGTTGGCAAGGAAATGGATTCAGAGGAGGAGTCTGCTTCTGAGGATGCGGAGGTGGAATCTGGAGACGAGTCCGACCCTGGCGTTGCGAGTCTGGCTCTAGCCACAGCCTATGTTGCCAAGTCCATCTTCAACACTGAAGGCAATGACTTCCACACCAACACTGAAGCTGATGACATGGAAAATCCTGCTCCCACCTACTGCTTCATGGCACGCGGTGCTAAGGTAAAATCACGCGATGCTTACTTTCAAACATCAAGTGAAGATGACTCTGATTGTGAATCTAAACCCAGCTACAAAACACTTGCTAAAATTGCTACTGAATAACAAAGGGCTATGGAACATACTCAAAAACTGTTAGACAAAAGCGATGACCTATTGGACGTGGAAATGACACGTTCACAGTCCTTAGTAGAAGACATAAAAAATCTTCATGCTAAGTACCAAGAACTTGAAAGTCTTCATGAGACGCTCTCAACCACATAAGAAAAGCTCTCCTATGATTATCTTCAAAGGAAGCAAGAGCTTGAGAAATTGAAAGCGACTCATGAAGACCTTCAAACAGAGAATGAGTCACTTCGCGCTCAACAGATCAGTCCCGCTCAGGATGGATTTGAACCACCATGTTTAAAATGCATTGAGCGTGATAACGCTACATCTATTGCTGAATGTTCCACTGCTCCTGCTGTTTCATTGTCTTCAACTACTGATGTGGTTACTAACCCCTCTGCGGAGGATACCACTAGTATTGCTGATGAAAATGCTAGGTTGAAGACATTGCTTGAAACAGGGATGTACAAAAGTTTGAAGGGACATCAGACACTCTGCGATGTCCTCAAAAAGCATATTCTGAACCGAAACCCTAGGAAAGAGGGTGTTGGGTTCGAGAGGAAAATGAATGCTGATGGTTCCTATTGGAAGCCTGAGCAGTATCCCAAAACCACATGGGTTGCTGCAAAGGAACCTTCAGTGGATCCATCCACTTTATCTGGATTTACCTGTGCTAATCCTATTATCATTGATGAATCCTTTGATGCAAACTATAAACTGTTCAAAAATCAGAATGGTGAAGTGTTTGCCAGGTATATTGGTACTAACTGCAGGAATGGACCTCCTATGAAGAAGATCTGGGTTCCCAAAAGCTGCCTTGAGAATCTTCCAGTGAATGTCATCATGACACCACCAGGGAAGAAGACAAACCCCAGACCAAAGGCATCATATGGTCCAACGGCTACTTACGAACACAGGACTCACTTGAGTCACCCTAACGCCAATGTTTTGCAGGGAAATCATACTCAGACTCATGAATATGAGCATGTGTCTTCAAACCGCTATGTTCATAGAACTAAGAACTTTTCTGCTTATTCACATGAGTATCATTCATTTCCTGCAAGGCTATTTGCTAGGGCTTCAAAGCCGAAATTCTCAGATGCTGCACTTAGACTCATTGTTTCTAAACCACCCCTGAAAATGTGGGTGGTGAAGAAGAATTAACTCTCTTTTGCAGAATGTGGTCTCCAGCCAGCAATCAATGGCGTCCGATATTATTGCTGGGGACCTAAAACATAAAGGGACGCATGATAAAATGACTTACTATGTATTCCCCATATGAATCTCTTATCTGTCATACTGTGTGTTCTAATCTTGATCTATGCTGTGATAATCCTAGTATGCATAAAATGCTTATGCTTCACAACATACCTTGTGAAGCCTATCCTCCTAACTGCACTGTAGGGCATGTCACCAAAAGCTTCAGAATGGATTATTGACAGCGGATGCACTAATCATATGACTGGTGATCGAAGTCTTCTCATGGACTCAACCTTACGTCCATCCGACAAGAGTCAAATCACATTTGCTGACACTGGTAAAAGCAAAGTATTGGGTCTAGGTAGAGTTGCAATCTCTAGGGATCAACACATGGATAAAGTGATGCTTGTTGAATCCCTTGGGTTCAACTTAATGTCTGTCTCAATGCTTTGTGACTTAAACATGATTGTGCTATTTGGAAAATATCGTTGCCTTGTACTAATGGAATCTGACAAATCTCTAGTCTTTGAAGGATATAGGAAAGATGATCTATACGTGGTAGATTTCTCAGCAGGTCCACAGCTTGTCGTATGTCTTCTCACAAAAGCTTCAGAGTGTTGGCTCTGGCATCGAAGGCTAGGACATGCTGGCATGAGGAACTTACACTCACTTGTCAAGAAGAAGCATGTCATTGGCATCGAAGATGTCAAGTTCAAGAAGGATCATCTGTGTGGTGCCTGTGAAGCTGGAAAGATGACAAGGGCAAAGCACCCCTCGAAGACAATCATGACAACATCTCAACCCTTCGAGCTGTTACACATCGACTTATTTGGACCTACTCACTACTCCACCCTCACAACAACTACCTGTCTCTATGGCTTCGTCATTGTTGATGACTACTCAAGATACACATGGGTTCATATAATTCTTTACAAGACTGAAGTGCAAGATGTCTTCAGGCGCTTCGCAAATCGAGCAATGAACAATTATGGCGTGAAGATCAAGCGTATCAGAAGTGACAATGGCACTGAATTCAAGAACACAGGACTTGATCTGTATCTGGATACAATGGGAATCACTCATGAGTTCTCTGCTCCGTACACACCTCAGCAAAATGGCATCGTTGAGCGCAAAAACAGACCCCTCATTGAGATGGCTCGAACAATGCTAGATGAATACAAGACACCAAGAAAGTTCTAGCCTGAAGCTATTAATACAGCCTGTCACATCATCAACTGTGTTTACATCCACAAGCTTCTGAACAAAACATCCTATGAGCTCCTTACTGGCAAGAAGCCAAATGTCAGTTACTTCAGAGTATTTGGAGCTAGATGCTGGATCAAGGATCCCCATCACAAGTCAAAATTTGCACCTAAGGCTCACGAAGGCTTCATGCTTGGCTATGGAAAGGACTCACACTCCTACAGAGTCTTCAACCTCTTTCTCTATAAGATCGTTGAAACTGTGGATGTGAAATTTGATGAAACCAATGGTTCACAAAGAGAAATTCTGCCAAGTACACTAGATGAAGCTCCTCCAAGCGAATCTATCAAGCTGATGGGAACTGGTGAAATCATGCCTTCTGAAGCACAGCCTAAAGAGGAACTTATCATCTCTGCACCAAATCAACCTGAAGACACTATTTAGACCGAAGACAGTCCTCCCAATGATGAGAATGATCAGCCAGAGCAAAATCTTCGTCATGTTCATCCTCGTGTTGCAAATGAAGTACAAATCGAGAAGATAATTGACAGCATCAACGCGCCTGGTCCGTTTACTCGCTCAAGAGCAACACAGTTAGCAAACTTCTGTGGGCACTTTTCATTTGTGTCAATATCAGAACCCAAGAAAGTTGCTGAAGCTTTTATGGAACCCGAATGGATTCAAGCCATGCAAGAAGAACTTCAACAGTTCAAGCTGAATAATGTTTGGGAACTTGTCAAGCGACCTGATCCTCGTATGCATAACATTATTGGAACAAAATGGATATATCGAAACAAGCAAGATGAGCATGGTCAAGTCGTCAGAAACAAAGCACGTCTTGTGGCTCAAGGATATACTCAAGTTGAAGGAATTGACTTCGATGAAACATTTGCTCCTGTTGCTAGACTTGAAGCTATTCGCATACTGCTAGCCTACGCTAGTCATCACAACATCTTGCTATATCAAATGGATGTAAAGAGTGCATTTCTCAATGGCAAGATTGAAGAAGAAGTATATGTTGCACAACCACCTGGCTTTGAAGATCCAAAACATCCTGATATGGTGTACAAGCTAAACAAAGCACTGTATGGCCTCAAACAAGCTCCTCGTGCCTGGTATGATACAATCAAAGACTTCCTAAAGAGCAAAGGCTTCAAACCTGGATCCCTCGATCCCACACTCTTCACGAAGACATATGATGGTGAACTGTTTGTGTGCCACATATATGTGGATGACATAATCTTCGGCTGCACCAACCAGAAGTACAGTGATGAGTTTGGGTACATGATGCAAGAGGAATATCAAATGTCCATGATGGGTGAGCTGAAGTTCTTCCTTGGTCTTCAAATTCATCAGCAACGAAATGGCATCTTCATATCTCAAGAAAAATACCTCAAAGATTGTCTGAAGAAGTTTGGAATGGAAGACTGCAAAGGCTACACAACGCCAATGCCAGCCAAACACCATCTTGGTCCCGACGACAATGGTAAAGAGTTCGATCAAAAGGTATACCGCTCCATGATTGGTTCTTTGCTTTATTTATGTGCATCTGGGCCAGATATTATGCTTAGTGTTTGCATGTGTGCTCGATTCCAAGCGACACCAAAGGAATCGCATCACTTAGCTGTGAAGCGAATTCTTCGATATTTGGCTTACACCCCAACACTTGGATTATGGTATCCCAAGGGCTCAAAATTTGATTTGGTTGGATTCTCGGATGCTGATTATGCTAGTGGCAAGGTGGATCGCAAGTCTACATCAGGCACATGTCATTTTCTTGGTCGATCACTTGTCTGTTGGTCTTCAAAGAAGCAGAACTATGTATCACTCTCAACTGCTGAATCTGAATACATTAATGCTGGATCCTATTGTGCTCAGCTTCTATGGATGAAGCAAACTCTCAAGGATTATGGCATCAACCTGAACCAAGTACCTCTCTTCTGCGACAATGAAAGTGCCATCAAGATAGCCAACAATCCAGTCCAGCACTCGAAGACAAAGCACATTGAAATATGTCATCACTTTCTCAGAGATCATGTTATGAAGAAAGATATAGATATCATGTATGTCAACACTGAAGAGCAACTGGAAGATATCTTCACAAAGCCCTTGGATGAGAAAAGGTTTTGCAAGTTATGGTGTGAGCTAAATATCTTGGAATCCTCGAATGTCCTGTGATCAGGCACACATTCTAACACTTATGCATGTTGATGACTTAGATGTGCAACAAACAAAGTAATGTATATCTTCAATCAATGAAGATTTATACTCTGAGTGTGAATACATTAACATGGAATTTGACTTCGGAGCGCCACGATAATTGTGCGCCGTGTCTGGGTCTAATACTTCCTATACGGTGGGTAACGCCACCACCAACTTTCTCTGTTTGAAGTGTTTCACTCATGGCGTTATATTGCAATAACTTCGCATTTGGTTTGTCTTCAGTTTCAATTTATCTTCATGATCTTCTACACTATGATGATTTGATTGCTTTCTGATATATATATATATATACTAGTGTTC